>NW_017733332.1:24202-34972 GCF_001890085.2 Hipposideros armiger
CTAGCTAAGGATGACACAGCAATTTTCCACTTCCGGGCTTGGGTCCCTCAACCCCGGCACATGGTTACGCTTTATATTTGTTGTCGGGGGGCATAGGGGTGAGGTAGGGCGAGTGTTTGATTTGTGTGGACATGCTTATGGATCCAGGCAGGGATACTGTCTGGATTTTTGGGTTCAAAACAGAGGGTAAGTGAAAGGTGTGTGTAGATATAATTTTAGAGGGAAGGTGATGTTAGTAGGGTCAGGTTTTTATGGTTCGATGAAGTGGGAGAGTTACTTTTCAGGTTTGTTGTCACTGACATCTTTCGGATTCGAATCAGTTTCAGTGTTTTTGGAGACTTGGGTGTCTCTGCGACCGCCTGGTGTGAACATGATCGCAAGTCTCAGGAAACTGGCAATAGAAATACCAGAAAACTGGAGTAGGGGCAACAAAACTGTCCCCTCTTTGGAGAGACATTGTGAACCACTATGGCAGCACACGTTCATTTACATATAGCCTCGCTTTTGCGGATGCAGTATCACGGAGGGCGCTGAGGTGGGTAGGGCAGTCTAGCTAAGGATGACTCATCAATGTTCCACTTCCGGTTTGGGTCGCTCAGCCCCAGCACATGGGTATGCTTTATGTTTGGGATTAGGGGGCATAGGGGAGGGTTTGGGCAGGTGTTTGGATTGTGGTGGACATTCTTGTGTTTCCGGGGAGGGTTACACTTAGGAATTTTTGCATTCGGAACAGGGTGTAAGGGAAAGGTGTGTGTAGCATTAAGGTTTTACAGGGAAGGAAATGATAGGGACAGGTTTTTAGGGTTCTCTCAGGTGGGATAATTATATTTTTGGGCGGAGGTCATAGAGGGTGTTCGTGTTTGGGACAAGATCAATGTTTTCAGAGACATTGCTGCCTCGGTGGACCAGCCGGGTTTCAAGCCATGGCAAGTTATGGGAGAATGGCAGTAGAAATATTGAAAAGCGGTAGAAGTTGCCCGAAAACTCTCCCCTCTGGGAAACACGATTTGAAACGCTCTGGCAGCTCTCGTTTGTTTACATATAGCCATGATTTTGTGGAGGCAGAAACGGGGAGGGCGGTAAGGTGTGTTGGGCCAGCCTAACAGAGGATGACTCAGCCTTTTTCCACTTCCGGGTTAGGTCCATCAGCACCGGCACAGGGTTGAGCTTTATATTTGTTGTCGGGGGGCATAGCGGTGAGGTAGGGTGAATGATTTGTGTGGGACATGCTTATAGATCCAGGCAGGGGATACTGCATGGATTTTTGGGTTCAAAACAGAGGGTAAGTTAAAGGAGTGTGTAGATTTAATTTTAGAGGGAAGGGGATGTTAGGGTCAGGTTTTTACGGTTCGATGAAGGGGGAGAGTTACTTTTCAGGTTTGTTGTCATTGACGTCGTTCGGATTCAAAACAGTTTCAGTGTTTTCGGGGACATGGGTGCCTCTGCGGATCGCCTCGTGTGAGCACGATCGCAGTCTCGGGAGACTGGCAATAGAAATACCAGAAAACTGGAGTAGGGGCAACAAAACTGTCCCCTCTTTGGAGAGACATTGTGAACGACTCTGGCAGCACATGTTCATTTACATATAGTCGCACTTTTGCGGGTGCAGTAACAGGGAAGGCGCTGAGGTGGGTAGGGCAGTCTAGCTAAGGATGACTCAACAAATTTCCACTTCCGGGTTGGGTCCCTCAGACCCAGCACAGGGGTATGCTTTATATTTGGGGTCGAGAGGCATACGGGTGGAGAAGGGCGAGTGTTTGATTTGTGGGGGACATGATTAGGGTTCCAGGCATGGGATACTCTTTGGATTTTGGGGTTCGAAACAGGGGGCAATGGAGACGTGTGTGTAGAATTAAGATTTTAGAGGGACGGTCATTTTAGGGACAGGTTTTTAGGGTTCTCCTACATGGGATAGTTACTGTTTAGATTTGTGGTCAGCGATGTTATTCAGGTTTGGGGCAGGTTCAATGTATTTAGGGATATTGCTGCCTCGTCGGACCGCCTGTAGTTTTCACAACGGGAAGTTACTGGACACTGGCAAAAGAAATACTCAAAAGCGGGCATAGTGGCCTGAAAACTGTCCACTCTTGGGAGAGAAGTTGCGAACCCGTTTGGCATCACTCGTTCGTTTACAGATAGCCTCGGTATTGCGGGTGCAGTAACGGGGAGGGCGCTGAGGTGGGTAGGGCAGTCTAGCTAAGGATGACGCAGCAGTTTTGCACTTCCTTTTTCGGTCGCTCAGCCCCGATACAGGGTTACGCTTTATGTTAGAAGTTAGGGGGCATAGGGGAAGGGTTGGGCGAGTGTTTGGTTTGTGGTGGACATTCTTATGTTCTTGGGAGGGTTACTCTTAGGAATTTTGGGTTCGAAACAGGAAGTAAGGGAAAGCTCTGTGTAGAGTTAAGGTTTTAGAGGGAATGAAATGATACGGACAGGTTTTTAGGGTTCGCTGAGGTGCAATCATTATATTTTAGGGCAGGGGTCATAGAGGGTGTTCGTGTCCGGGATAAGATCAATGTTTTCAGAGATATTGCTGCCTCCGCGGACCGGCTGGGTTGGGCGCGATGTCAAGTTATGGGTGAATGGCAATAGAAATACTTGAAAGCGGTAACAGTTGCCCCAAAACTCTCCCCTCTTGGGAGACACATTTTTAACCAGTATGGCAGCACTCGTTTGTTTACATATAGCCATGGTTTGGTGGAGGCAGAAACAGGGAGGGTGCTGGGGTATGTTCCGCCAGCCTAGCTAAGGATGACTCAGCAATTTCCCACTTCCGGGTTGGGTCCCTCAGCCCTGGAAAAGGCTTATGCTTTATATTTGGTGTCGGGAAGCATAAGGGTGAGGTAGGGCGAGGGTTTGATTTGTGTGGGACATGCTTATGCATCAGGCAAGGGCTACTCTCTTGATTTTTGGTTCAAAACAGGGGGTAAGGGAAAGGTGTGTCTAGCATTAAATTTTAGAGGGAAGGGGTTGTTAGGGTCAGGTTTTTACGGTTCGATGAAGTGGGAGAATTACTTTTCAGGTTTGTTGTCATTGACGTTTTCAGATTTGGGACAGGTTCAGTGTTTTCAGGGATATGGGTGCCTCTGCGGATCGCCTGGTGTGAGCGCGATGGCAAGTCACGGGCGTGTGGCAATAGAAATACTGGAAAACAGGAGTAGGGGCCCAAAACTGTCCCCTCTTGGGAGAGACGTGAACCACTCTGGCAGTTCTCATTCATTTACATATAGCCTCGCATTTAGGGGTGTAGTAACGGGGAGGTTCTGAAGTGGGCAGGGCAGTCTAGCTAAGGATGACTCAGCAATTTCCCACTTCCGAGTTGGTTGCTCAGCCCCAGGACCGTGTTCCGCTTTATTTTTGGGTTTGGAGGGCATCGGGAAGGGTTAGGCCGTGTGTTTGGATTGTGGGGACATTCTTATGGTTCGGTGAGGGGATACTATTAAGAATATTTGGGTTTGAAACAGGGTGTCAGGGAAAGGTGTGTGTAGCGTTTAGGTTTTAGAAAGAAGAGGATGTTAGTGACAGGTTTTTAAGGATAGCTGAGATGGGAGAGTAGTTTTTCGTTTTGTTGTTAGGGACGTTGTTCAGTTTCATGACAGTTTCAGTGTTTTGGGGGACATGGCTGTCTCATCGGACCGCCCTGAGTGGGCGCAAAAAATGTTCCTGGTTACCAGAAAAGGAAATACTTGAAACCGGGAAGACAGGCTCCAAGACTCTTCGCTGTTGGGAGAGACGTTTTGAACCCGTCTGACAACACTCATTCGTTTACATGTAGCCTCACCTTTCCTGGGTCAGTAACGGGGTGGGCGCTGAGCTGTGTTCGGGCAGCCTAGCTTAGGATGACTCAGCAATTTTCTACTTCCGATTTTGGTCGCACAGCCCCGACACAGGGTTGTGCTTTATGTTTGGAGTTAGGGGGCATAGGGGAGGGGTTGGGCAAGTGTTTGGTTTGTGGTGGACATTCTTATGTTCCGGGGGTGGTTACTCTTAGGAATTTTTGGGTTTGAAACAGGGAGTAAGGGAAAGATGTGTGTAGAGTTAAGGTTTTAGAGGGAATGAAATGATACGGACAGGTTTTTAGGGTTCGCTGAGATGCAATCATTATATTTTAGGGCAGGGGTCATAGAGGGTGTTTGTGTACGGGATCAGATCAATGTTTTCAGAGACATTGCTGCCTCGGCGGACCGCCTGGGTTGGGTGCGATGTCAAGTTATGGGAGAATAGCAATAGAAATACTCGAAAGCGGTAGCAATTGCCTTTAAACTATCCCCACTTGGCAGACACGTTGTGAACTAGTCTGGTAGCACTCGAATATTTACATATAGCCATGATTTTGTGGAAGCAAAAACGGGGAGTGCGCTGAGGTGTGTTGAGCCAGTGTAGCTAAGGTAGACTCAGCAATTTTCCACTTCCGGGTTGGGTCCCTCATCTCTGGCACAGGATTATGCTTTATATTTGGCTTCAGGATGCATAGCGGTGAGGTAGGGCGAGTGTTTTATTTGTGTATGACATGCTTAGGCATCCAGGCAGGGCATAATCTCTGGATTTTTGGTATCAAAACAGGGAGTAAGAGAAAGATGTGTGTAGCGTTAAATTTTAGGACGAAAGGGGTGTTAGGGTCAGGTTTTTACAGTTCGATGAAGTGGGAGAGTTACTTTTCAGGTTTGTTGTCATTGATGTTGTTCGGATACGGGCCGTGTTCAATGTTTTCAAGGTCATGGGTGCCTCTGTGGATCGCCTGGTGTGAGCGGGTTGGCAAGTCATGGGAGACTGGCAATAGAAATACTGGAAAATGGGATAGGGGCCCCCAAACTGTCCCCTCTTGGGAGACACGTTGTGAACCACTCTGGCAGCACACGTTCATTTACATATAGCCTCGCTTTTGTGGGTGCAGTAACGGGGTGGGCGCTCAGGTTGGTAGGGCAATCTAGCTAAGGATGACTCAGCAATTTTCATCTTCCGGGTGTGGTCGCTCATCCCTGGTCCAGGGTTATGCTTTATGTTTGAGGATAGGGGGCATAGGGGAGGGATTGGGCGAGTGTTTGGATTATGGTGGACATTCATATGTTTCCGGGGAGGTTACTCCTAAGAATTTTTGGGTTCGAACCAGGGTGTAATGGAAAGGTGTGTGTAGCGTTAAGGTTTTGGAGGGAACAAAATGATAGGGACAGGTTTTTAGGGTTTGCTGAGGTGGGATAATGATATTTCAGGGTGGGGTTCATAGAGGGTGTTCGTGTTTGGGATAAGATCAATGTTTTCAGAGACATTGCTGCCTCGGCGGACCGCCTGGGTTGGTCTCGATGGCAAGTTATGGGAGAATGGCAATAGAAATACTCGGAAGCGGTAGCAGTTGCCCCAAAACTCTCCCCTCTTGGGTGACACGGTGTGAACCAGTCTGGCAGAACACGTTTGTTTACATATAGCAATGATTTGGTGGAAGTAGAAACGGGGAGGGCGCTGAGGTGTGTTGGGCCAGCCCAGTTAAGGATAACTCAGTGATTTTCCACTTCCGGGTTGGGTCCCTCAGCCCTGGGAATAGGTTTATGCTTTATATTTGGTCACGGGAGGCATAAGGGCGAGGTAGGGCGAGGGTTTGATTTGTGTGGGACATGCTTAGGCATCCAGGCAAGGGATACTCTCTGGATTTTTGGTTCAAAACTCGGGGTAAGTGAAAGGTGTGTGTAGCGTTTAGGTTTTAGAAAGAAGGGCTTGTTAGTGACAGGTTTTTAAGGTTTGCTGAGATGGGAGAGTTACTTTTTTGGTTTTTGTCAGGAATTTGTTCAGTTATGGGACAGTTTCAGTGTTTTTAGGGAAATGGCTGCCTCGTCTGACCTCCGTGAGTGGGCCTGACAAACGTCCCATGTTACCGGAAATCGAAATACTAGAAACCGAGAAGATGGGCTCCAAGACTCACCGCTGTTGGGAGACACGTTTTGAACACGTCTGGCAGCACTCGTTCGTTTACATGTAGCCTCGTTTTTGCGGGGGCAGTAACGGGGAAGGCGCTGAGCTGTGTTTGGACAGCGTAGCTAAGGATGATTCAGCAATTTTCCACTTCCGTTTTCAGTTGCTCAGCCCCGACACAGGGTTACGCTTTATGTTTGGAGTTAGGGGGCACAGGGGAGGGGTTGGGCGAGTGTTTTGTTTGTGGTGGACATTCTTATGTTTCCGGGGAGGGTTACTTTTAGGAAGTTTTGGGTTCGAAACAGGGAGTAAGGAAAAAGTGTGTGTAGAGTTAAGGTTTTAGAGGGAAGGAAATTATTCGGACAGGTTTTTAGTGTTCACTGAGGTGGGATAATTATATTTTAGGGCAGGGGTCATAGAGGGTGTTCGTGTCCGGTATTAGTTCAATGTTTTCAGAGACATTGCTGCCTCGGCGGACCGCCTAGGTTGGGCACGATGGCAAATTCTGGGAGAATGGCAATAGAAATACTCGAAAGCGGAAGCAATTGCCTCAAAACTCTCCCTGCTTGGGAGACACGTTGTGAAGGAGTCTGGCATCACTCGTTTATTTACATATAGCCATTGTTTCGTGGAGGCAAATAAGGGGAGGCCGCTGAGGTGTTTTGAGCCAGCTTAGCTAAGAATGATTCAGCAATTTTCCACTTCCTGGTTGGGTCCCTCAGCCCCGGCAATGGGTTATGCTTTATATTTGCTGTCGGGAGGCATAAGAGTGAGGTACGGCGAGTGTTTGATTTGTGTGGGACATGCTTAGGCATCCAGGCAGGGGACAATCTCTGGATTTTTGGGATCAAAACAGGGGGTAAGTGAAAGGTGTTTGTAGCATTAAATTTTAGGACGAAAGGGGTGTTAGGGTCAGGTTTTTACAGTTCAATGAAGTGGGAGAGTTACTTTTCAGGTTTGTTGTCATTGATGTTGTTCGGATTCGGGACATGTTCAGTGTATTCAGGGACATGGGTGCCTCTGCAAATCGCCTGGTGTGATCGCGATGGCAAGTCATGGGAGACAGGCAAGAGAAATACTGGAAAACGGGAGTAGGGGCCCAAAAAATGTCCCCTCTTGGAAGAGACATTGTGAAACTCTCTGGCAGCACTCGTTCATTTACATATAGCCACGTTTTTTCGGGGGAAGAAACAGGGAGGAAGCTGAGGTGCGTTGGGCCACCTTAGCTAAGGATGATGCAGCACTTTTTCCAATTCTGGGTTTGGTACCTCAGCCACGGAAAGTGTTTTGCTTTATGTTTGCGGTTGTGGATCATAGGGGTGGGGTAGGGCTAGTGTATGGTATGTAAGTGACATTCTTAAGGGTTCTGGGAAGGAAATACTCTTAGGAGATTTTGGGTTAGAAACAGGGTGTAACGGAGCGGTATGTGTACGTTACAGTTTTTGAGGCAAGGAGGTATTCTTGACAGTTTTTTAAGCTTCATGGAAATGAGATAATAATTTTTTGCGTTGGGGTCAGATACGGTGTTCAGGATCGGGACAGATTCAGTGATTTTAGGGATTGGTTGCCTCGTCGACGGCCCAGAGTGGGAACAAAGGGAAATCATGTGAGACCGACAAAAGAAATATTTCAAAGCAGGAGCACGGGCCCCCAAACAGTCCCATCTTTATTGAGACATTATGAACCACTCTGGCAGCACCCGTTCATTGAGATATATCCATGATTTTAGTGGGGTACAAACGGGGAGAGTGCTGAGGTGTGTTGGGACCACCTAGCTCAGGATGTCGGAGCAATTTTTTGACATCCTGGCAGAAAGGATAAAAAAAACCCAAAAAATGACGCACATGCTTCCCACAAAGTCACTCCATATCGAATGACACACAGAGACTGAAGGTGAAGGGATGGAAAAATATATATTTTGCCAATGGAAATGGAGAAGTAAAAAGCTGGGGAAACAATACTTAGATAACATAGACTTTAAAACCAAAGCTATAACAAGTGACAAAAAGGACAGGTCATTTTGATAAAAGCATGAATCCAACAAGAGGATGGAACTCTTCTAATCATACACGTGTCACACCTAGGAGCAACTAACACTGAAAGCAGTCATGGTGAGTCATAAATGAAGACATTGAGAGTCATAGTAGAGGATGATGACATGAAAATAACATCAACCAATACATCATCCAGACAGAAAATCAACCAAGAAACAATGGACTTAAAGGTCTTTAATTGATATTTGTAGAGCATCTCACCCCTTATCGAAACAATATACATTCCTGACAAGGGCACATGGAACATTTTCCAGGATAGGTCACATGTTAGACCATCAAACAAGTCTGAGTAGATATAAGAAGAATGAATTTGTACCAAGCATCTTCTCTGGTATGGAACTAGAAATCAATTGCAAGAAGATAATGGGAAAACACAAAAAGGCATGGGATCTAAGCAACATGTTACTCAATGGGTCAGCAATGTCATCAAGGAAGAAATCAAAAAATACCTTGAACCAAAACTAAGTGAAAACACAATGTTCCCAAATGTATGGCACACAGTGAAAGCAGTCCTAAAAAGCAATTTCATAGCAATAGAGGTCTATATCAAGAAAGAAGAAAATTCTGAAATAAACAGTCTATTCTTACACCTGAGGGTCCTGGAAAAAAGAAGACCGAGCAAAGCCCTCTACCCTCCTCCCCCTCCCCACCAACACTCTCATAAACACACACACACACACACATATACACACAGGGAAAGTTCAGAGGACACTCTGTGTGAGATCAGTGTGGTTGTCTCACCTGGCGTGGTCTGCCGTTGGCCTTCCTGTGTTATATTGGTGACCTCTAAAACAACGGCCAGAAGCATCTTGTGTGACCTAAACCAGAGTCTAAAACATGGATAAAGTTTCAACATTTGGGTTTTCCTGAGGCCAATGCCTGAGCCCGCTAGGCCGCAGCATGGAAACATGGTACTATTTCCAGCATCTCCATCAAAGTGAACCGAGAAAGGGCTTCAATATGATGTGGTTGCCTGGTTACCAGGGTTTTAAATTATTTTAAGCTTTAAGACCAGGAAGTGAGATCACAGCCTGGGATCTCCTCTGTAAACTTCTTCCTCATACAAAAACTCTACAAAGTCCCTCTGGGTTGGGGATTGCTCACACTACCCCACAAAATACGTACACCACCAGTTACACTAACACGGCCCATGCCACAGTTTCAGGAAAAAATTTGTGGAGCTGGGTCTATGGCTTTGAGGACCCAGAGCTTGGTTCAGAACTGTCTTCTGTTCCTCACCAGTGATGTGACTCTAACCAGCATGTGCTGTAGGTGCCTCGGCAGTTTTCCCGTGTGCATAATACAGGTCATTCTAGCATCTACATCTCAAAATGTCATCACATTATAAACACCTGTACTGCCTAGAAACCCTGGGCTTCGGTCACATGATGTCGGGCGCAGACCTGACCAATGACATGTGTGCTGAGCGGAGCTCAGAACAGAGCCTATGGGCTGCGTCTGATCTCGCACCCAGGAACGTTCATTTATTTCCTGTCTCTATCTCAAGAGGGATGTAATGAAATCCATTTCCAACACAGTCCCTTCTGGCACAATACATTCGAGGGACTCCATTATGTTTAGACTTGGGGCCAAGCGCCTATCTCAGCCTTTGTGTGGGGCGGCCCATCGATGGCTCCCTGTGTGCCTGCCTCCATGTCACACATCTCTGTGTGAGCCCCGGCTTTTGAGGATTGGCATTGTTTGTGACTCTGTTCTAAGGAATAGAGAAAATAAAATGATGGGGTGTCATTTCCAGACTGAGTAATGCAAAATTTATGAAGATGCCGACTCCCTATTTCTCTCTTTCTCTGTCTCTCTGTGTCTCTCAGTGAGTTGTTTTCTATTCCTATATCACTGTCTCTGTATCTGATGCTGTTTCTGTCTCTCTCTCTCTGTCTCTTCATGTTTCTGGTTGTCTCTTTCAGTGTGTCGTGTGTGCCTGTCTGAGTGTGTGTGTTTGTGGGTGTGTGTGTGTCCTTATCTGTATGTCTCTCGCACTGTCTCCCTGTCATGCATCTCTCTTCATATTGCACTCCTTCTCTGTCTATCTCTTGAATTACTTCCCTTTCTCCTTCTCTCATTCAGTCTGTCTCTCTCTGCCTATGTCTTGCTTTCTCTCTAGCCATTCTCCTTATGATTGTCTGCACAATGGGTTTGGAGAGGTGATGTATCGGAAAGGATCATGTGAGTGTGTTGAGTGCTGTTCATAGCGTGAGACAAGTCGATGGCTGTGTAAAGAAGTGTGGCATCGGTGTGGGCCTTATGAACCGTGGTGGTGCCTTTGGCATACCGTGATTATGGCCGGTCACACTGGCCAGCAGTTCGGGTCAGAGCCAATGACCCGGCACCTGATGGTGCAGGTCCCGGGGTCAGGGCCAATATGCCCATACCTGGAATCCCAGGAGTCTGAGAGTACCCAAGCTTCACTTGCCCTGAAAAACAGACTGCAGAGTAGCCAGACGTGTGTGCAGAGGGAAACAATCCAGGGCCTGGGGAGTTCCTGCAGTCCAGCGCTACCAGTACTGTGTGACCGCCAGGGGAGCATCAGTGGCAAACGTTGCCCCTGACATGGCGAATGAAGAAGGCTCACTGCAAGCCTGGGTTGGCCACTGCTCACGCCAACAGCTTCCGAATGAGTGGTTGCGGAAAAGGGGAAAAGTGCAATATTGGCTGTTGAGGTTGTCAGAGAGTGCTCTCTGGCACATACGCTATATTAGAGGACCCAGCAGTGTGATGCACACTTAACATGCCGGCCAGATCTGGTCCCCTCGGGTAAACAACGCCAAGCCCATGTGCCTATTGGAATACCACC
>NW_017733332.1:37708-40826 GCF_001890085.2 Hipposideros armiger
GGAGTGAAAGTCCTTTCTTTTATTTTCTTACATATACTAACATGGGGAACTCAGAGAGCCGATATAGACCTTATATTTGCCTCCTTAAACAATTATCAAAAAAAGGAGGGGTGAAAGTGTCAGAGAAAATATTAGAAGAACTTTTAAAAATTATTGAGACTCATTGTACTTGGTTCCCAGACTTGGGCACCATAGATTTAGATCAGTGGGAAGAAGTAGGGAAAGACATTTCAGAAAAACAACTTAAGGGAGAGGCGTTCCCCACATCTATTTGGGAAACCTGGAGACAGGTCAGGTCAGTTTTAGAGCCTTTACATTCTGACACGGAAGACGAGGAGGAAGGCAAGGATCTCAAGTGTAAGAGCCGTATTGATTCTTCAGAGGAGAGGGAAAGGGAAGAGTGTGTTGAAGCACCTACAGTAGTTCCAAAAGCATTATATCCTTCTTTAAAAGACGATCTGTTAACACCTGATCGTTTGCCTCCTCCTCCAATAACTAGAATGAAGGATTGGGGGTTATCTAAAAATCCATCAAAACTAAAACAACCAACTCCGTCTGTGGTCTCGGTGCCTCCACCCTATGCCCGAGGCCCAAATTTGGCCATGTCAGCTATACAACAAGGAATTCAACAAGCAAGGCTGGAAGGGGATTTGGCTGCTTTAAATTTTCCCGTTGTGGTTAGGGATAACATACCACCTAATGATGAATATCCTAATGGAGCGCAGCGGGTACCATACCAGCCCTTTCCTTTTAAATTGCTCAAAGAACTTAAGCAAGCGGTTACCCAATTTGGTCCTACCTCCCCCTATACTATAGGTTTAATTAGAGGTATTGCCGATGGAAATAGAATGGTTCCAATAGATTGGAATGCCTTGGCTAAATCCTGCCTTTCTCCTGCTCAATTCTTACAATTGAAATCCTGATGGGTTGATGGAGCAGAAATTCAAAGTAGGCAGAATCAGGGTGGTGAAATAAATATCACTAAGGATCAATTAGTGGGTGATGGAGATTGGCTTAATACTGACCGGCAAATTACTATGACTCGCCAGGCACAGGATCAACTTAAGAGAATATGCCTGACTGCCTGGGAGAAGATAGAGGTGGAAGGGAAAGTTCCCACTTCTTTTCAAAAGATTTTTCAAGGACCTCAGGAACCTTATTCAGAATTCATAGCTCGCTCACAGGACACTATTAAAGAGCAGGTGTCCAATGTTCAAGCTGCTGATATTATTTTACAAATTATAGCCTATGATAATGCTAATGAGGATTGTAAAAAGGCAATAGGAGCTCAAAAAGGAAAGACAGATGCAATGGGGTATCTCCGTTTATGTCAAGGAGTAGGGACTGACCAGTACAGAGCCACGATGTTAGCTCAGGCAATTACAGGAATGACAAGAGGGAAACATAAGTTTCCTGGCACTTGCTTTAATTGTGGGAAGCCTGGACATACAAACAGGGAATGCTTAACAACCCAACCATTTGTCAGTTTTATGTAGCTCGTGCTCTTACTCCTGTAAGAGTTAAATTTCCTGATTGGTATATCATTCATTACATGGATGATATTCTTTGTGATGCATCATCTATGCATCAATTGGCGGCTTGCTTTGAAGCACTTAAAATCCATTTAGAACAAGCAGGACTTAATATTGCCCCTGATAAAATTCAAACAACCACTCCAGTTAAATACTTAGGAACAATTGTTGATCGACAGACTATTAGACCGCAAAAGGTTCAAATTAGAAAAGATCAGGTTTCGACCTTAAATGACTTACAGAAATGGTTAGGGGATGTTAATTGGCTACGTCCAACCTTAGGAATTCCAACTTATACTCTCAGTAATTTACTTAGCCTCTTACGGGAATCATCACAACTAAAGAGCCCTCGTGAATTGACTCCGCAGGCTATAAAAGAATTAGAACTTGTAGAACAGAAAATACAAGCAGCTCAGACCCAGCACATTGATCCTTATCAACCTTTACAGGTTCTGTTTTTCTCTACACCGCATTCCGCAACAGCAGTTATAATTCAGCAAGAGAAACTGGTTGAGTGGCTTTTTCTACCTAATAATTTTGTTAAAACACTCCCGACTTATGCAGAATTAATTTCAGAATNCTCCTTCATCCCTCGCCCTGCTCCTGCCCACAAGCTAGCAGCTCCCAGCCATTTGCGGCAACCAATGACACCCGCAATGCCCAGGCCAAGGGCTTTTCACTATGTATGACTCCACCTTCGCTGCACCAGCTATGCCGGCTTTATCCCGTCAGGGCAATGCACGTCCTTGGCAGCACAGACCAAGGAAGCAGGGAAATGCGTCTGTCTCCCTGCAAGTGAGCACTGAGTCACCCACTCTGTCTGTTCGCGACCCAGGACCAAGGGATGGCTCACATGAACCACCTTAATGAAGGTCGTTGTCTTTGCTGGTGTACCTTTCATTTGCAATCTGCCACAATGCACGGTAGTCCTCCGTCCTACCCACGACTCCCATCACACACGGGAAAAAACAGAACAAAACAGCAGACTAAACTATGGAGAAACACACCAACTCCCCTGTGAGTCGTGTTAGTCGTCTGACTCCAGGAAAGACGAATACTATGGGAAAAGCGCAGAGGCACATGACTCACGCACAGACAGTACCTGCTGCTACAACTTGTTGCCTTAAAGCGGAAATCTGGGCGAGGCTCAGAGAACAATCACTCTGTTGGGACTCTGGCGGCATACACTTAGTCACCAACATGACTGCCACGGACAGGGCACCACCTCCTCACAAGAACCCAGTCCCCGGCACAAGCACACTACAGAGTGTAAGCTGCCACCTCAGCACAGCCTCGCTGTGACTGTCTCAGTGTGTTTCCCAGGATGAGCGGCCATCCCATGGCTGTCAAGCTCTGGGTCTTGGATGCTAAGCTCCCTCTCCAATTCCTTCTCCCTCTCTCTCCTTCTGCCATTGTGTCTGCGGGTCTCCGTGGCTCCCTGTGTGTCTCTCTTTGTTACCCCTTCAGTGGCCTTCGTTTATTGGCTCTTAGTTCAGTTGGTCAGAGGATTATATGTGTCAGGAAAAGTTGGAGTCCTCCGCTCCTGTGGGGAGACCAAAGGCCAGGTATATTTCTACCAGAAGAGG
>NW_017733333.1:0-2302 GCF_001890085.2 Hipposideros armiger
TTAGCTCACCAATCTCTGACTCTACATATGGGCTGGTGACTGAGACTGAGGAGTGACCAGCAGAACTACCCAGTTCCCTGTCCTTTGTGTCACCATAGCCACCCATGAGGTGTCCACCACGTTGCTCATACAGAGGGTCCATCACTTGATCCTGTGACCCCACCTGACACAGGCCTGTCCTGCAATAGTGCCTGTGTCACCGTGAATCATATGTTTCCATGACACGGGGTTCAGCAGGGCCCCCTTCAGACCCAGTGAGTGTAACCTGCCCTGGGGTGTCCACAGATGGACAGACATGTTAGATTAATTAGGAGATAACTTGGGGGCACGTGAATGCCCACATATTTACTGGACCTCCCTCCTGTGACGGGTACTGTGGGGGAGCTGGGAGTGTGAGCAGAGCTCCAGCCCCATGGAGCTCAGGGTCTAGGATGGATTTAGTGAGAATTAGGACAGTAGGTGACAGAAGGAAATGTTGGGGTTGTTTGAAATATACATGTGAGTAAATGAGGACCAAGAGGTTAACGTTGCGATGCTGCAGGGAGGACAGAGACCACTTGGTGGAGATCCTGTGGGCTGAACATAATCCCGTGAGGCCAAGTGTGCCTGTGGGAAGGAAGGACCCATGTGGGGACACCGTGGGCATGTGGGGGGCAGGGAGCCTGAGCTCAGCACACAGGGGCCTGGACTCTGCTGGGGTCTCTCTGTGGAAAGTGTTTCCCAAGCACAGAGGAGACAAGAACCCTCAGGATGGTCTCAGTTGTGAAACAAAACCAGGACACACAAGGAGCCAGTCAAGAAAAGAACCGAAGTCATTGTTGAATGTCATTGTAAACAGTGTTTCCCCCTGTGTGGCTGCTGAGAATAGGAGACATTAGAGTCACAAAGATGGTTCAGACTTGTCCCTGGGGGCATCTGAGAAATTTCAGAGGAAATCTCTGTTTCCAACAGGAAGTTTCTTTCCTACCCAGTTCCCCACCTGGTCCCTGGTGCTCAGTGTGTCCCGAGCGCCCCCCTGCAGCCCAGCCCCCATCTCCCCTGCAGGGAGGTTTGTGTCTGGGCTCACACTGACTTCCCCTCACTGTGTCGCTTGACAGTAATATACAGCCGTGTCCTCTACTCTCAGGCTGGTCATTTGCAGATACAGCGTGTTCTTGGTGTTGTCTCTGGAGATGGTGAATCGGCCCTTCACGGAGTCGGCATAGTATTTCTGACTTCCGTCATACCATATAATTGCCACCCACTCCATCCCTTCCCTGGAGCCTGGCGGACCCAGTGCATGCCATAGCTACTGAAGGTGAATCCAGAGGCTGCACAGGAGAGTTGCAGAGACCCCCCAGGCTGCACCAAGCCTCCCCCAGACTCCACCAGCTGCACCTCACAATGGACACCTGCAAACACAGAGAGGTCTTGGTCAGAAACTGTCACACATCCACTGTTTCTCTCATATTCTCTCAGAATCTCATGTTCACCATAAATCACCTCTTAAAATAGCCACAATGAAAACCCAGCTGAGCCCAAAGTCCATGGTACGTCGTCTGTGTTCAGTCCTGATCACAGAATGGGGACACCTGGGGATCCCGGGGCTGGGGCTCCTGTCCCAGAGCTGCAGGGTCAGGGCTGGGCTGGCTTTTATCAGCAGGAGGGCGCCTATTTGCATGTCCTCCTTCTATATAGGGAGCTCCGGGTTAGGACACTGACATAAAGGACATGGTCACAGAGTGTAATGTGTTCATTTCCCATGTCTGGTAAAAATACACCACTGTGTCTGGGCCGGTACCTCTCCCCACTGGGCCAGCTGCTCCCCTGAACCAACTGCAGGGCAGGTGGACATGCCCAGTGATGTTGTCAGGACCTCCTGGCTGGACACTAGATATTGTTGCAAAGCTCGTAGAAAGACCAGGCAGGAAAAAATATAAGGAAAAGTTAGAGAAAGGATAAATTTAAGTGAAATCCCATGAAGGTCACCAGTACAGAGCACGCCAAGGGGAACCAACCACCATGATGAGAGGACGAGTTACAGACACAGGAAGGTGCAGGTTGGGACATGGGAAGTTACATCTGACAATTATTTCCCCGTAGAGAGCTCAGAGGACAAACTAAGAGCAGAGCTGAACCTGGAGCAAGTGGACCAAGTGTCTGAGGAGACAGGAGCGTCTGTTGGCTCATTGGGAAAACAGGAGCGTGACCCACACAGAGAAGCAGAGCCGTGCCGCGGGGCGTGTTCAGTTCTGGGGTCCGGGGCTGTCTATGCAGCAGCGGCACTGTCCCCATTTCTGTTTTATTCTCCAGGCTCCCTTGT
>NW_017733333.1:8542-13834 GCF_001890085.2 Hipposideros armiger
CTGGTCCTTATAAGTGGGGAGGGACTGAGTCAGGCTCCCCTGGTCCTTCTGAGCCACCTCCGTGTGTCTTCACTTGCACACAGGAACTGTGTGAACCTCGGATGGGAGGCACTTGGGTCATGAGGCACATTACAAACAGGCCTAAGAAGTCCCACCTTTCTGAGCATAAGAGTGAATGTGTAATCTCATGGATTTCAAGTAGATAGTACAAAGGATTGGTTTTAGGTCAAAATATCCATGATAACCTCAAACATGAAAATATCCATGATGGACAAGACTTTATCATGATAATATGATATCAAGTAATATGCTGATTTCACGTTTGTGGTAAACATGGTCCCAAAAAGTAAGACTGTTTTTCCCAAGAACTACCCCTTTTGTAGGAGCAACAAAAACCACAGGCAGGCTTGGAGACCCTTCAGTCTTACTGCGTGGGGCTTAAATTTGTGTCTAAGGCCCTTATGCAAATACTTTCCTTAAGCCACCCTAAGTCATGTCCCAGGAACCCTCACCAATTACATCAGACAGACTCACACGTGTACATGGAGAAGAGAGAAAAATAAAAACAGCCACTAAGCATCTCTGTAACCCCACAGCTGACAAATATTGAAATGACATGTGCAGAGCATAACTGACCCGTTTTATCAGTCTGTATTAACAGTTACTGGGTGTTCAGAAGTAGGAGGGTGGGGAGGGGCGCTAGCATGATTTTCTCAGGGGAAAGGACACTATGACACCAAGAGGACCCCTCTCCCTCCTTCACCTCCCCCTGCCCCCACCCCTGAGCTGGGCCCTGTGGTCACAGGGTCCTTGGCTTCTGCACAACATGTGAAGTTCTTTATACTCAGGAGACAGCACTTTACAAGATACTATTTGAAACTATTTTCAGCAACCTCTTCTCATCTTTTCATTCCCTGAACAGTGTCTAAATGGGACACAAACTTTTAACTTTAACAATGTTCAATTCATAAATATTTTAGAAAATGGATTTCACTTTTCAGGATTATCTCAAAATTCACCACACAGCCCACTCTCCCAAGAATATGTCCTGTCATTTTTCTAAGCTTTTAATGAGGAAAGTCGTAGTCCTGTGTTTACAGAGAAGAGTGGCAATCCTGGGGTCATAAACGATGAGCAGTCTCTGCAGGGAGGGCAGCTCGCTCCCTGAAAAGTGCTGCTCAAGACCAGGCAGGTGAGCTTCCAGGTGAGACAGAGCCTGGCCCTTCTCTCCGATGGTCAGGATCAGTGCTCGACAAGGCGAGTCCATCACGAGTATTTCAATTTCATGGAGCTTTCTAGTTGCTATTAAACAGGATTAACATTTTGTCCAGACAAGTTTTATTATCTAAAAAATCCCATTAAACATCGCCCCCATTGTCAAACTTCATGATCATAATTTCACGTGCAGTCATGCGCCACATAACACTCCACATATACGATGGTCATCCCATAAGGTTAAAATGGAGATGAAATTCCTGTCACCTCGTGAAGTCATAGCCATTGTAATGTCAGCACCACACCTTGCTCAGGTGCGTGGTGATGCTGGTGCAAACAAACCTCCGTACTGCCAGGTGCATAAAGTAACAGCACATGCAGTCTCAGTAGCAGGCTCTACCATCTGGGCTGTGTGAGTGCACCCTGTGATGTTGTCAGTGGTAAATCTTCAAAAATGCATTATTCCATCCTTAGGTGTTGCATGAGTATAAAGAACTTTGGATGTCAGCTTTGCTGGAAACACAATCCCATGTGGAGGACTTGCCTCCATAGGCTCCCATTTCTTTTACTTTAAGTAATTATGACATTACTTTTATCTGAGTAACTACCTCCAACGTAAAGGGAGGCTCAGAGATGCCTGATACTTGATGTTGAAAGTTTTATAATAGTGAATTGTCTTATTATTATTGTGTAGTAACCACTTGATATATTCTCTATTTCAACAGCTTTATAAGATACATAAGATTTAATTATACTTTTATATTTTCTCGCTTTAAGTGAATTTTCCTAAATGAATCTTTCAAATCTTAGACTAATTAAAAATTTGGATGGACCTATATGCATTGATTTCTTTCAACCTGTGCTTTCTTGGTCATGTGTTATAAACTACAGGTTTATTCAAGGTAACACGTATCCTGTCCCATTGATCTGTGTCTATCTCCCACCAGTGCCACTCCATCTGTGTTATTGTGGGTGTTAGTCAGTCACTTCCAACTTGTACAAAGGTTTCAATTATACCTGGGAATTATAAAATGTGCTGGTGAAGGTGGATTTCTGGATGTTCTTGACAGAACTTCAGGCAGAAAGTCCATCGTTATCCGGTATCATTTGCGAGTTCCAGGCAGCATGCACCCTGATCTAAGGATCTCAACCTCTCCGTCCTTTGTCACAGATGGAGACATCAATCAGGTCACAGAACTTCAGGGACAGAGATTGTGTATCTGGGAGTGAGATT
This sequence comes from Hipposideros armiger, assembly GCF_001890085.2. NCBI lineage: Eukaryota > Metazoa > Chordata > Mammalia > Chiroptera > Hipposideridae > Hipposideros > Hipposideros armiger. The sequence goes on from NW_017733333.1 coordinate 10,992, forward strand.
GCTTGTGTCTCACAGGTGTGTGTTTCATGGCCATGGTTTCCTCGTCAATCTCCGTTGTCCATAATGATAGCCAGTGTTGGGTTGCAATGACCGATGGCCATTTGCAAAATGGAGTGGAGGGCAGGACAGTCCACCCCATAACAGGGCTGGCCTTGTTCTCTGTCCCCAGCTCATGCTGAGCCCAGAGTCTACACCACAGCACTGAGAGAGACCCCACCTCTGTCCTGATGACAGAAAAATCAGGGAGCCGAGGGCAGTTAGAAATCTGATCTGTGTAAGCAGAGAGGGGACAGTACATGACCACTGTGGCAACATCTCTGTAAAATCTGGGGGATTTGAATGAATAGGAAGTATTTAATTCAACAAGAATTAATCTCCCTCTGGACTCGTCTGAGTCCCTTCAACTTTGCCACATGGGTGAAAGCCCAGTCCCCTCCATCAGGCCGTTAGGATTTCTGAGAGAAAGATTTGAATACCTAGCTAACTGAGCCTTTCTTGTTTAGGGAACACTGGTTCTGACACCTGCAGTGGCAACCCTGGTCCCAGGGCCAGAGCATCCAGTAGGAGAAAGGAAGTCGAGTTGATGTGGGGATGACAAGCCTGCTCAAGATATGATCCTAACTGTGAAGCCCCCATTGAATGACATGGAGACCTCCTCAGCCTGTTCTGGGCTTTGATCTGAATGTCTCAATTCTGGGGTCAGTGTGTGTTTCTCGATTTTGAAAATTTCAGATTGGTAAAAACATCCTGTCATCCAGATTGTTGCTATTAAGACACCCTGAAGTCCTATAAAATCAAATATAAAATTTGATTTTATAGGACTTCAGGGTGTCTTAATAGCAACAAAAAATTTTAAATTTGATTTTATTGTACATTGTGTTTGGCAAATTTCCCCAATAGAATAGGCTATTTATAGACACTTCGGCATTCCTTGTCCAATCTTGTGTTCGATGTTTTTATAAAGAGGAAGAAACCCAGGCCCTCAGAGGAAGCCCCTCCCCTTCCTCTCCCCACCTGCTCCTGGGGCTGCAGCCCCTGCTGGGTGGGTCCTGAGCGCCCCCTGCAGCCCAGCCGGCCACCAGTCCAGCTCTCACTACATGAGATTTCAAGGGAAGTTCACAGGAGCAAACTTTTGGGGCATAGGGCAGGCATCCCCAAAATACCCCACAATGGTGTATAACTACTTAGAATCAGTTACTTAAAAAACAGCCAGAGCAGGAAAAGCACATGTACCCCCCTTTGTGTCCTTGAAAAAAGCAAATAAATCTCCTTTGTGTAAGGGACTGTCCTTGCTCCTAAGGGGGTCTCATAAGGTATCAAGTCCTCAGCTTGCAAAGACAGTGACTATTACCTTGTAGGATGAAAGGGATTATTGAAAATGTGATACATTAAAACCTTCAGATGGAGACAGTGTGTGGACTTCAGCATGGACACTGATGTTCACACACCGTCCTCAGAACAGCAACTTTGAGGGAAATTCTGCCCCAAGGAAGAAAGCCACACACAGCTGGATGGGACGTGTAGGGACCTGCCATGAGCCCCAAATGCAAGGGATGCAGCTCTGATGATGGAATGAGCCCCTGCAGCCTCTGGGAGCTCTTTAAGGGTACAGCCTAACTGATACTTTTAAAGAGAGTGAGTAAATGTTAACACAACTCAGAACACACTACTTTAAATGTCTGTACTGAGAGTAATAGTTATTCTTTATTTTTTATCCAGTTTCTTAAGTACACTTAGCTCATATGCCTTTGNACTGAGACATGAGGAGTGACAAATACATCTACAGTATTTGATGTCCTTTGTGTCACCACAGCCAACCATGAGGTATCCACCATGGTGATGTCCTGTGTCATAAGGCTTCTGTATTGTTAGAGCCACAGGGGTCAGCAGCCAGCTGTGCCCCAACTGACACAACCCTCTCCTGCAATAGTGCTTGTGTCACTGCGAGTCATGTGTTTCCAGGACCAGTGGGCTCCGCAGGGTCCCCTTCAGATCCAGTGAGTGTAACCTACCCTGGGGTGTCCACAGATGGACACACATGTGAGATGAATTAGTAGGTGATGTGGGGGCACATGAATGTCCACGTATTTAGTGGACCTCCCTTCTGTGATGGTTACTGTGGGGGAGCTGGGAGTGTGAGCAGAGCTCCAGCCCCATGGAGCTCAGGGTCTAGGACAGATTTAGTGAGAATTAGGACAGTAGGTGACAGAAGGTGATGTTGGGTGGGTTTCAACCTCCACCTGAGTAAACAAGGAATGAGAGGTGAATGTGCTGTAGGGAGGTCAGAGACCATGGGGATGGAGGTCCTGGAGGCTGAACATAATCCCATGGGGCCATGCATGCCTGTGGGAAGGAAGGGCCATGTGGGGACCCCATGGGCATGTGGGGGGCAGATAGCCTGAGCTCAGCACACAGGGGCCGGGACTGTGCTGGGGTCTTTCTGGGGGAAATGTTTCCCAACCACTGAGAAGGCGAGAGCCCTCAAGGTCGTTTTTCTGTTGAGAAATGAAACGAAGACAAACAGGAATTCAGTGAAGTAACGGTCACTATCGCTGGTGACATGTCATTGTAAACTGTGTTTTCTCTTTGTTTGTGGCTTCTGAAAATAGGAGACATTTGAGTCAGAAAGATGATTCAAGACTCGTCCCTGGGGCAGCTGAGAAATTTCAGAGGAAACCTCTGTTCCCAGCAGGAAGTCTCTTCTCCAACCAGGTCCACACCTGCTCCTTGGGGCTCGTACCTGTGCTCAGTGTGTTTTGAGTGGCCCCTGGTGTCCTGAGCTCCCCCTGGTGTCCAGAGTGCCCCCTGCAGCCCAGCCCCCTGTCCCCTCAGGGAGGTTTGTG
>NW_017733333.1:22794-25347 GCF_001890085.2 Hipposideros armiger
TTGGAGGTGTGTATCTTTAAACTAGTGAACATCCTGATGGCAATCTCTAAGACAGATTAACTTTTATCATGAAATCACTAGTTATATAAAGAGCATTGTATTTCCTTATCCACTGAACCGATGAACAATTCCAATCACCTCCTGTTATTGATGCTGATTAATTTTATTTGAGAAAATGGACAACCACGTCAATTCAGTCTTATTTTCCCCATCAGGTGTCTGTGTCTCAGTGACATGTGACATGGTTCCAGTCAGGGAGGCAGGAGTGAGGGTCTGTGTTACATTCCTGGTTCTTCAGAAGTTAATTCCCCAAGAACCATCTCTTCCCTCTCCCAGTCCTTCCATGTCTGCGTGTGACCCTGGAAATGTTGTCACCAAGTCCTCTCATGACGGTAGTCCCCTGGAACATGAAGCTCACTCATTGGGTGTATCAATGTGCAGAACTTGGGGGAAATTTTTCAGTATATGAGAGTTTGAATTAACCAACAGAGGTCACACATGTCCAGGCTTCTTGTTTCATTAGGTTGGAATCTTACTTGTTGTTCAGTCAGTTCAAAGCATCTTTCTTTGCTATTCCCTGAAATAGCGACACACATTATCTAGAGTCATAAAGTTAATTTTTTTTATATTTTCATTTTTTTAAATTTGGGAATTGGGAGAGGGGAACAGTATTGGAGAATTGGGAAAGGGAACCAGCAAAGTTGTTGTTCTTTGACCTTAATTGTGTAGGGCGCCAGTCACCATCTGGCCGCCCATCAGCAGCTCGTGGTCTCTAAGCTCAAGGTGCTGTGTTCAGTGTTAGCTGCAGGTGGGCATAGCCACCATCCCATGTGGGAGTCAAACCAGCAGCCTTGTTGTTAAGAGCACACGCTCTATCCACTGAGCCATCCGGGCAGCACCTCACCTCAAGGAGCTGAGTTCAGTCTTAGTTGTAGGCTGCTTTAGCCCATCATTAACAGACAGTCTTGTTAGGAGCACGTGCTCTCACCAGCTGAGCCATCCTGCCAACTGTTGTCAGCTCAGCGGCAGCTCAGCTCGGGCACAGCGTCACTGGCCCATGTGGGATCGAACTGGCAGCCCTGTTTCTCAGAGCCCATGCTCTTTAGCTAACCCTTAAACAACTGAGCCACTCAGCTGGCCCATAAACTTAATTTATTTATAGTGTGTAGAACACATCATGTGTGCATATGGAGTTTGTATCTTGCGACTTTCTAGATTTCACTTTCTATTAGTTTTCTGGTACAGTCTTCAGATTTTTGTGTATATGACCTTGTCACCTGAACATAGATAAAAAGGGATAAATTGACTTCTTGCTTTCTGATTTAGACACTCTCATTACTTTTCTTGCCTAATTATTCTGACCAGGACTTCCAGTTCCATGTTGAATAGAAGCAGTCACAGTGGGGACCCTTGTCTTGGTCCTGATCTTAGAAGAATAGGTTTCAATTTTTTTCTGTGTACCATGATGTTAGCTGTTGGCTTCTCATATGTGGCTTTTATTAGGTTGTGGTATATCACTTATGAACCTAATTTGTTGAGAGTTGTTATCATGAAGGGATTTTGAACTTTTTTCGGATGCCCTTTCTCTTTTTCTATATTTATGTATATGATGATATAACTGTTTCCTTCATTCTTGAATGTTGTGTATCACCTTTACTGATTTACATCGGTTGAACCATCCATGAATTCTAGGAATAAATTACACTTGATAATGATAAACGATCCTTTTAATGTGCTGGTAGATATCACAGCATATTCTTGAGGATTTTTGCATTTATGATCATCAGGGATATTGGCCTGTCATTTTTCTTTTAGTGTTGATACTGGCTTTGGCATGAGTGTAATGGTCACCTCAATAATTGTGTTCCCTCTTCTTCCTATTCTTGAAAGAAGTTGAGAAAAATGGATTGAGAGGCATTAATTGTTCTTTGAAGTTTTGTAGACTTGACCTTTGAATCCATCTGGACCTGGGCTTTTCTTTATTGGGAGGTTTCATTACCTACTTCAAATATTATTTAAATATTTGTTTCAAACTAGCAATGTCAGGATCAAATTATAATTCAAGCAACAAATAAGTGGACTAAGAAATACAACTGTTCAACTCACAGGGTTTGGACTCAACAGTGAAATTCCCATGTGCACACACTTGGTGCTGAGATACCAGCCTTACAGACACTCTAATTCTGCATCCGACAGTCAGATCTGCGGAATAAACTGACACAGGAACAGCTGGCGGTTCCTGTACCAGGGAAACACCTGACTCTATAACCTGCAGCTGGGGTTGGTCTCTGCAGGCCCTCAGGTGTGCAGGCCCAGCTCCCATCCTGAGACACATTGGGAGGAGGTAGGTGTTCTGTGAAGAGAGAAACAGTTACCCTTCTCCAAGTTTCTGTACATGGAGAGAAACCAATGAAAATGGGAACTAGGACTGGGTGAGTTAAGAGCTCGCTCAAGAGTTTGAGCTCTGAGCAACAGCGGTTCAAGTCCCGGCCCAAGCTGAGAATCCGCTGAGCTGCCAACAGCTGGCAGGATGGCTCAGCAAAAAAAAAAAAA
>NW_017733333.1:26100-29487 GCF_001890085.2 Hipposideros armiger
AAGAAGGGAAGAGGGAGGGGGAGTGAGGGCTGATCACGTGCTGGGCAGGAGCTGACCTGCATCACCTCACTGACCCCTCACAGCCACCCTGAGAGGGAGCGGTTATCCCTACCCGACAGGCCATGAGATAGAGTTTCTATGTCTCTGCCTGAGTCACACAGCTAGTATTTGGAGAGGACAGAAGCCAGCTCTGCAGATGTCTGGGGCTCAGGCACGCCCCATAAGGAAATGCTACCCCAGACTCCACTCTGAGCTGCCTGGAAGCTCTTCTCCATTGTGACCTGAGAGGAACGGGATGTTGGCAGAAGCAGACCCCTGCTCTGGGCTGAGGAAGAACAGATTTTAAAAGGCCTGAGCACAGGCAGGGCATAGAAGTGGGGGAGTCATTGTCCTAGGGATCTGGTGCTGCTTGTACTCCTGTGAGGGCCAGGCCACCTGCTCCCTCCCCACCTGTCCCCGTCCCTAGCTGCCTGCCCAAGTCCCACCCCAAAACCAGCCTGAGGGAGTGCCTCGCAAGCTGGACCATTAGACTACTTGCAGATTTTCCTCATATAGAATGACCAAGATTCCACCCAACACTACAGGACTATTTGGATCACTCTGTCCAGGATCCTGTGTGTGCAAGGTCTACTGGCCAATGTGGGCCCGTTTCGGCCTTGGTTCTGGGCTCAGATTGTTAGAATCAGTCTTCATTTTAAATACCTGTGAAATGGAGATAATAGCTGTCGCTGCCTCATCTGGAAAATGGGAGCCGTGGGTGAGATGAGGCACGTGAAGGGCCTGAAACAGGATTCATCTCACAGTGAGCTTAGTTTCAGGGGTCTGGGTTCCCATTTCAGTGCAGACCAATGAAACACACTTCTCTGCTGCCATCTCACATTCAACATGGGAATAACACCAGGGTGTCAGTCATCAGAAAACGTTGTTCTCTGCTGCCATCTGTTGTGCATCTTGGGAATGACATCCATTTGTGTGTCACTGTAAATGCTGTTATTCTCTGCTCCCAGTTTGTGGGCAGCTTGAACAGCTACACTCCAGCTTGTTTCTTTAGACACTTGAAGTGCCCATATCATCACCAATATCAACTTCGATTAAAAGGGGAAAAACTGCATAAATTATACATGAACATTGTATACTCATGGTTCATTCTTCTTAAATAATAGAGAACAATAATAGGGCTGGCTGAGTGGAGCGTTGGTTAGGAGTTGGCTTGGGACGCCAGCTCTGAGAAGCAGGGCCCTGGTTCAGATCCCACATGAGGGCCAGTGACGCTGCGCCCTCTACAGCTGAGATGGTGAACACCAGCTCGACCTGGAGCTGTGCTGCCGTGAGTCGCCGGCGACGGCATAGGCTGCAGTGGGGCTGGCCGGCAGCGGGCGTGAGCTTTTGTGAGCTGCCCCATGAGCTGCTGTGAGCAGCCATCCAATGGCCGGAAAACAACTGCCTCACCCGGGAAGAGCACAATGATAATACCAATATGGGCCAGTGAAGCAACGTCCTTCACAACTAGACTGAAGAACAAAAAGACGGCAACTTGTTTGTTCCCCTTCCCCGATTCCCCAATGCTAAAGCCCTCTCCCAATTCCCCAATAAAATCTTAAAATATTAATAATATTAATAATAATAATAATAATAATAATAATAAAGACATGGTTACCTCCTGGAAATTTGATGTTCCACCTGTAAAAGAATTTTCTAAGATCCTTGGCCAGAGTTACTGGGACCTCAGTAGATGGTAGATCAGATACCAACTGATTTCGTGGGTTTGTTGTAACATAAACTAGTGAGGTTTCAATAGTTGGATTTTAACTAAATCTTGAGGGTTTTTTTGTGTTGTGCTTTATTAAATTAATTACTACATTTAAAAAACATCCTGATTCACTCTTATGCTGCAAAACGTACTTTAATTTTAATTTACTTAACTGTATTTATCTAGAGTATTATTGAGTATTTCTCATCTGAAAGGGAACTCAGCATCTTTTTTTCTGTTTTCAAGTTCCCTACCTTGAATTTAGTTCTATGGAGTCTGTTAACGGCACCCCTGTAGGAAGGACCACATGTCCTGGGGACAGGGTTGTTTTATGGTTTGTTTTCTTTTGTTAGAAGTTAAACTAAACTCATACTTTACTCCACTATTTGCTCCGGAATGCAGGTTTGGCTCAAAGTCACAAAACAAATACCCTGAGAGGTTTGATACCTGTCCCAAGGAACATACCTAGTGAATGTCAGACCCAGGCTCACAGCAATTTGAGAGCTCTGTGGACAGATAAAGGAAACGTGTTAAACCTGACAAGCTCAGGAGACTGAAAAATAACCACATAAGATGATCTGAACATAAAAACTCCTAACTAAAAGCAAGACGTGGCTGGAAGTCACATCGTTGGCCTATAGCTTCCATAAAAAAGGTCACCCTTTACCATAAGTGAGCATGTCTGTTGTCTTTTTCAATCTAAGATAACATACCCTTGTAATGTCACAATAATCACTTATTATCTTATTCCCAAATACCATCTCTATGTGCTATAAAACGCTATTAACTATCCTGTACCCACCAATGTAAAAGCAGTGTGTGTCTCTCCATTTTACTTTTTATTCAATCCCAGAGATTTCTCCACTTTGCTTTCTCCCACCCCCTTAATCTACCACCAGTGAATTATATGTAACTCTCCTCCTTTGATTCTAATGTATAAAATAACTTGCAAAACGGCCATTTTTCAGAACATCTTCTCAATCTGTTGAGACTTTACTTTCTGGCAGTTGTTCTAGTTTGGCTCAAATAAAGTCTTATAGGCTTTTTCTCAGGCTGGATGTTTTATCATTGACAGCTCCCTCTCTCGGAACTACTGTAATTGCACATAACAAAGTAAAAATTAGAAAAGGAGCCTTTAGGGCTAAGAAATTAAGAAGAATTTTTATTTCCTTTGATAAGAGACCAGGCTAAGTGATCATAGAAAAGATTAGGTTTGGGCCTCACCAGGCAGCTCCACCAGTAATGTCCTTTTGTGGGAAACACTCTGTCCAACCCAGGAGCATATTCTCTCTCTCCCTACATAAAGCACAGAGGGTGCCAAAACCACGTGCACACATTTAGGAGACGCTATCTATGTATCAGCAGTCTGACATAATCAGAAGTGTCTGGAGGCTGATTGGAACCACTTTGAGCACCTCTTGTAATTGCAGAAGTAAAATGTGACTATATATTGAGTGTTGGGGAGCAGGTTATTAACAAGAACCGAGACAAAGAGTTCTCATTCCAAAGACTTTATTCCCAAGCTCGGGGGCCCGTCTCATTGGAGAGAGCGGACCCCAAGTCTTGGCTAGTGGGGGATTTATAGCTGAGGCTGGATACAGAAGCAAAAAAAGCGGTTAGTGAGTAAAAGGAAAAAA
>NW_017733333.1:31224-35656 GCF_001890085.2 Hipposideros armiger
TGGGCTTCTTTTGCTGTTCTTTTCCCAGTTCCCTTAGGTGTAAACATAGTCTGTTGATTTGAGATTTTTCTTGTTTCTCTAGATAGGACTGCATTGCTATGAATTTCCCTATTAGGATTGCTTTCCTTGCATCCCATGGATTTTGGGTCATTGTGTTTTCATTGTCCTTTGTCTCGAGGTATCTTTTGATTTCCTCTGTGACCTTATTTCTGACCCACTCGCTATTTAGTAGCATGTAATTCAGCCTCCATGTATTTGTGTGCTTTCCGGGTTTCTTCTTATAATTGGTTTCTGGTTTCATAGCTTTGTGGTCGGAGAAGACGCTTGATATAATTTCAGTCTTCTTAAATTTATTGACACTTGTTTTGTGGCCTAACATGTGGTCTATCTTGGAAAATGTTCCATGTGCACATGAGAAGGATGTATATTCTGTTGCTTTGGGGTGAAATGCTCTACAAATATCAACTAAATCCAGCTGGTCTAAAGTGTCATTTAAGGCCACTGTTTCCACACTGATTTTCTGTCTGGAGGATCTATGTCCATTGGTGACAATGGGGTGTTGAAGGTCCTCTACTACGATAGCGTTACTTTTGATCTCTGGCTTTATATCTGTGAAAATCTGTTTTATATATTTAGGGGCTCCTATGTTGGGTGCATAGGTGTTTACTAGGGTTGTGTCCTCTTGTTGAATCAATCCCTTTATTATTATGTAGTGCCCTTCTTTGGCTTTTATTGTAGTCTTCATTTTAAAATCTATTGTGTCTGAAGTAAGTATTGCTTCTCCAGCTTTTTTCTCATTTCCATTTGTGTGAAATATCTTATTTTATCCCTTTACTTTCAGTCTCTGTGTGTGTGTCTTTTGATCTGAGATGAATCTCTTGTAAACAGCACATGCATGGGTCCTGTTTTCTTATCCATTCAGACACTCTTGTCTTTTGATGGGACCATTTAGCCCATTCACATATAAAGTGATTATTGATAGGTCCATATTTATTGCCATTTTGTGTTTCTGGTCTTCCTTGGTTAGCTTGTTTCCCCTTTCTTCTTTTTAACATTTCCTGCAATGCTGGTTTGGTGGTAATGAATTCCTTAAGCTTATTCTTTTCTGAGAANAGCATTTAGTTTATCTCTTCCCTAACAAGCAAGCTATAAAGTATACTTAGTTTATCTTTTCCCTAACAAGCAAGCTAAAAAGCATACCTAGCTTATCTTTTCCCATTTTCTTGACAAGATACTTTGTTAATTTTTGCTGAAGCAGAAGTTTCTTTCATTCCTTTGGGCGCCTTAGCCTAGGCTCTGGGCCTGGGTCCCCACATTGAGTATTACAATTTTAATAGTTTTTCCCTTTCTTAAGAATGTGTATAGATTCGTTGACACCCTTGGTATATACATATTTGCCCTTCACTTAAACACCACAGTCATCTAGTCCCAAGAATTCCCAGGAGACTATGTGGCTTGTCTTGCTGTCAGGAGACCTGGTTTCTTGTCCTTTTCTCCTTGATTGTGGGATTTGGTGTCACGGAGACTAAGGCGTCAGGTTCCACTGGGCTCAGCTCTGCTGCTGTTCTCTGGTCGTCAGTGGTTGGCGGTGGGTCCGGCACAGGTGTGCCAAACCTTGGTGCAATGTGGGTTTTTAGTTTTTCCTTTTATATCCATTTCCTTTCTGATAATAATAATCTGTACTCTGGTAGACTTAGGAAAGTAAAGTGAAAAGTTTCTAAACCTGCTGCTGTCCCTTTAACATTTCAAAGGACCTAAGCCACCTGCCCTGGGTTGGGGTCCCCTGTTCTCTGCCATCTCCCACTCTGGAAATCCAGGCATCCAGCGGTGACCACAGCCCTCCCTGGGCAGGAGGGGCCGCTGACACTGAGGGTGAAAGAGCTGGGTCCCTTCCAGCTGCCCTGCCCCAGGGGACAGCCTGGCCCTCCCACGTGGGAGCCCCTCCCGGGCACGCAGCCCGCACAGCCTGGGTCAGACCAGGCCCCCAGGACAGAGAGCGGGGCTGGGCTCCAGGTCAGGGCCTGGGGGCGGGGCCGGAGGCAGAGACAAGGGCGGGTCCTGGGGCGATTGGCCAATCAGTGCAGACTCGGGTCTCCCAGACTCCAGACCTGGGCTGCCCGCACTGCGCTGCCGGTCTCCAGCCAGCGTGACCCCACGTGAACCCCAGCGTGACCCCTACGTCCCAGTCCCGTGCCCCAGCGTGACCCCACGTAGTGCACGTGCGTTCTGCCCGTGGAGTTGGCTCCTGGGGAGCGACGACTCTGCTGCGCCCTCTCAGGAGGCCCGAGGGAGGAGCTTCCCGGGTTCGGGGGCGCCGAGTGCTGAGGCCGCCCGTGTCCCTCAGGAGCCCGGGTGGCGCTGCGGGACCGACACGGGAGGAAACGGGGAGGAGACCCGCCCACGAGGCCGGCTGAGGGTGGGGTGGGCGTGTCGGTCTTCAGAGGACCCACGGAGGACGTCGCGGGGTGGACGATCCGGGTGTGTCGTGTTTAGTGTTGGTGTGGGGTCGAGAGGGGCGGAGACTGACTCGGGTTTGTCTGGTGTTTCTTCCTGTTGTGAGGACGAGAGGGGTTTGGGCTGTGAGTGCGCGTGTCCCGGGGAGCTGCCCCTGAACCCCAGCCTGCGTCCCCCCAGGCTGACGGCTCCTCCTGTGGAGACGCGATGGATGGAGGGGCTCGGCCTGAACTTGGGGTCCGACCCGCCAGAGGTGAGGAGACTTGGGCTCCTCCTCAGCCCCCCCTTTTTCCTGCCCCCGCCCCCCCTTGTGAGGAAACACCTGGGCTGAAGGCGCCCTGAGATGGATTTGGGGAAACTGGGGAGCCCCCTCCTCCCTGTGGCGGCATTTCGGTGACTAAGCCTTTCCCGGTCCAGCCTCCGATCTAGTGAATATTCGGTATTTGATGAGCAGACACGTGGGCCTTGTGACTGTGACACACACGTCCTGTGGAGCATTACGATTTTTCCTGCAATTAGGAATATATTTCTAGAAATTATTAAGTTTTCTCTTTGTCAATCTAAAGAATATTCATTGGACAGTCACAGTGCTTACATTTTGTTTTCACTAGAAATTAACCATTTTTTAAACAATAATTCTAATATGTGACTAAAACTACAAAAAAAACAATAGGGAAAACAACTGGGTACAAGAAAAACAGGATACGTCCCTGTACAAACAAAGGTAGAAGAATGCAGATTATTTTTGAGGGAAAAGACATTGCCTTTGTCCTGAAGGGAGGCTGGTTGTTTTCAGAATGGGAAACAGGAAAACAGGACAAAAGCGGAATGTAAAATGGAAAAGGGTAGAAGGTTTGTGACAGGAAATCTTGAGAGAGGAAGTGTTATATGTGGTTAAGCTGAATAAGATTGGAATGAACTTAATGAAGTAAATGAATGTAAGTGTCAGAAGTAAGGTGACGTAGATGCAGAGTTTGGCTCTTTTTCACTTTGTTAAAAGGACAGAGTTTCCTGCGCTGTTCCAGTCCAGGTAAGATGTTATGAAAGCTTTTCTGCCCAGAATGCAGAGAGTCTAAGTTCTCTTACAAGAGTTTTGTGTTTTAATCAGGTCCTGACCACTTAGGAAAACGAACTTCTCAATCCTAAGAAACAAAGGTGTGCTAACCATATATTGTCACTTTTGGTAAAAGAATAATTTAATATCATTTCATAATGATATACTGAAGGATAAAATGGGAGACTGGGGTGTTTTTAAAGCACAAACTGCTTCTGTGGCTCTGAAACTGGAGGCCCAACGAGCCCGGGGCTCGTGCTGTGCGCCGCTCAGCCGATAGACCCACACAGGAGTTGGGTCGTGGAATAAGCATTTAGAACCAGAGCAGCGGTGGTCTGAGAAGGCAGCGGGTTAACACCTCCAGAACCTGCCTTCCCATTCTCAGACCAGCTGGGGTTTTTAAGGGGAAATCAGGGCGTTCCTGCAGAGGCCACGCGATGGTTCCAGGGGTCTGCGTGGAGCCTTCCCTCTGGCCCCGTGATTCTCTGGTGGAGTCAGCAACCCAGGAGCTATGATGGGATTAGCCCGGCAGACCCTGGAGATTGTGATCAATAAGCCTAAGGGTGTTAATCATAAGTTCCAGGGTAATTTTCCAAAGGAGGGAACTGGGTGAACAGGGGACACTGAGCTCAAGCCTCATGGGGCGGATCTATTGTTAAGCTGTAGGGAGGTCAAGGAAAGGTGAGGCCGGGGACGTGGAGAGGCCTCTACTATGGGGGTGCCAACCGGGCCCTGTTTCAGCTGCGAGCCCCCCTTGCCAGGGACAAATACATGTCTTAAGTGCCTTTTCCACAAATACTATGAAGAGAAAGCGTTAGCTATTAGCTAAGGAACATATTTTAGTCCACCTGCCAGAAATACAGTCTGGACCAACTCTTCTTTTATGTCATTTTATCCATCTATGTTCATTAAGGATATTGGCCT
>NW_017733333.1:37825-44647 GCF_001890085.2 Hipposideros armiger
GGTCTCTTAAACTATTTTCATTGTTTTTTATTCTTTTTTCTCTTTGTTGTTTCAACTGGGTGATTTCTGCTACTTTGTCTTCTAAATCACTGATCCGATCCTCTGCTTCATCTAATCTTCCCGTGATTCCTTCGAGTGTGTTCTTCATTTTAGTTATTCTATTCTTTAGTTCTAACTGGTTGTTTTTTATGATTTCTCTATCCTTCTTGATGTCCTCACTAAGTTCCTTAAACATTCTTATCATCAGCATTTTAAACTGTGTCTCTGAAAGGTTGGATACCTCTGTTTCATTTAGTTCCATTTCTAGAGCTTTCTTCTAATCTTTTACTTAGGATTAGTTTCTTTGTTTCTTAATTGTGGCTGTTGCTCTGTGATTGCTTCGATGTACTAGGTAGATCACCTATGTCTCTCAGTCTTTGCTGGGTGGTCTTTTAGTGTGTGTCCTTCATATTTGGATTGTACAGTCTCCGTATTCTCCTGTCCCGTGTGTTCCAGAGATGTCACTGTTGAAGTTGATCTTTAATTGCTTTTGGCTTGTCAGAGGTTGGAAATGACCCTCAAACTGATTAACTTGGAGAATTAGCTTTGTTCACGGTGTATGAAATGCTGTGTGGAGGTTGACCTCCTCAGAGGTGTCTTGGCCACTGTGGGTTCTTGTGCCTGTGGCAAATTTCCTTTGAGAGTGCCACTTGTAGGTTCAACCAGGTATTACTCTGGTTTGGTCTGGCACTGGCCTCTGGGTGTATTGGTTCTGGTGTGTCTTGGGTGTGACTCCCACTCAGAGCCATTTCAGCCCTTCCTGTTCCCGGTCCGTAGCTACCTGGTAGGTGCCTCAAGGCTGTACGCAGTTGCCTGCTGCCCAGGCTGGTCCTGGGACCATATAGGGATGGTTTGTGTGTGAACTGAGGCTTGCTGTCCCCATGTTGGTCCTGAGGCAGTTTAGCAAAAGGCCCAAGGCCGCCTAGGCCTGTTGCCACCTGTCAGATGCCAGTAAGGCCCAACTCTAGAAAGGGGCTCTTCAGGAGCATGTATCTTGCTATTTGGTCAGTGTTTAGGGTGCCCTTGGTGATGTGGCACTAGCTTGGCAGGATGGAGTTTAAGTTCAGTTATGAGATGTGATTGGTGGTTATTAAGACATTAATGCAGATTCCGGTCTTACACCAATACCTGGCCTGTGACACCCTTGTATAGCATTCTGAGGGCACTACAGCCAGCACCCCCTTCACACTCACAGATTCACAAAAGCTGCACCCGAGTGGCTGTGGTGCCTGTTTGTGGTCAATGAACACAACCAAGATGACCTCAGGGCTCTGCGGACCACATTCTGTTGTAAAAAGTCTTTTCCACAGTTTGTGGTTGTGGGGCCAGTGACCTCCACACCCCAATTGCCTCTGGCAATTGAGCTGTAGGGAGGCGAGGTGGTGTTACAGGTGCATAAAGGCTGTGATCAGCGGTTTCTATAAATTCATCGTAGTCTGAGCTCCTGGACCAGTGCTAGGTCCACGTCCGCTTCATAAAACAAAAACAAAGCAAGGCAACCCAACAACACCCAGCAACAAATACAGCCCCACAAAACATGATAAACAATGATCAGACAGGAGAAACAAAAATATATAAAAGAGAGCCGGCCAAGAGGCGTGCTGGTTAAGAGTTGGCTTGGAATGCCAGCTCTGTGCAGGAGGGCCCCGGTTTGGATCCCACATGTGGGCCAGTGATGCTGTGCCCTCTACAGCTAAGATGGTGAACAACAGCTTGACCTGGAGCTGGGCTGCCGTTAGTCGCTGGTAAAGGCTGCAGTGGGGCTGGCCGGCAGCTGGCATGTGCTTTCATGAGCTGCCATGAGACACTGTGAACAGCCGTCCAATGGCCAGCCAGTGACTGCTTCACCCGGGAAGTGCACAGTGATAATACCAACATGTGTCAGCGAAGCAATGTTCTCCACAAGTAGACCGAAGAACAAAAAGGACAGCAAGTTGTCTGTTCACCTTAAAGTGTCTCCTCCAGTGTCAAATTCTGTGCCCTGACCTCACAGTGCTCCCTCAGGGCACAAGTTTGACATTGTCTCTGGAAACAGTGAGTTGCCCTCACTGAACCCCAATGACTCTGCAGGTTGTCCCCAAGTAAGGCCTTTATGAAACCCCCACGAAGCCCCTTCCCTGAGCTGCCAGATCCACTGACACAGTCCTGAGTCCAGAAGCTCAGGGTTTTGGAGGCCTCTTACCTCTTTTATTTTCCTCTGGTTGAAGGTGACACCTGGGAACCCTGCATTGTCTCACAGCCCTCCCTACCTCTGCTAGTCAATACATTAGACACACAGAGTGCGTGATTTTAGTAGAAATGGGCCTGCAAATGCCTTTATACGCTGTGCCCAGTTCAGGGGCCATCCCCTTCTTGGACCACAAGTGTGGGTGTGTCACTTCTCTTGTAGATAAAACCCCAGGAAACGGGACACATGCACAGACGTGGGAAGAACCTGCACCCTGGCTCTGCTTTTCACACAGCCCATGGGACCCGTTCGTGTGTTTCCAATTATCACAGTGGAGGCTCTTCTTTCAATTTTCATTCTGTGATGGGTTCAGGAGACTTAATTGATCTCCATTTTTCCAGGTACTTCTCTAATAATGAAAGTGATGATTTCCAAGACCTTTAATGTTGGTGCAGAAAGCAGGTGGACCTGTTACTAGAGGTGGAAATCTCACCTCACTAAGTGTAAGTAGCACATGGACAGACATAACTGACCATGACATCACTGAAAGTCTTAGCAATTTCATGTCCCTCCCAGGAAGCTGGAACATGAAAAGTACAACAGGCAAGGAACCTGTTTCCTCAGGTGACGTCACATTTGGAAGGGCATCCGTACCCCTGGCTGGACCCAGGAGGTGCACCTGCTGCCTCACATCAGGGACAGGAGCTCCCACTCCTAAAACACACGCCCGGCAGTGAGAACTGTTTCCCAGGTGGGTGCAGAGAAGGGTGGGGGATGCAGGTGCCCTTGGCTTCCTGGAGGCACTGGGACAGGAGGCCCCAAATCCCATCTGAGGCTCTGATCTAAGTGTGAGGACATCTCATTAGCTCTGCCTTCTGAAACCTGTGGGTGTGTCAGGATGATCAGGATTGTGACTTATTTCCCTCTAGTCATGGAACCTGCTTCACAGATATTTATAACCAGGGACCTTGCTATTGAGTGAATGTTCTCCCCCCACAATTCACATGTTGAAGCCCTAAGACCCAGTGGCCTGTAATTGGAGAAGGGCTTGTAAGAAGTACTTATGGTTAAATGGCGTCATAAGGTTGGGGTCCCCTTCTGATAGATTTGGTGGCCTTATAAGAAGACAGAGAGAAAAGGAGGTGTCACTCCTTCTCTTCCCCATGAGAACACTGAGAGAACACTGAGGAGTCAGCTCTTCACCCTGTAGGACAAGTTCCCACCATCAATTGAATATCTGGCACCTGACTCTGGACTTCCCAGGCCCCAGAATGTGAGAAAATACATTTCTGTTGCTAAAGCAACACAGTCATTCCTTTGTGATGGCAGCTTGATTTTGGG
The DNA here is from genome assembly GCF_001890085.2 of Hipposideros armiger. Classification (NCBI taxonomy): domain Eukaryota; kingdom Metazoa; phylum Chordata; class Mammalia; order Chiroptera; family Hipposideridae; genus Hipposideros; species Hipposideros armiger. The sequence continues at coordinate 41,373 of NW_017733333.1, forward strand.
GGCTGCGTATGGGGTACTGCTTATCAACTACCTAAGAGGTGTTAGGGACTTTGTAAGTAGGTGATGGGTAGAAGGTGGAATATTTTTCCAGTGCACGTGACAAAACTCCAAGGTTGCTGTGAAGGGATGTTGAAGGTGACCATGTTGGGAGCTCAGGAAGCAGATCGGGCAGCTGTCAAGAGGCCCCCATATTCTATGAGAAAACAGTGATCGTCATGAACACAATGGGGGTTGAAACATGGACCTAAAAAGCCTCCTGGTGAGGCCTCAGATGGAATGGGGAACATGTTATGGGTCCCTGAGGAATGGTGATCCCTGATATAAGGTGTCAAAGGGCTTGGCTGCACTGGTTTCCCGTGTTATGTGGAAGGTAGAACTTGTGAGCAATGGAGCTGGATGTTCAGCTGAGGAGGTTTCTAAGCAAGTGCAGGCGTGGCTTGCTTCCTCCTGGCTGCTGGTAATGAAAAGTGAGGGGAGACAGTGGATCGAGGATGGCAGTATTGATCAGATGCTAATCAGAATTTGGAGATTAGAAAAGCTGTCAGCCTGTCCATACAGCCAAAAGCTAGAATGCTTGTTGTGAAGAGGGCACAGAGGTGTTGCTGAGAAACCCTTTGATGAGTGAAATCATGGCGTGCCTCACGGCTTTAATCAGCTGTCCTATCATAAACCAGGAGTTGAGATAAGTTATACCAGCAGATACACTGTTGTTGCCTTACAGCCTCGTCCTTGACTGACCCCCCCCACACACACACCAACCCCTGACCTAACAAGGTCACGAGGGAGTCTCAAAAAACTGAGACCCGATAAAACGGTATCAGTAAAGCTTCCTCAAGAGAGTGTCCTGAACACCTTGGGAGTCAGCGGAATGGAGTTGGTTATCTCCCTTAGTTCACGGCCGCAGCAACAGCTGCACCATCCTGGGGGTTGTGTGTGTGGGAGTACGAAGGCACAGCATGTGTGGGAGTAAAATGGGGTTGGTTGATAAAAACTGGCCTTAGGGCACTTATCACACAGACTTAAAAAATATTTTCTTCACTCCTTTGAATTTTCTTAATAAAAGCTACTCATTGGCCTGATTCTGGGCTCAGTTCCAGAGAGAGAACTGCAGTCCCCGGGCCTCGCCTTAACTCTATCCTTGTCTCTTGTGTTTCTTTAACCCTTCACTGTCCCTCTGACTCCCCACTGCCCAGGCTGCACGGGACATGGCACACTGTCACTTAAAATATACGGGAATGAAAAGGTGGGGTAGAAAGAGAGAAGTTTTATTTGGAATTTACCGAACAGGACCAGAAATCCAATTGGTTGTGAAGATTTAATATTGTTTTAAAAAATGAAAGAATGACCTTGAAGGGAATTTATGGAAAATTATGAAATGTTCTTGAGAGTAACGAGGGGGCCAGTTCTGTGGGAAGCTCACTTGCTCCTTAGTCTATCTGACCAGGAAACCCAGAGAGAAATCCAAACACATGGGGTTCCCTAAATGGGAAATCATCACCTCTGATCACACACCCACCTACATTGACCCCTCTGAATGGACGTCTTCCTGAGTATGGCGATACTTTACAGCAAAGACCTTTATGTGGGGCTAAAGGTAAAGTCACCAGCAGACCGACTGGGCCATGTCAGGGCCACATGCAAAATCAGTGTGAGATAACCTTGTTAAAGTTTAAGAATTTAGTGACAGAGCAAGCATACCCTCAGTAATGCACAAATCCTGTTTTTCAGTTCTCTTCAGCTGAATGGCTTTAAAATGACTCCCACCCACATCTTTAGCCTCAATCTTCAACAAGAAAGTGTCTCTTCTTCTTGTGATACCAAGTTGGGCCCCTCCCACCAGGTGTCCTGGTGCAGGACTGTGGAAGTGACTGGTCCCCTAGTCCTTTTGCTGAGCCACACAGGCTGCATGATGAAGACACACTGTCACGATTCCTTTCCTTCCATCAACAATTTTGCGATGAAAGGCTGACATTTAAGGTCAGTGTTTTGTCTAGAAGGCGAATAGGGAAAAGAAGACCCATGGTGAAAACACTTTGCAGCACATACACCCCTTTTTAGTGGCAAGAATGAGGTATATCTGCTTGATTCAGTAGTGCAATTGTTTGGTGGTGAGCTCTTTAAGGGTACAGCCAAATGGATGCTTTAGAGAAAGTGAGTAAATACTCAATCAAGTCAGAAAACAATATATTAAATGTTTGTACTGAGAATAATACTCAGTTATCCTTAATTTTTTTATCCAGCTTCTTAAGTACGCCCAGCTCATATACTTTTGCTGTATTTTAAATATTTCTCCTAAACATACTTCCAGTTTTGGGATCCCTCTCAGTCCTGCTTCATGTCTTTCCCAAAACTTTAGCTCACAGATGTCTGAGTCTACATATGGGCTGGTCACTGAGACATGAGGAACACACCCACTCTGTTTCCTGTCCTTTGTGTCACCACAGCCACACATGAGGAGTCCACCACGGTGCTCTGTAAAGGAGGTTCCATCAGGATGACCTGTGTCATAAGGCTTATGATTAGTAATACGAGCACAGGGGTCAGCAGCCAACTGTGCCCCTTCCTGACACTGGCCTCCACTGCAATAGAACCTGTGGCACCATGAATCATATGTTTTCATGATATGTGTGCTCAGCAGGGCCCCCCTTCAGACCCAGTTAGACACCCTAGGGTGTCCACAGATGGACAGACACGTTAGATGAATTAGGAGATGATGTGGGGCCATATGGAGACCCCGTGGGCATATGGGGGGCAGGGAGCCTGAGATCAGCACACAGGTGCTGGGACTGTGCTGGGGTCTCTCTGTGGGAAATGTTTCACAACCACTGGGAACACGAGAGTCCTCAGGTTGATCTCTGTTGACAAATAAAAACAGGACACACAGGAATTTGGTGAAGGAAAGGTTCCTATCACTGGTGACATGTCAATGTAAACAGTGTTTCCTCTTTGTTTGGTTTTTTTTAACGTTTTTACTGGGGAATTGGGGGGTGGGAAAAATGCTGGGGAATTGGGGGAAGGGGAACAGACAAGTAGCTGTCCTTTTGTTATTCAGTCTAGTTGTGGAGGATATTGCTTCACTGGCCCAAGTTGGCACCATCATTGCGCTCTTCCCAGGTGAGGCCGATCAGTCGCAGGCTTCTGGACGGCTGCTCACTGCGGCTGCTGGCTGCTCACACTGGCTGTTCAGCATCTTAGCTGTGGAGGGCAGTGTCACTGGCCCTCATATGTGGGATCCAAACCGGGGCCCTCTGGCATCCCAAGCCAGCTCTAAACCA
>NW_017733333.1:45442-69259 GCF_001890085.2 Hipposideros armiger
CCAGAGACTCAGCCCTGTGTGAGGAGAGAGCTGTGAGCTCACAGCCCAAGGAGGGTTTTACCCTGGAGCCTGCAGAGAAATTTGCATGTGGGGCAGCCTGGTCCTTATAAGTGGGGAGGGACTGAGTCAGGCTCCCCTGGTCCCTCTTGGACCCAGTAGGGTCTCATCTCTTGAATTCACAGCATTTGAGTCTGGGAAGAAAGAGCACATGGTCTATGAGATACACTAAAATAGTTCAAAGAAAAGCCCTATTTTTCCGTGTATGAAAATAAATGTTTAATAGACAATGTGATATATAGACAATGTATTACAGAACTGTACACCAAAATCTATGTAAATTTGCTGACTATTGTCACCCCAATAAACTTTAATTTTAAAAAACCTGAGGAAAGAGAGTAAGACCCTGGTCCTTCTTGGGCCCAGTAGGGTCTCTTGTCTTCAATTCATACAGCATCTGAATCTGGGATGAAGGAGCACGTGGTCTATATGATACACTGAAAAAGGTCAAAGACCACTTCTACTTTTCTGACTATAAAATGAAATGCTTGACTAGTTAGTAGATCACCAGATTTTAAAACTTATGGTTATTTGTAATAATTATTAAAGTGATTAGCATTATGTGTAGACTCATTGTGACACAACACAGTTTAAATATATTCAGTTACCAAATCTTTATAATCATAATTGAAATATAATATTTTAGTCAATTTTGCTGTAAATATAATCTCAGAAAAAAAGCTAGTCCTTCCCATTCTCCTGCTTTTTATTGCTGTTTAAGGTCTGTACTCTCTGTGTCATATCTAGGGAGCCCTTGGCTTATCCAAGGTCACACGTATTCTGGTCCATAGATGTGTGTCTATCCCCCCCGCCAATGCCACACAGTCTTCATTATTGAAGCTACATCACAAGTCTCTTCCCACTTTCAGAAACTCTTCAATAGTAACTAAAAATAACAAAACACTTTGGCAGTGTTGGATTTCTGGAGAATCCTGAGAAGGGCTGCAGACAGATCTTTGTCTCCATGTCTGTCATCTCTGCAGGTCCCAGGAAGCACACATCCTGGTCTGAGGATTTGGGCCTCTCCATCCCTTTCTGATGGAGATAAGGGACATGTGGGTGTGGGCTGTGGGGTCACTGATGACTCAGGGATATGTGCTCATGACCTGCAGCCTCCTCACTCCTCACTGTCTGTTCTGATGCCCAGGGCTGGGCTGCACTAACCGCTGGCCCTTTGTAACATAGATTAAAGATAAATGATGACCAACCCAGGGCAGGGCTGAGCCTGTTCTCTTCTCTGCTCAGGGAGGGGCCAAGAGTCATGGCTGGCTCATACCTGGTGATCAATGAATATTTCTCAAGTGTTGAAAGCATTGATGAAGAAATCAACACTTATCCAGTGAATCTGGAATGGGGAGGTGTCATAAATTTATCGCCAGCCAATAAATAAACACATACTGACCTTTTAGCAAAGAGGAAGGGGAGAGAATAGTTACTGGATAATGAAGACACAGTGCTGGGCACACAGAGATACAGCCTAACAGACAAACCACAATATATATGAGTGATACATGTGAAGGTGGGTGATCAAAGTATGAAATGCACATGCAAGACCAAGAGAGTGAGAATAACTGAGACCCTTGTGAAGAGCAGCAGCAACAAGGGCTTTGACCTGCTACTTGTCAGGCTCCCAGTGTTGCTGTGAGAACCAGACAGTGATGTCTCGGCGTCGTGTCATCGCCAGGAGCTGGAAACAATAGACCACAATTCAGATCCAGCTGTTGGCCACTCTATTTCCCCCAATATTTTGTTATGAAACATGTCACGCATACAGAAATGTTGAAAGACTTTTACAGTTATCACTATAGTCCCAAACTTAAGAAATTATTTGTTGGAATTGCACCAATGCTGCAAAAGCAATACTGGGTAAAACTATTGCCACTCATTATGCATCAAGGGCATGGTACCAGTGTTTATTACTTAGTAGCTATTTTATTCTTCATCACCACATTCACAGTTTCAAAAAATGTGACATATAATGGGGGCATTCCTACTAGTATGCATTCCCACAGGGTCGTCCTGACATGGACCTCATCATGGGCACAGTCACCACTGTGGGCACAGTGACCTCACGTCGACCTCCCCCTTCTCACCCNTGTCCCGAGGTTTGTGTCTGGGCTCACACTGACTTCCCCTCACTGTGTGTCTTGCACAGTAATACACGGCCGTGTCCTCGGCTCTCAGACTCTCCATTTGTAGATAAGCCGTGCTTTGGGAGTCGTCCCTTGAGATGGTGAATCTGCCCTTCACAGATGCAGCGTATTCTGCTGTTTGCCCATTAGCTTTGTTCCTAATGAAACCTACCCACTCCAGGCTCTTTCCTGGAGCCTGGCGGATCCAGTTTATATAATAGTCACTGAACGTGAATCCAGAGCCTTTGCAGGAGAGTCTCAGAGACCCTCCAGGAGGTCTCAGGTTGCCCCCAGACTCTGTCAGCTGCACCTCACACTGGACACCTGCAGACAAGAGACACTGCTTAGGAGAGTAGACACACACACACACCCCACACACGTTCCCAATTTCTCCATAATGTTACCATGTAGAATGGTCAAAGCGAGAGCCCAGCTCAACCCAGACTTCATGGTGCTTCCTCTGGGTTAACTTCCGGAGCAAATGGAAACTCAGAGACCCCGGGGCTGGGACTGCTCTCCCAGAGCTGCAGGCACAGGGGCTGGGCTGGGTTTATCAGCACTCAGGGCACCCCATTTGCATGTCCTCCTCCTCTTAGGGACTGAGACGTGGAGTCCCCGGGTGAGGCTTCTCCCTGGACTCAGAGAGACAAGCACCCTCCTTGTGAAAGTGGGGCTTTATAGGGGTGGGTTATCTGCATGCTGTGGAGTTATCACTGTGGGTGCTGAATACTACCACCATTTACACAAAGTTTAATTTACAAAGACCTTCCGCATGCACAATGTTTCATGATATTCCCGCGCAGGACAAATTCCCTGTGTCCTTGTCCACGTGTCAAAGCACAGGGAGGTTAATCACCATCTGCAGCATCTCGAGGCTGGTGGCCAGTGGGCACGGCAAGGGCTGCTCCCTTGTGTTTTCAAGGTACAGTCAGTGCCGTTGTTCTTCTGTGGACGAGGTTCCGTCTGAGCAGAGGACAGTGGGAAGAAGGACTATGTGCACGTAGAGCATTCTAACGGCCCTGGATGTTCTCAGCGCTTGGCCTTGTCATTCATCCTCCTCCAGTGGCTTTCCAACATTTATATCAAGTGACTGAGGGCATACATTCCACAAGTCATTGTTCAGCACCCTGCAGGGTGCTGCTGTCACTCAAATGCCACACTGCCAACTTGCTCAAAGAGTTCCCTTGACATCTTTGCCAGTTGTGCAATTACTGTTTAGATCCTTTTGGAGCACTTGCAGTTATTATCTTTTTCCTGAAAGGGAATCAGAGATGCTGTGCTTTGATATATTTAGTTGTGACTAAAGGAGTTAAGAGGTTACATTTTTAAAATGCTGTGTTCTTAGGGTAATTTTTTTAAATTTTGAAATCAATTTATTTTTATTTTTATTTTAAATTAATTTCAGGTGTACAGCACAGTGCAATGTTATACTTTTTATACTTCAAAGGGACAAACCCCCTCCCCCACTCCACAGCACCAGTACCCCTGATATCCACTCCTACCCTGATAGCATACATATCTGTTACAATTCCATTGACTCCACTCCCACACTATACCCCACATCCTGTGACTATATATATATTCAATTATAGTTGACATACAATATTATTCAACATCACATGTGTCTCTGATTTATGTTATGTTATTGGGTTGTCAGAAAACTCATGACGCATATGTGCAACAGATGGAACGAGTTCATTTTTGGAAGTACTAGAGTCATTCGCATCTATGTTATTGCTATGTCACTTGACAGCTGACAGTTCTAGCTTCATTCTAAAACAAAATTGAGCAATTTGGTTGAGTTTTGGAGATTTTACAACAAGTTGAAGATGGAAGACCTAACTGTGCATTTTTTCTATATATTACTGTTTTACTTCTATAAAGGGAAGAACATGTGTCAAGCTTGTGAAAGGTTGCATCAAGTTTATGGTGACAATGCTCTACAAGAACGTCAGTGCCAATGATGTTTCAAGAAATTCCATGCTGGTGGTTTTAACCTCAACGACGCTCCTCAGTCAGGGAGGTCCACCGAGGTTGATGATAGCAAAATAAAAGCATTGATCGAGTGAAACCCATGTTACTCAACACGAGAGATTGCAGGAACATTGAACATCCATCATTCAAGTGTCCATGACCACCTGAAGAAGCTGGGATACGTAAGCAATCTCAATATTTGGGTTCCGCATGAATGCAAAGAAGTTCATTTGTCGGTGTGTATAAACATCTGCAATATGCTCATTAAACATGAGCAAAACAATCCTTTTTTGAAGCGACTGATAACTGGTGATGAGAAGTGGATTGCTGACAATAATGTGGTGCACAAACGGTTTTGGTCCTGATGTGATAATTCGCCTCAAATGACATCGAAAGCAGGCATTCATCAGAAAAGGTTATGCTCTCAGTGTAGTAGGACTTTAAAGGTGTCGTGTGTTTCAAGCTTCTACCAAGGAACAAAACAATCAATTTGAATGTATACTGTTGGCAATTGGACAGTTTGAATGAATCCATCACCCAGAAACTTCCAGAGCTTGTTAATTGTAAAGCAGTTGTGTTCCATCACATGAAATCGAGACCACACACACGTTTGATCACCCATCAAAAATTATTGGAGCTTGGATGGGATGTGTCGCCACACCCACCACACTCGCCTGACCTTGTGCTGTCAGAGTTCCACTTGTTCTTTTCTCTTCAAAACTCTTTGCATTGGTATAACATTCAATTCAAATGAGGTTGTAAATCAGCACCTTGCTCAGTTTTTTGCAAATAAAGGCAGGTCCTTTTATGAACGAGAAACTATGAAGCTCACTGAAAGATGACAAAACATTATCCAACAAAATGGGCAATATATTATTGATTGATCTATGTTCTTTATATGGGTAAATGACCTTTGAAAAACATAGACAAAATGTGTCATGACTTTTCCAACAACCCACTAGGAAAGGAGAATAAGAAGGGCACAAAATGAAGGATTGATTTGGGGGGAAAAATACCACACTGCCATTATTATATACAATCTCTGGGAAACATGACACCCTTAAATGAAAATGACCAATCCTGCTAAGCTGTTATCCCCCTTGGCCAAAGTCCTCACGAGTGGACTTAATGTCCACTACTTCAAGAATGCATCAGTCATCTCCCTGTGGCTGGGTCACTGGGATGACCATGCATTTGGGGGTTTTACCTCTAGTACAACCTCTACCTTGCTGTATGCCAATGTGAAATCTTGGGAGGGTTCATGGATTATACCCACTTCTAAAGCTTCTGTTTAACAGCCTCCTATGACCTTCAACCAGGAACATTTGGTCTATTGAAAGAAACATCACAGAAAAACTCCTTGAACATCACTGGTACGAAACTCATGACGTACTTTTAACAACAGATGCAGCAGTTAAACTCCCGGAAGTCAATCCTTGTGGTCATACTACACTACATTCTTAATCTGTTCCAGGTGATATGTGAAAGTAGCAAACACCGGGTTGTTTATAAACAACAGAAATGTATTCCTCACAGATCAGCAATCTGGGAAGTCCAAGATGAGCATGCTGGGAGATTTGATGTCTCGAGAGAGCCCCCTTTCTGTCTTTTTTTTTTTAGCTGAGCCATCCTGCCACCTGTTGGGAGAGCCCACTTTCTGGATGGTACTCTTTTCTCTGTAATCTCAGAGAGTGGATGGGGACAAAGAGCTTTCTCGGTCCTCTGTTATAAGGTCACTAATCCCATTGATGAGGGCTCCATCCTCGTGACCCAAGCACTTCTGTAGGCCCCACCTGCTACCACCATCTCATTGGGCATTAGGGTTGGTTGTGTGAATTTTAGAGGGACGCAACATTTGCCCCATAGAAGCAACTAAAGGATCAATTCATAATTTGACCCAATTAGAAGGTTATTCTAATAGAGCTCTTCCAACAGGACCTACAAAGATCCTGTGGAAGCTTCTCATTTTTGGCAGCAGAAAGCTGACCCAAGTCCCAAAAAACAAGTTGATGACCATGGATAGTGGACAGTTTCCACTTAAGACCTCAGACTAAGACTTCTAATTCTGTCATCATTATTATTACTATTATTATTATTACTACTACTACTACTACTTACACATAATCATTCTCTTTTTCTAAGAAATAGAATTGTTTTCTACTTGTAATGGCCACTATCTCCTTTTCACTCATTTTTATAGTTTTTAAGTGGAATAAGGAGTCAAACTCTATTTTGTGATGTTTGACTCTGACATGTTGAGGTTCATTCCTGTCTCTTCTCCTTCTGTGCACATGTGGGAAATCTGAGGAGTAAGTGGGGGCTCCCCCTTGTTTGATGCAGGCGGGAGTCTGAAACCACACAGCCCCTCCTGTGGGCAGGACCACCCCTGCCCCCCATCACAGAATCACCATAATAACCGTAAGCCGGCCTCCTTTCCTGGCTCTATCGGACTGTGTCTGACCTGCTGGAAGGCCTGCCCTGTTCTCAACGAACACCTCAATAATGGAGGCAACAAACCTTTCATAGTCTGTGTGTGTTTGTGTGTGTGTGACGTAATACGTTGTGATGGGGGCCCCTCTGCCTCTGCATGGTGTCAGCCACTATTGGTGCTATGAGCCTGGTGCCAAGTCAATGACCCAGCGGCAGTCTTTCTTCTCTTGCTTTTGGGTTATCGCCTCTGTTACCCAGTGTCCAGCATGTTCTTTGTCCTGCTTTTGGCTGGCTCGGACACTGAGCTGTGTGGTGCTGTGCTGCATTGTTGAGACCAGCAGAACCTATTTATAGATTTAGGTGACCTAGGTCAGAAGATGTGGTGATTCACTGGCATTTACCCAAAAGAGTAAGTGGCTATAAGTGACCCATATTGTGTGTTCATGTGAGAATGTTTTCCTCCTATTACAACAAACCATTATGATTTGGATAGTTAAAAGGTAAACACAATATCATGAAGCAAGAGAGTTTCACAGGAGGATGAGGTCAGAATGTGGTGATCCAACTCTAACAGGGTCAGAGCATCCTTGTACAAAGAGGAAGAGAGAGACCTCCCTCCATCACATAAGGCATGTGAGGGCTCAGCAAGAATGTGGTCGACTGCTGCCAGGTCAGACCTTTCACCAGGACCAGACTCAGCCGGCACCTTGATTCTCAACTTTCCAGCCTGCACAGTGTAAAAATCAATAACTGTTGTTTAAGTCATGTGGCCTATGGTACTTTTTCTGACAACTGAGTGAGAAAGCTTGATACTTTTTAGTATATAAAAACTTTTGATATATTTTTTTAAGATTTTATTGGAGATTCAAGGAAGGAGAACAGCACTGGGGAATTGGGGGAAGGGGAACAGACAAGTTGCTTCCTTTTGTTCTTCAGTCTAGTTGTGGAGGACATGGCTTCACTGGCCCATGTTGGCAGCATCGTTGCGCTCTTCCTGGGTGAGGCAGATCAGTTGCAGGCTTCTGGACGGCCACTCACGGTGGCTGCTGGCCACTCACGCTGGCTGCTGGCTACACACGGTAGCTTATGGCAACCCACTGCAGCAGGAGACTGCAGCCTACTCCGTCTTTGGCGACCCACGGCAGCCCAGCTCCAGGTCGAGCTGCCGTTCACCATCTTAGCTGCAGAGAACAGTGTCACTGGCCCTAATATGTGGGATCTGAACCGGGGCCTTCTGTCATCCCAAGCCAGTTCTTAACCAACGCGCCACTCGGCTGGCCCAAACTTTTGATAATTTAATGAAAAGAAAGTGTGAATAATTCATAAATATGAAAAATTGAGGTAAAATAAAGATACACAACATTAGGAATTCTTTTGGAAAAGAAAACATTTTAAACCTGTATTTTTCATCTTATAAGAATATCTCTTGTATATTGTAACACATACATTAAATACGTCTGTGTGTGCTCATGTGTGTGTGCTTGTGTATGCATGTGTTACTGTGTGTATGAAAATAATAACCTTATTAGAGCCATTTAGCATCTCTTAGGAAGCCCTTTATTGAGAGTCTCTTAAGGGTCCAGGGACCTGGTCCTCGATGGCCACATAAGATGGAGAAAATCAAGTGAGGCTCCAGCTGCTACACCCATGGACAAGTCAGGTTTTCTTCTCTTTTCTCCTGAGGACACGAGGCTCTTCAGAGGGTTGGGGACTAAGGTGGGAACGAACATTCCTGAAAACTGATGGGTGAAGGAGGATGTATATGTTTTCAGGTTCTTTGGGAAAACAATATGGGTAATTTAATTTCCAATTAAGATTAATTTTTTTATGCAATGAATTAGCTCTTCCTAATATTAGACAAATAAACGTGAAATTTATTATTATTATTCTGTTGCTATTATTTACTATTATTATTATTATCATTATTAATTTTAGCTGGAGATTCATAAGACTGCCAAGACAGGGACCTACATTCTGCTAATTTACTGCAGTGTCAGCTGTATGCGACTCCTATTCACAACACAAACCCAATTTACGAGATGAAGAAAAAAGTATATGTACGTGCATGTGTGCATGTGTAAACGTCTATTGTGTTTGAAGTGTCAACGCACCATGTCATTGTTGAGAATAGGTGCAGTGGAGAGTCTCTAGCAGTAGATATTTTAAATCCAACTAAGGTGATTTTAGAGTCTACATGGTGACAAAACACTCCCTCCACTTCTTTCCTCCTTCCCTGTTACACCTGCCCTCAGGCTCCTTCCTGAGTTCAAATATCACAAGTGCCCCAGGTGGTCTGGGCACAGCCTCATGGACCCTGAGTGCCCCCTGGTGTCCTGAGCGCCCCCTGCAGGCCAGCCCCGCTGTCCCCTGCAGGGAGGTTTGTGTCTGGGCTCACACTGACTTCCCCTCACTGTGTATCTCGCACAGTAATACACGGCCGTGTCCTCGGAGGTCACAGAGCTCAGCTGCAGGGAGAACTGGTTCTTGGATGTGTCTTTGGAGATGGAGGTGCAGCTCTTGAGGGANAGTGTTGCTCTGAACCCCCAGTTCTGTCGTGGTTAAAAATGTGTGGTTTGTGTGGGGTCTATTGCTTCAGGTTCCGGGGCCAAGAGCAGCAAACATGCCTGAGTGACAGAGCTATGAGAATACTGAGCATGCTCAGTGCTCTCAGAGTCAGGAAGAGCCTGGAGGAAGCTGCAAAGGGGCTGAAAGGGTCACTCAAGGTCATAGCTGATAAGCCATGGACTTAATTCACTGCCTCCCACAGAATGACACGGTGACAACTAAGCAGCTACCTTTATTCTTGGGTCAAGTCACAGTTCAGAATCCTGGAAAGAGTATATGGACCAACATTTGGATACACATTCAATTTATGATAAAGAAGGAATTGCTGTGAATAAATTGTGTTCATTAAAGCGAGGTAAGTACATGTAACAAGATGAGTGTCTGAAATAAATTTTTTTTATGTGAAAAGTTGGACTGATGGTAGATACAATTGAAAATGTTTTTATCCTGCAATTAGGCCCGCACACACACATGAATGAATTCACACATACGTACAATCCCATGCACAAAGTGTTCACTCAGATATTCATGTTAATTACTGCTATGTGTAAGGAATGCTACAAACTTATACACAATGCAAAACATATCCACACATACATGAAACTCTTCTGCAGAGACAAACTCCATTTAATTAATGGGGTAAAATATATTCCACATATAAATAAGATCATGTCATGTGTCACCATGCAAATTTTGCGTCTTCCTTTCCAATTTGGATGCCTTCATTTCATTTATTTGTTGAAATTTCTTTGGTTATGACCTCTCCACTGTGATGAATGGGAGTGGTGAGCATGGGCATCTTTTTCTTCCTCCTCGTCTTTAAGGAAAAGCTTTCATTCTTTCACTATTGAGAATGAAGTTATGAGTGCACTTGTTGTGTAGGGACTTTGTTATATGAAATAAGTCCCTCTATTTAGGAGTGTGTTGTATGTTTTTTAAAAATCAGAAACCATGTTGAATTTTGTCATTTTATTTTCCGGCATTGTTTGATCAGCTGATGGAAAAAGACCAGTGTCATCAGGAAATGGTTCTGAGATCCTGGACATCCTCCTGCAAAAGAATATAACTGACCCTATCATAGACCATATACAAAAATTCACTCAAAATGGTTTAAGGGGCTGAATGTAAGACGTAAAAGTATAAAACCCCTAGAGAACACATAAAGGAAAGTTCATGACAATGGATTTGGCAATAGTTTATTCAATATGATATCAAAACACAGGCAACAACAAAAATAGACAAATCAGGAGAGACAAAACTCAAAATTGTATGTGCATTAAAAAGACACAGTCAACATCATGAAAAGGAGCCTATGGAATGGTAGAAAATATTTGGAAATTATATATCTGAGAGTGTGATAATATCTAGATGGTAAGAGAACCTCTGAAACTGAACACCGGAAAATAAAATAGCACAACTACAAAAAAGTAAAACAAAAAATCTCTACTAACAACAATAAAAAATATAATAAATGGTGGTGCAGGTGTTCAGAAAAGGGAACCCTCGTGCACTATTGGTGGTAATTGAATTGGTGCAGCCACTACAGAAAACAGTATGGAGTTTCCCGAAAAAATTGAAAATAGAACTACCATATTCTCCAGCAATCCCACCGCTGAGAATTTATCTAAAGGAAACAAATCACTATGTTGCAGAGTTATCTGCACTCCCATATCTGTTGAATCATGTATCACAGCCAAGACATGGAAACAACCTAAGTGTACAGCAACAGGGAATGAATCAAGTATATATAATGGAAATTTTTCAGCCATATAAAGAAGGAAATCCTTCCATTTGCAATAACATAAATGGACCTGAGGGCATAATGATAAACTAAGTAAGTCACACTGTTAAAAGCACATACTGTAAGATCTAACTTATCCGTGGATTCTACAAAAAAAGCATACAGAAAGGGGTCAAATGTGTCATGACCATAGATGGGGGCTGGGCAGTGGGAGAATTGAATGATGATGATGAAAACGTACAAAAGTCATGTTAACAGGGGAAGTGAGCACTGGGGATGTGATGACAGCACGACGACTGTGGGTAGCACTGCTGTGTGGTGTGTTTGATGTCACTGAGAGAGCAGATTGCAAAGTACTTGGCACAAGAAAAAAGAACACTTTCCCTTCTTGTTCTTTTGTGGCAACATGGATGGGTCTAGAGGGTATTATGCTGAGTGAAATAAGTCAGACAAAGACAAATACCATATGATTTCACTTATATGTGGAATAAAAAAGTAAATAAACCTTTCTTGTTCTTTTGTTTTATTTTCTTGTCATGTTTTTGTATCTATATAAGATGATGGATGATAAAAAACTCATGTGGTAATCATTTCTCAATATATGAGGACATAATTTTATTTATAATAGTTGTTCTCATACTACTTTCTCAGTACACATGCACAACACACATGTACACACACTCACATTTCAGAAAAATAAACGCATCCACACATAAGCAGTCCTACAAAATGTGTTCTCAGTGCACATGATGTTGCATATGATTTCCTCTAAAACGTGTCCAGGTAACTTCCACATGTTAATGTACAGTCTGCAATATTCTCAGGACAAACATTGCTTCCTCCTAATATTGCTACTAAATGTACTTTATTGGTGACCTTTTACTAGAATTTGTTTTGTTTTTACACACAACTCATCTGCTCCTTCCTGGAAGAGTTTGGGTAAAAACTTGCACCGTCTGACCATCACGATCACGGATGGTGCTTGCTGAACATCAGGCCCCAGGGAGTCAGGTGGTCCCCATGGGTGGCCCCTGAATTCCAGCACACTTCCCATACAATCTCACTGCAGTGAAGCCTGACAGCCGCAGATCCAGGAGGAAATCTGGGAGGAGTTTGGTGATGCACATCCCAACGCTCCCTGTCACATGTCCCCACCAGGGTGCTGTGACTGCTTCCTGTAGGACACAGGGGCCCCTGGTGGATGGATGTGGGGGATCCCTGTGCTTGAGCACTGAGCTGACAGTTCTTTCTGGGAATCCGTGTGGACCCAGAGATGACGGGGTGAGGTCCACCAGCCCAGAGTTTGACCAGTCCTGTCAGCAGATGGAGCACCCGGCTGCTGTCCCTGGAACCAAGACAGGGAGAGGGTGTGGAGCTCTGTGTCCACCTGTGAGATGCATGTGGAGCTGGTCACAGAGCCAAATCAGTCAGCAATGAACCTGTGGTGTTTAGACCGTCAGTGCAAGGTTAAAAAGACACTGAGGAAAATCACAGACACTTAGAATGCATTGTTATCAGGCATATTTTTAAAATCTGAGCCATTTTGTTGAAAAATTAGAAAATGTTGTGAAGAAACATGAAGGCCTGGCCTTTTCACAAGAGTCATGCCAGTACAAATAATATAGCAACACTCAGACACACATAAATTACACAGACACTGATGCACACACACTGACACACCAACACACAAAATAGTACATACCAGGTAAAGCACACACAGTTATATCCGCACACTAAACACAAAATTCATACATGATAAAATGCACACATGAATACACACTTTAACAGACACATAGATTTATAACATATACACAAGTACAAGAGGAGGAAGAAGGTCTGTTAGAAGATGTTTTCTGTGCAAGGAGAGGAAATGCCAGCTGAGTCAGGAAACGTGTTCTCAGCCGCCCTCTGCACCTGCTCCCCACATGGGCCCCTGTGACCCTGGGTCCTGCGTGCACCCTGAGCCCAGCCCCACCCTTTCTCCCTGTAGTGGGACTATAGTGTCCATACTGACACTCCCTCCCTCCCTGTGTATGGACAGTGACATACGGCCGTGTCCTCGGTGGTCACGGAGCTCAGCTGCAGGGAGAGCTGGTCCTGGGACGTGTCTCTGGAGTCACGATTGTGCTCTGTAGGGAAGTTTGGGGTGTGCACCACCTCTGGTTCCTGGGCACCCCGTCCACTGAAGCTCCTCCTGGACCTTCACCTGTCCTGAGTCTGACTCGTGCAGCTCTCCTGGGACAGGACACCTGGGGACAAGTTGGACACTGTGAGTGAGGGGACCCTCGCCTTCCAGCCTCTTTACACTCATAATCTGAGACACTCACAGAAGTGAGTTTCCATCAAGGAGAAGAGGATCCCCAAAGGTGCTGTGTCCATGACAAGCCCCTGTCCTCTGGCTGACACTCACCTGGCAAAGATGGGAAACAGGTTTTCACTTCCTGGGAGTCTGGTCTCCTTCACAAGTGAGAAAGTCCTTGTTCCGTGAGCCACTGGGGCTCAGAATAGAGACTCAAAACATAAATGTGCACAGCCTCATAAACACACATGTGCACACACACTCAAACACATTTGCAAAGACATTAACAAGCAGACACACACATGCAAACATTTAAATGTGTGAACACACAATGTCTTTGACATGTGCAAACTAATTAATATACATACACATATGTTCACCCTCACATTCACACACTTGCAAACAAATTAATGTACACAGAGAGAGTCACACTGTCACACATGCATACAGATTTACCCGTGCACACACACACACACACATGCTCACAACTTCCAGCACCACAGGAAAGATAACCTGTCCCCAGGCTCCTGAGCTGCATTTGAGGTGCTGGTCCCCAGGGCAGTGTGAGGAGCTGAACAGTGACCCTCAAGAATACGTAGAATCTTATCACTGGGACCTGAGAGTGTTCTCTCATATGACAGGACTGTGCAGACCTGACTGAGGGTGCAGATATGGGAGATTATCCTGAATTATCTGGGTGGGACCAAACTGTCATCCTTCCTTATCAAAGGGAAACAAAAGGAAATTGGACTGAAATAAGTATTGTGATAGTGGAGACAAGATGATCAAGTGGGTTTCTACACCCACCTGAGTAAATGACTGCCAACAGGGTAACGTGTTGTAGGAGGACAGAGACCCGTGGGTGGAGGTCCTGGCAGCTGATCCCCCATGGGGCCAGGTGGGCCTGTGTGAAGGATGGGCCATGTGGGGACCCCGTGGGCATGTGGGGGGCAGAGAGCCTGAGCTCAGCACACAGGGGCCTGGACTGCACTGGGGTCTTTCAGTGCAAAGTGTTACCCAGCCACAGGGAGACGAGAGTCCTCAGGGTGGTCACTTTATCAAGAAATAAATAAAGGACACACAGAACCTTGGTGAAAGAGTCATCCCTCATCAGTGTGATATGTCATCTGCACACAGACAACGTCCCTTCTTCACATTTTGTCTGCAGTGAGTGGAAAAGAAATGGAGCCACAACGAAGAAGCAAGTGTTGTCCCTGAGGGCAGCTGAGAGCTTTCAGAGGAAATCCCTGCTCCCAACAAAGAGCCCCTTCCCCACCCAGGTCACACCTGTTCTCGTGGGTCCTGAGTGCCCCCTGGTGTCCCGAGCGCCCCCTGCAGCCCAGTCCCCTGTCTCCTGCAGGGAGGTTTGTGTCTGGGCCACACTGACTTCCCCTCACTGTGTCCCTCGCACAGTAATACACGGCCNCTCAGTAATGCACAAATCCTGTTTTTCAGTTCTCTTCAGTTGAATGGCTTTAAAATGACTCCCACATCTTTAGCCTCATTCTGCAACAAGAAAGTGTCTCTTCTTGTGATACCAAGTTGGGCCCCTCCCACCTGCTGTCCTGGTGCAGGACTGTGGAAGTGACCAGTTCCCTGGTGGTCACGCTGAGCCACACAGGCTGCATGATGAAGACAGATTATCATGATACTATTACTTCCATCAATACTTTGAGAAAAAAGACTGAAATTTAAGATCAGTGTTTTGCTCTATGATCAGAATAGGGTATGAGAACATCTTGCTGAAATTACAACTATTAATTGCAAAAACTTAAGGACAGCTGCTTGAATCAATATGGGCATTCTTTATAGTTACCTCTTTAATTGACAATCAAACTGGTTGATACTTTCAGGATATGTGAGTGAGTGTGATCAAAAGGCAGGAAATCCCTTTTAAATGTTTGTAACACTCAATTGTTTGAGTAATACTCAATTATTCTGTATTCTTTATACAGCTTCTGAAGTACACTGAGCTCATACAATCTTGCTGTATTTTAAGATTTTCTCCTAAACATACTTCCACTTGTGGGTGCCGTCTGAGTCCTACTTCACGTCTTTCCCATAACTTTACCTCACAGATCTCTGACTCTATGTACGGGCTGGTCACTGAGACAGGTGGAGTGACCAGCACAGTTATTGTGTTTCCTGTCATTTTTGTCACCACAGCCACCCATGAGGTGTCCACCATGGTGTTCTGTACAAGAGGTTCCATCAGGATGTCCTTTGTGATAAGGCTTCTGCATTGTTAGAGTCACAGGGGTCAGCAGCCAACCGTTTTGCCACCTGACACAGCTCTGTCCTGCAGTAGTGCTTGTGTCACTGCGAGTCTTGTGTTTCCAGGACACATGGGCTCAGCAGGGTCTCCTTGAAACCCCGTGTGTGTAACCTGCCCTGAGGTGTCCACAGATAGACAGACATATGAGATGAATTAGGACATGACGTGTGGGCACGTGAATGTCCACGAATTTACTGGACCTCCCTTCTGTGACCGGCACTGTGGGGGAGCTGGGAGTGTGAGCAGAGCTCCAGCCTCATGGAGCTCAGGGTCTAGGATGGATTTAGTGAGAATTAGGACAGTAGGTGGCAGAAGGTGATGTTGCGTGGGCTTCAAATGTACACTTGAGAAATGAGGACCAATAGGTTAATGTTGTGATGCTCTAGGGAGGACAGGGACCATGGGGGTGGAGGTCCTGGGGGCTGAACATAATCCCGTGGGGCCACGTGTGCCTGTGGGAAGGAAGGGCCATGTGGGGACCCCGTGGGCATGTGGGGAGCAGAGAGCCTGAGCTCAGCACACAGGGGCCTGGACTGTGCTGGGGTCTCTCTGTGGNCCAGAGACTCAGCCCTGTGTGAGGAGAGAGCTGTGAGCTCACAGCCCAAGGAGGGTTTTACCCTGGAGCCTGCAGAGAAATTTGCATGTGGGGCATCCTGATCCTTATAAGGGGGGAGCACATGGGGCCAGTCACCTCATGTCTTACTTGGTCCTGAGCATGTGGATTCCATATGACCCACATGACGTTGGTCTGGGAAGGGAGAACACCTGGCTTATGCGGCACCTCGGAATCAGGTCCCATCATTCTGAGTTTAAGGATACTTGCTGGATAGATGAGTGGGTCACACTGATTCAATCTCACAGACTACTCAAATAAAAATTAAAGGCCATCAACTATGTCAAAAAATTTCCCAAATCTAAAGCAGCACATTAAATAGACTCAACATTGCCCAATTGTATAATCATTATTCTATATAAAATAATACTTTGATGTCAACTTTGATGTAAACAACAATTGCAAAGTGAAGCGCAGTCCTTCTCATGACCTGGCTGTGACCTGGGCCCTGCAGGTGACTGTGCAGGTGCAGCTCACTGTCCAGCTCCAGGAAACAGGCCAAGTGGGTGTGGACCTGCCTCCCAGGAGGCCACACCAGCCCAGGCAGCAGACACGAGATTTAGACACTGTGTCCCTCCTTTCTTCTCAATTCTCCCAGGACAGGCAGCCCCACCCCCTCGTGTGCCACTCGGGAAGGTTATCCAGGTTTCATGACCAGAAAAAGGCTCTGACCACCTGGAAACATCTACTCCCAGTGAGTCACAGGCATGTGCTCTGTACCAGCAAGGGTTCTGAGCTGGGCGTGCACAACATGAGCTGAGTCCTGGTCACAGAGGGCAGTTTGTCCCCTGCCTGCCGTGTTCAGCTGAGGCTGTGGGAGGACGGAGGTCTGGTGGCCGATTTCCTGGGAAGTGGCCAGGAGCTCATGATGGGTTAAGGATACACACGAAGGGAAAACCATAGTGGAAAACAGTTGCATCTTTTATGAAATCACTAAACTAAACACGTGGTAGAATTTACCAGCCTGGGGAATGCTTAAAACCAGGTTTGCTTCCCTGAGTCTCACACACACCCCAGTATCCTAGAAACCCCTAAATGGAGTCGCAAGTATTTTATACTGCACGGTGTGAACTGGGCGTCTCTAACAGACTCAGGAAATTAATGGACCAGTCATGGAATTTCCTCAGACTGATTAATGTCTCAGGAGATCCCATCTTTGACACGAGGGCTGGGAGTGAGGGGTTCGTGCAGCCATGTGGGATTGGGGTGGAGTCTCTGACAAGAGGTGGCACCACTGTCCTGCAGGTCCTGGGGACATGATTTTAGGGGCCCTGGGCACCAGCCAGCTGTGACCAGCGTGATGGAAAAGGGAGGTGGCCGCCTAGGGAAGCAGCCATGAGAAAATCCCCTCAACTGCTCACACCTGTGCCCCAGTGGACACCCAGGTGCTCCCCATTTCCACTCCTGTTCCCCTCCCCCAGGTGGAGGAGAGACTGACCCACCCATGGCCCCGGCCATCCCCAGTGTGTGGTGTGTCCCCTCACCTTCCCCACAGGTGCGCTCAGACTGGACATGCCCTCCCCTCCCTCACCTGTACCTGTGACGCTACCCAGAGAAGNCAGTGCAGGTGAGGGACAGGGTCTGCGAGGGCTTCACCAGTCCTGGGCCCGACTCCTGCAGCTGCACCTGGGACAGGACACCTGGGAACAAGGAGAATCAGTCTGTCACTCACATGCACACATGCAGTCACAGCCATCCCATAGGCCCGTGTATGACACCCGAGCCCCTCACTTTGGGGGGTTGTCACCAGGCACAGGAGAAAACCCAGCAGCCTCATCTTCTTCTAGACCACAGCTCTGCCTTCCCCAGAGACCTCAGCCCTGTGTGAGGAGAGAGCTGTGAGCTCACAGCCCAAGGAGGGTTTTACCCTGGAGCCTGCAGAGAAATTTGCATGTGGGGCAGTCTGGTCCGTATAAGTGAGGAGGGACTGAGTCAGGCCCCCCTGGTCCTTCTGGGCCCAGTAGGGTCTCTTGTCTTGAATTCACAGCATCTGAATCTGAGATGAAAGAGCACATGGTCTATAAGATACACTGAAAAAGGTCAAAGAAAAGCCCCACTTTTTTGAGTATAAAAATAATTGGTGGGCTATTTGAGCAAATTGCAGGTTTTTAAAACTTACAGGTATTTGTAATAATTATCAAGTGATTAGCATTATGTACAGACTCATTCTGGCACCGAACAGTCTAAATCCATTCAGTTATCAAGTATTTGTATACATGATGGAAGTATAAAAATATTTTAGTAATAGTTGCTGTAAATATAATCATACAATAAATGACAGTCCTTCCCAATCTCCTATTTCTTTTTGCTATTTAAGGTCTGTACTCTCTGTGTCATATCTAGTGAGCTGTTGGCTTATCCAAGGTCACACGTATTCTGGCCCATTTTGTGTGTCCATCCCCCACCAATGCCACACAGTCTTCATTATTGAAGCTACATCACAAGTCTCTTCCCACTCTCAGAAACTCTTCAATAGTAACTAAAAATAACAAAACGCTTTGGCAGTGTTGGATTTCTGGAGAATCCTGAGAAGGGCTGCAGACAGATCTTTGTCTCCATGTCTGTCATCTCTGCAGGTCCCAGGAAGCACACATCCTGGTCTGAGGATTTGGGCCTCTCCATCCCTTTCTGATGGAGGTCAGGGACATGGGGGTGTCGGCTGTGGGGTCACTGATGACTCAGGGATATGTGCTCATGACCTGCAGCCTCCTCACCCCCCACTGTCTATTCTGATGCCCAGTGCTGGGCTGCAATGACCGCTGTCCCTTTGTCACTCAGATTAAAGGTCAGGAGGCAGGAGACAGGGAGTGAGGGGCAGCTGAGGACCCGGCTCACTGGGCTTTCCCTGGGAAAGGAGGGGCAGCAGGTGAGCAGCTTCGGATGGACTAGGTTGAATAATGTCGGGGCTCAGAGGTGAGGGGTGTCTCCCTGGGCCTGGGGTGATGAAGGCAGAGGGAGCGTGTGTCCTGGTGAGCAGGCCAGAGAGAGGCGGTGCTCTGGGTGGGTTAGTTTGTGTGTGAGACGCCTGCTCCAGCCTGGCCTGTGCTGCCCCTGAGGACTGGGTGCCCCACAAGGGGCAGTCCCTCCCCAGCCAGAAAGGTCTGTAAAGAATTGAAACATGATAAAGTAGATAAGGTGATAAATGCATGAACACACCCAATGCAGGAGGCGCCTTTCTGCATTCCCAGCAGCAGCCCTTGACCTGTTCTGTCCCCATTTTATGTGGGAAAACTGTGGGTCCTCTATCCTCTACCATGAACCATGGAGATAGGCCTGGGAAACAGAGTCGTACCCCCAGAAGCTCCTTTTCAGACCCCTGAGCACACCAGGCACCAGCACCCAAATTCCCCTTCAGACTCCGGGTTCAGCTCCCCTCTGCTTGTCAGCTTGGGCTCAGGCTTGTTGTGGGCGTGTGGGTGGGGCTGGAGGCTGTATCCCTGTGTGCCAGGCGGAGGCGCCTATAAACTTGTGGGTCTAGTGTGTGATTCTCTTCCCTCTCACACAATTCATTTTATTTGATAAAGTAGATAAACCTGTGTTTATCCAGGATGTAATGTGGTGGACTAGAGAAGGAACAGACTACACTGTAGAGTAAATTAACCCTGTTCACCTTGGATTCGGGATGCTGGGCCGTCCCCATGAGGAGTGGACACAGAAAGGTTCTTCAGAGTAACGAGGAGGCCACTTCTGTGGGAAGCTCATATGCTCTTAGTCTGTCCAACCAGGAAACCCAGAGAAATCCAAACACTCAGGGTTCTCTCAACAGAAAATCTCATCCCCTCTGATCACACCCACCTGCATCGACCCCTCTGAATGGACGTCTTCCTGAGTATGGCGAGTCTTCACAGCAAAGACCTTTACGTGGGTCTAAAGCTAAAGTCACCAGCAGACCGTCTGGGCCACGTCAGGGCCCTGTGCAAAATCAGTGTGAGGGGCCATTGTTAAATTTAAGAATTTAGTGACCCTGAGAGCACAGCATTCTCTCAGTAATGCACAAATCCTGTTTTTCAGTTCTCTTCAGTTGAATGGCTTTAAAATGACNTCCAGCCGTAACCACTGGTGATGGAGTAACCAGAGACAGTGCAGGTGAGGGACAGGGTCTGCGAGGGCTTCACCAGTCCTGGGCCCGACTCCTGCAGCTGCACCTGGGACAGGACACCTGCGGACAAGGAGAATCAATCTGTCATTCACATGCAGTCACAGCCATCCCACAGACCATGTCTGACATCTGAGACCCACACCTTGGGGGGCTGTCACCAGGCACAGGAGAAGACCCAGCAGCCTCATCTTCTTCTAGACCACAGTTCTGCCTTCCCCAGAGACCTCAGCCCTGTGTGAGGAGAGAGCTGTGAGCTCACAGCCCAAGGGCGGTTTTACTCTGGAGCCTGCAGAGAAATTTGCATGTGGGGCAGCCTGGTCCTTATAAGTGGGGAGGGGCTGAGTCAGGCTCCCCTGGTCCTTCTTCAGCCCAGTAGGGTCTCTTTTATTGAATTCACAGCATCTGAGTCTGGGATGAAAGAGCACATGGTCTATGACATACAGTCCCAGACCTCAGTGTTCGCCTTCCTGAGCCTGCAGATGCTGAGCTTTGTGGGCAGCTGGACAGCAGTGAGGGGCGGGTGTTCTCTTCTTCCTGGGGAGATGGCCATGGGGCCTGGGGACACATAACCCCTGGGGAAGGGACCCCCGGCTGCATGTCCTGTAAGATGCTCTCAGTGTACATGCTGATGGTTGTGCCCTCGCCCCTGGGTACCTCTGGCTTCCTGACCTTCAAGGAGACCACGGAGATGGAAGTGTTAGGAAGATGGTTTTCTATCCTGGGACTCAGAGATCCTGAGACATTAGAGAGAGAGTCATGGAGCTGATGGAGAGGCTGTGGGTTTCAGGAACCACAAGGCCATTTATACAGGGTCTCTCTGCCTAGACAGCCATGAAAAAGCTTCAAGAAGTTAATATAATAGAATAATTGGTGAAATTATTGAAATCCAGTATAACTGACATCAGGAGGAATTCTGTTATTCAAGGTTGATTATTTATCTGTGAAACATAAATCACTGGACTCCAAAACTCGTGGTTATTACCCTGATTATAGGAGGTGAAGGCATCACAGTGCCTGGCCCTGGGCAAGTGTGCACATTACCATGACGACAGTGTGTTCTAAAAAGGAAAGTTCAGGACGGGGAATACAGTCAACAGTATTGTAAAGACTATGTACAATGTCAGATGGGGAGTTGCCTAATTGGGGGTTCATGTCATAAATTACATATTGGTCTAACCACGGCGCTGCACACTTGCAACTGATATAAAATGGTATTGAACGCCAGCAATATTTTGCAAAATAGTCACACAGAAGTGTAGAGCAGCATGAGGAATACAGTCAATAATGTTCTATACCAAAAAAAGGAGGACACTTTTGTGTTTCCAGACGTTGAGAAAACAGCTTCTACTGTGTGGCTGTCAGGAGGCGGTTGACAGAGCATGGAGACCAAACCCTGACAGGAGAGCAGTCCTTAGCCAACTCCCCCAGAGGACAGGAACGGAGTGCGTCCCGAGCGCCCCCTGGTGGGTGAATGTGCCCCTTTGGTCCCAAAGCCCCTGCAGAGGGACTGACTGTGTCCTCTCCCCTTTATCCAGCATCAGTGTGGGACCCTTCCAGCAACAGTGCTATATACCGTCCTGTTCACAGGATGCTTCATCCTAGTAGTTTTTTATTACCTGACCCTTCCATTTTATCTCTTTGGAACCAAATGTGCCTAACTCTACCCTATGCTTGCCCTGCAGCTGTATTTCAGATGACAACTTCTCTTCTAGTGTCACAGGTGTACAGACAGAGAGGATTTTACACCAGGATGTATCCACTCAAACTGTCACCCATACCTGATTCAGATGAGATTTGGGACTTTTGAGATGATGTCACACAGATACATTTTAGAGTTGATTTCATGTTTTAATGACTTAGCATTTGGGGGGATGTTGGGATGTGCTAAATTTAATTGAGTGTGGGATGGATGTGAATCTATGGAGTGCTGAGGATGGGCTGAGATGGTCTGAGTCATGCTTGGACCCTGTGAGTGTCATATGGGAAAAGGGACTTTGCGATACTTGGTCCATTTAAACACCAGAAGAAGAAATGATTTTCCTGTGTTATCTGAGTGGCTCCTAAATCAAGCACAGGTGTTCATGGCAGAGGCAAGCAGAGGGAGACTAGATTCCAGGAGAAGAAAGCAATGTGACCCCTGGTGAAAGGTGACTTCCTCCTGGCTGTGACGTTGGGGAAAGAGGACATGGGAGCAAGGAATGCACCTCTAGAAGTTGAAAAATTAAAAATAAACAGTCCTTACCAGGTCTATTCCATCTGGGCTGATATAAAAGTTCCATGTCTTGGGTGCATTATAAACAGAAAACATTCATTTCCACAGCTCTGCGGATGGGAATCCAACCTCCAGGCCCAGCATGGCCACCACTGCTGAGGGCCCTTTGCCTGGCTCACATCCGGTGGCTTCATGCTGTGTCCTCACAGGGTGGGGGGGGGGAATGCAAGCTCTCTGGGGCTCACGAGAGAGGCTCTGAACATTTCCTGAGGGAGGCGCCCTGACGACCGAACCCCTCACAAGAACCCACCTGCTAACACAACCCTCCATGGGGGCTAGGATGTCAACACATAAATGTGGGGGGACACACATTATCAGAGCACAGCCATTGGTCAGACCCTCTGGGGTGCGTGTGGTCCTGCTAACACCTTGATGTCGTCCAGTGAACCTGACCACATGCTCTGAGACCCAGACTGTGAGGGGATCAATGTGAGGAGATATGAGTCCCAAGTGTGTGGTGATTTGATGCAGTTGTCCTGGGAAAGTAACACAGTCTGGACGTGAGTCTCACGTCATAAAATGTCTCCCACGCTGTTCCCTGTTGTGTGAGGACGCCCAGTGCTCCCCAGCGACAGGGTCACCCACAGGCTGGGGTCTGAAGGGAGGCGCCTATTCAGGAACTCACCCCTGCAGGAGAGGCTGAGGAGACAATGAGCTGACGTAGACTGTGCTTGAACCTGGCACACTTGTCACCCATGATGTTGCCACTATATGTCATGATTGTCCTCCCAGATACCATGCGTGGTGCTTGTCCACAGTGAGAAGCAAAAATTCACCATCCACTTCTATACTCACTGTTTCCCAAGAACAGTTCCATTTTTCAGAAATAATGGAAACTGAGAGAACTTCCAAGGGAGACTCTAGAATCCATCTCCAGAATCTGCTTCCAACCAAGTGACCCCAGGTGATGCCTGAACTAACATCCCTCACTCAGAGGACACAGAGGCTCCAGATATATTCTCGGCAAGCACAATGATACATGACCGGTTCCTTTCAGGAAAGACTTTTCCTGATTCTTCCTGAAGACACTTGGACACTGAAAACCTTTCCCTGAGACTGATGTGCCCATGAGAGCGTGATTCCTCATCTCAGGGTCCTGACTCTGTGTGAGGAAGTCAGGAGACTCTTCGTCTCTGTCACCTCCTCAGCCCCGCACAGCTTTCCTCTCCCTCAGGGTTTCTGACACTCTCAGGATGTGGCTCATCACACTGTGTGTCTCGCACAGTAATACACGGCCGTGTCCTCAGATCTCAGACTGCTCAGCTCCATGTAGGCTGTGCTGGTGGACTTGTCTGCGGTCATGGTGACTCTGCCCTGGAACTTCTGTGCGTAGCTTGTACCACCACTGTTAGGGTTGATC
>NW_017733333.1:70114-73580 GCF_001890085.2 Hipposideros armiger
CCAATAGAATAGGATATTTACAGACACTTAACAGTTTTTGCTGAAATCTTGTTTTGATGTTTTTTTATAAAGGGGAAGGAAACCCCAGGCCCTCAGAGGAAGCCCCTCTTCTTCCCCTCCCCACCTGTTCCTGGGGCTGCAGCCCCTGCTGGGTGGGTCCTGAGCGCCCCCTGCAGCCCAGCCTGCGCCCTGCAGGGAGGGTCCTGTCTGGGCTCCCAGGGCGTGGCCTCTAGCGTCTCTCATTCAGTGTTAAATGTCTGTGCCTTGACCTCACAGTGCTCCCTCGGGGACACCATAAGCTTTGACCTCATCTCTGGAAACAGTGAACTGACCTAACTGAACACTGCAGGTTGTCCCCCTGAAGGTCTTTATGGAATCACCAGGGAGCCCCTTCCCCGGGCTGCCAGATGCACTGACACAGCCGACATTCTCCTGAGCCCAGAAGGTCTCAGGGACTTTGGAGGGGACTCTTATCTCTTTTAGGTTCCTCTGGTTGCAGGTGACACCTGAGAATCCCTGCATTGTTGCATAGCCCTCTCTACCTCTGCTAGTCAATAATTCAGACCCATGCAGAGTGCTTGATTTTAGCAGGAATGGACTACAAATTGTCTGTTTTCTCTGTACCCAGTTCATGGGCCATCCCTCCCTGGGACCCTAGGTCTGCGTGTGTGACTTTTCTTGTAAATGGAACCCCAGGAAACATGACACCCACAGACTTGGGAAGAACGCACACCCTGGCTCTGCTTTTTCTCACGGCACATGCGACCCGTGCAGATGACCCATGAGATGGGCTCATCTTGTCCCACAGGTTGTCAGAATCGAGGCCCAATCACACTATTGCCCACTCATGTCACCTGCAGTGGGGACCCTTGGAGAACCCATGTCTGTGGGAGGGGAGGCACCTGAGAAGTTAGGGGAGGAGGAGGAGGCAGCTCCATGTCAGCTGATTCAGGTGAGGCTGCTCGTGTCTGTTGGGAATATTATGTATTCTTAGGATTAACACCTGGGAGGTAGTTGTCCTGGGTCTGGGCTGTGACCTCCTCAAGTTCTCTCCAGGGTCAGCTCACTTACCTGTGACCCCTCCCTTCCCACCTGCAGAATCCACAGTCTATTCCTTGTACAAAGAGGAAGAGAGAGACCTCCCTCCATCACGTGAGGCATGTGAGGGCTCAGCAAGAACGTGGTCAACTGCAGCCAGGTCAGGCCTTTCACCAGGACCAGACTCAGCCGGTACCTTGACTGGCAACTTTCCAGTCTCCTCACCTCTGAAAATCAATTACTGTTGTTAAAACTGCGCCACCTGTGTTATTTTTTTCTGACATCTAAGAAAGTTTGATAGTTTTGGTTAAACAAAAATATTTGACAATTTCATAGAAAAAAATACATGTTGGAGTGATTGAAAAATATGAAATAAAATTAGATGAAATAAAATAATTAAACATAAAAAACATTAGAAATTCTCTTTGGAAAAGAAAATGAAACATTGTAAATCTGCATTTTTTTGTCTTATAAGACTATATCTTCTACTCGCACCTACATTAAGTATGTCTTGTGTGCTCCTGTGTGTGTGGTTGTGCGTGTGTCCTCATGTACGTGTGTGTTACTGTGTGTATGAAAATAATAACCTTCTATAAAATAGAGTCCTTTATCAAGTGTCTGAGGAGGCCAAGGGACCTGGTCCTTGATGGCCACATAAGATGGAGAAAGTCAAGTGAGACACCAGGATGCTTCACCCACAGACATGTCAGGCTTTCCTCTCATTCCTCTCTTTTCTCCTGAGGCACAGGGTCCTACATAGGGTTTGGGGAATAAACCTGGGAACCAGCATTCCTGAAAACTGCAAGGTGGGGGAGGATATTTATGTTCTCAGGTTCTTTGAAAAACGAATATGAGAGATTTAATTTCCATTTCAGGTAAATTTTTTATACTATAAGTTAACCCTCCAATATATTAAAGAAGCAAACGTGGAATTTTCTATTATTATTATTATTATTATTATTAATTATTATTATATTTTTTTTCACCTGAAGATTCCCATACAAACAAGACAGGGCCCTGTAGTCTGAGAAATTACTGCACAGTGTCAGTTGTAAATGAATCCTGTTCACAGTACAGACCTAATTTCAGAGATGAAGCAAAAAAATATATACATACATATATGTGCGCCATCTGTAAATACCTATTGTGTTTGAAGTGTTAATACACCCAGTCATTGTTTACAACAGATGCAGTGATGAGTATCTAGCAACAGATATTTTAAGTTAAACTAAGGAGACTACACATGGTGACAGGACACTCCCTCCTCTTGTCCCTTCTTTCCTGTTGCACCTGCCCCAAGCTCCTTCCTGAGCTCAACTGTCAGAAGCGCCCTTGGTGGTCTGAGCTCAGCCTCCTGGACCCTGAGCGCCCCCTGGTGTCCCACGCGCCCTGCAGTCCAGCTCTCCTGTCCCCTGCAGGGAGGTTTGTGTCTGGGCTCACACTGACTTCCCCTCACTGTGTCCCTCGCACAGTAATACACGNTAAGTCAGAGAGGGCTGGGCACTGATAACACGTGCACAGACTTTGCATCTCCCTTGAGGAGACACCCAGGTCCTTGACCTGCCCTGACCCCTTCGTGAGCTGACTGCACCCTCTGTCCTCCTCCCCTCACAGACACACCTCACTCACTGCTCTCCAGCCTCAGGGCCCAGGATCCGGGATCCCCGGTCAGGCTCCCACTCAGGGACCCGCCACAGAGTCCTCCCTCATCCCACATCCTGGAAAAACCCCTTCGTGAGGTTTTCATACAGGTGGCTCCTCAGGACGACCTGTACCATCCGTCTTCCTGCAGTCCTTGTCCCACCCCGTACTCCATGGTTAGATGCCACCCTCTAACGAAAAATGGGCACACACCCTTCATTGTTGCCAGGGTCATAGTTTGTGGCAAAACGTATATCATCTAAAATGGAAAGGGTGGGGATGGGGGAGAAGGTAAAGGGATTAGAAGTACAAATCAGTAGTCATAATATGGCCACCGGGATATGAAATAGTCTGGGGAATATAATCAATAATGTGGTAAAGATTTTGTAGGGGGTCAGATGAGCACTTGTCTATTAGGGAGACCACTTTGTGGACTGTGTAGATGTCTGACCACTGTGCTTTACACCTGAAGCTGAATAACATTGAGTGTCAACTATATATATATATATTGTCACAGGATGTGGAGTACAGCATAGAGAATCGAGTCAATGGAATTGTCACAGCTCTATATCATGTCAGAGGTTTAGTAGATTGGATTATCAGTCTGTGAAGGTATAAAAATCTAACTATTACATTGTTTTGTACACCTGAAATAATAAAATAATATAATAATATTGATTGCCAACTGTAATTGAAAATTGAAAAAGGGGGGTAACGTGAAGGGGAACAAGAGGTCCAAATGTCCAGGAACAAAACAAAGGAGTCGTGAGGATGGAATGTACAACAT
>NW_017733333.1:77485-97029 GCF_001890085.2 Hipposideros armiger
TGGAGCCTGCAGAGAAATTTGCATGTGGGGCAGCCTGGTCCTTATAAGTGGGGAGCACATGGGGCCAGTCACCTCATGACTTACTTGGTCCTGAGCACATGGAATCCATCTGACCCACATGACGTTGGTCTGGGAAGGGAGAACACCTGGTTTATGAGGTACCTCAGAATCAGGTCCCATCATTCAGAGTTTAAGGATACTTTCTGGGTAGATGAATGGATCACACTGATTTGATCTCACAGACTGTTCAAATCAATATTAAAGGGCATTAACTATGTAAAATCACCTTCGCAAATCTAAAGCAGCACATTAAATAGACTCAACATCGCCCAATTTTATGATCATTATTTTATATAAAGTAATACTTTGATGTCAACTTTGATGTAAACAACAATTGCAAAGTGAAGCACAGTCCTTCTCATGACCTGGCTGAGACCTGGGCCCTGCAGGTGACTGTGCAGGTGCAGCTCACTGTCCAGCTCCAGGGAACAGGCCAAGTGGGTGAGGACCTGCCTCCCAGGAGGCCACACCAGCTCAGGTAGCAGACACGAGGTTTTAGACACTTGACCCTCCTTTCTTCTCACTTCTCCCAGGACAGGCAGCCCCTCCCCCTTGTGTGCCACTCGGGAAGGTTATCCAGGTTTTTTGACCAGAAAAAGGCTCTGATCACCTGGAAACATCTTCTCCCAGTGAGTCACAGGCACGTGCTCTGGACCAGCAAGGGTTCTGAGCTGGGCGTGCACAACATGAGCTGAGTCCTGGTCACAGAGAGCAGTTTGTCCCCTGCCACCCATGTTCAGTTGAGGCTGTGGGAGGACGGAGGTCTGGAGACTGATTTCCTGGGAAGTGTCCAGGAGCTGATGATGGGTTAAGGATACAGACGAAGGGGAAACCATAGTGGAAAACAGTTGTATCTTTTATGAAATCACTAAACTAAACATGTGGTAGAATTTACCAGCCTGGGGAATGCTTAAAACCAGCTTTGCTTCCCTGAGTCTCGCACACACCCCAGTATCCTAGAAAACCCCTAAATGGAGTCACAAGTATTTTATACTGCACGGTGTGAACTGGAGTGTCTCTAACAGATGCAGGAAATTCATGGACCAGTCATGAGATTTCCTCAGGCTGATAAATGTCTCAGGAGATCCCGTCTTTGACACAAGGGCTGGGAGTGAGGGGTTGGTGAAGCCATGTGGGATTGGGGTGGAGTCTCTGACAAGAGGTGGCACCACTGTCCTGCAGGTCCTGGGGACATGTCTTTAGGGGCCCTGCACACCAGCCAGCTGTGACCAGCGTGATGGAGAAGGAAGGTGGCCGCCTAGGGAAGCAGCCATGAGAACGTTCCCTCCATGTGCTCACACCTGTGCCCCAGTGGGCTCCCAGGTGCTCCCCATTTCCACTCCTGTTCCCCTTCCCCAGGTGGAGAAGAGACTGACCCACCCATGGCCCTGGCCAGCCCCAGTGTGTGTTGTGTGCCCTCACCTTCCCCACAGGTGCACTCAGACTGGACATGCCCTCCCCTCCCTCACCTGTACCTGTGACGCTACCCAGAGAAGCATTTCTGGTGAGTGCCTGCAGTGTCTCTGTGTCCCAGATTTCCAACAGCTGTAGGAACCGTGGGACCTGGACAAGTGGGTCCTGCTGAACATCCTGGCATCCTTGTAATTCACAAGCCAGGTGTGATCAGAGGGAAGGTTGGTTACCTGCTTAGGGGATGCGTTAAAGTAAAATTCATGGTGACAAAGGGCCTCCTGAGAAGGGCGGGTCCAGTCGTGTGCAGCACAGACCTGTTTGCGCTGAGTGTCATTGGTGGTCCTACGTCCCCAACTGTCCTCTTTGCACCAACTTGTCTGTTCCCGTTCCCCGAGTCTCCAGTAAAATATTTAAAAACATAATAAATACATTACTAAGTAGAATGGAAAATAAGGGACCCCATGACAGGAAGTTACGTTGAATCAGGAGAAAACCAGTAATAGTTTCTATGACAAGTGTTACTGGTCGTCTGTCACAGCATCCAGTCTGTCCCTGGAAGCAGCTGGGCGAGCAGGAAGGAGTTGGTGGAGACGGACACCTGTGTGATGGGAGCAGGACAGACAGGGCCCCTCACTCTGCACAGGGACGAGCTCCAATTCCAGGTCCACCTGCCCATCTGGGTGTTCCTGTGAGGGTCAGGGGGACATGGGCACAGACCTGGCCCTGCCTGTGATCTGAGGAGAGAAGGAACCATGAGAGAAAGCAGGTTCTGGGGACCTCAGAGGGGGGGACACCATGAGGCTCACACAGGAGGCTCCTCCCTCTCTCCGTGCTCACTGGCCCTGTGCTCGTGACCACCGGGCTTCCCTTTGTCCTGCCCCTTCACAGCCTCCAGCGGGGCGGTTCATGTCTCTGCCTGTCCCTGGGGCGTCTGGTGTCCCCAGCACAGCAGTAGGCACCCCTGTGTCATCCATCCCAGGGCTCTGCTCCTTGTCACTGTCCCTCTACTGTAATATTTATGGTTCTAGTAACTCTCAGGCCAGATGAACTCTGCCAGCCAATAGTTCTCATCATGTCCATCATCTGTCCTCCCTCTTCAGTAAGTCCTTCCATTCCTGGAGGGCATAGGGGCTGTATCCCTGTGTGCTGGGCAGAGGCTCCTATAAACTCGTGGGCCTAGCATGTGAATTCTATTCTCTCTCAAGATTCTTTTCTATTTGACAAAGTAGATAAACCCATATTTATCCAGGACACAATGGGATGGACTTGAGAAAGCTAGCTTCTATAAAAATAGATATAACGGGTGGAACCGTCTACACCATACAGAGAATTAACCCTGTTCACCTTGGGTTAGGGACGCTGGGCCGTCCCCATGAGGAGTGGACACAGAAAGGTTCTTCAGAGTAACGAGGAGGCCACTTCTGTGGGAAGCTCACATGCTTCTTAGTCTATCCGACCAGGAAACCCAGAGAGAAATACAAACACACGGGGTTCCCTAAGCGGGAAATCTCATCACTTGTGATCACACCCACCTGCATCGACCCCTCTGAACGGACGTCTTCCTGAGTATAGCGAGGCTTCACAGCAAAGACCTTTATGTGGGTCTAAAGTTAAAGTCACCAGCAGGCTGACTGTGCCATGTAAGGGCCTCAAGCAAAATCAGTGTTGAGGGACCCTTGTTAAAGTTTAAGAATTTAGTGACACTGAGAGCACAGCATTCTCTCAGTAATGCACAATTCCTGTTTATCAGTTCTCTTCAATCGAAAGACTTTAAAATAACTCCCACATCTTTAGCCTCATTCTGCAACAAGAAAGTGTCTCTTCTTGTGATACCAAATTGGGTCCTCCCACCAGCTGTCCTGGTGCAGGACTGTGGACGTGACTGGTCCCCTGGTGGTCACACTGAGCCACACAGGCTGCATGATGCAGGCACATTGTCAAGGTGGTTTTCACTCCCTCTAAGTTTTTGGAGCAATGATTCACATATAAGGCGTGTTTTGCTCAAAGAACAGGATAGGATGTGAGACAACTGATGATAACACCTTGCCACATTTATAATATTTTTATTGCAAAAATTGGAGTATAGCTGTTTGGTTCAATATATGTTCATTTTTTTTAGCTAGTTTTTAAATTCTACAATAAAAGTGATTGAAACTTTTAGAGAATGTGAGTGAATATAAAGTGAGAAGACAACATTTTAAATGCTTGTACTGAGAGTAATACTCAATTATTCTCTATTCTCTATCCAGCTTCTTAAGTACAGTCAGCTCATATGCCTTTGCTATATTTAATTGTTTTTCTCTTAAACAATCTTCCAGTTGTGGGTTCTATCTCAGTCCTACTTCATGTCTTTCCCATAACTTTAGCTCACAAATATCTGACTCTATGTATGGGCTGGTCACTGAAACATGAGGAGTGACTAATATACCCACAGTATTCGCTGTCCTTTGTGTCACTATTCAAGCCATGAGGTGTCCACTGTGTTACTTTCTAAATCTGGGTCCATTTGGATGTCCTGTGTCATAAACCTACTGAATAGTTAGTGGTGCTCAGTGGTCAGCAGCCAGCTGTGCCCCCTCTTATGAAGGGCTTAGCCTGCAATAGTGCCTGTGTCACCACGCATCATATGTTTTCAGGACATGTCAACTCAGTAGGGCCCCATACAGACCCAGTGAGTATAACCTGCCCTGGGGTGTCCACAGATGGACACACATGTGAGATAAATTAGGAGATGACATGGGGGCACGAGAATGCCCACTTATTTACTGGACCTCCCTTCTGTGATGGGTACTGTGGGGGAGCTGGGAGTGTGAGCAGAGCTCCAGCCCCATGGAGCTCA
Source organism: Hipposideros armiger (assembly GCF_001890085.2). NCBI lineage: Eukaryota > Metazoa > Chordata > Mammalia > Chiroptera > Hipposideridae > Hipposideros > Hipposideros armiger. Next base: position 81,798 of record NW_017733333.1, read on the forward strand.
GGGTCTAGGACAGATTTAGTGAGAATTAGGACCATAGAGGACAGAACATGATGTTGGGTGGGTTTCAATCTCCACCCAAGTAAATGAGGAATGAGAGGTTATTCTGCTGTAGGGAAGACAGAGACCCCATGGGGGGTGGATGTTCTGGGGACTGAACATAATCCCATGGGGCCATATGTGCCTGTGGGAAGGAAGGGCCATGTGGGGACCCCGTGGGCATGTGGGGGACAGAGAGGCTGAGCTTAGCACACAGGGGTCGGGACTGTGCTGGGGTCTCTCCTTGAGGGAAATATTTCCCAGTCACAGAGGACACAAGAACCGTCAGGATGGTGTCTCTGTGACAACAAGTACACACAGGAATTTGGTGAAGGAAAGGTCCCCAGACACTGGTGATACGTCATTGTAAACACTGTTTCCACTTTGCTGGCTGCTGAGAATAGGAGACATTAGAGTCAGAAGTAATTCAAGACTTGGTCCTGAGAACAGCTGAGAAATTTCANGTGAGGAGAGAGCTGTGAGCTCACAGCCCAAGGAGGGTTTTACCCTGGAGCCTGCAGAGAAATTTGCATGTGGGGCAGCCTGGTCCTTATAAGTGGGGAGCACATGGGGCCAGTCACCTCATGACTTACTTGGTCCTGAGCACATGGAATCCATCTGACCCACATGACGTTGGTCTGGGAAGGGAGAACACCTGGTTTATGAGGTACCTCAGAATCAGGTCCCATCATTCAGAGTTTAAGGATACTTTTTGGGTAGATGAATGGATCACACTGATTTGATCTCACAGGGCATTAACTATGTAAAATCACCTTTGCAAATCTAAAGCAGCACATTAAATAGACTCAACATCGCCCAATTTTATGATCATTATTTTATATAAAGTAATACTTTGATGTCTTTATAAAAAAACATCAAAAACAAGATTTCAGCAAAAACTGTTAAGTGCTGTAAATATATTATTCTATTGGATGAATTTGCCAAACAAAATTCCAATAAATTGGGGTTTCTAGGATTTCAAGATGACTAGATCTGGATGACAGGATGGTTTTACCAATCTGAAATTTTCATAATTTTTGGACACAAACTAACTGCAGGATGGAGACATTCAGGTCAAAGCCCAGAACGGGCTCAGGTGATTCCCATGTCAAAGTGGAATTCACAGTGAGGAGTACATCCTGGGGAGGCTTAGCTTCAGTGGGAGGGTCTTTGTCTGCACAGATACAGGGACCTGGCAGGGACACACATCCTCCAACAAGGATTAGGATGTGGACCCTGAGACACCCCCTGAGCATGGTCCCTGTGTCATCCAGCTTCTCTCAGGTTGGCCAAGTCTTCAGCTATTTAACCCACTGCTCATGAATATGCAAATGAGCTGAGGTGGGCGGGGTTAAATGGTGACATGTTTGTGCCCTGAGAGCATCGCCCCACAGCCACACGCTCCCCCACAGACGTCCTGACAGCACAGCCCTCACCATGGACTGGAGCTGGAGAGTTCTCTTCCTGGTGGCAGTGGCTACAGGTATGGGGCTCCCCATTCCAGGGCTGATGAGGGGACCTGGGCCAGTCACGGGGGTTCCACCCACTCCTGTCTCCTCCCCACAGGTGTCCACTCTGAGATCCAGCTGGTGCAGCCTGGGGCTGAGGTGAGGAAGCCTGGGGCCTCAGTGAAGGTGTCCTGCAAGGCTTCCGGATACACCTTCACCAGCTACTGGATGCACTGGGTGTGACAGGCCCTGGGACAAGGGCTTGAGTGGATGGGGGAGATTAATCCTAACAATGGTGCCACAAACTACGCACAGAACTTCCAGGGCAGAGTCACCATGACCAGGGACACGTCCACCAGCACAGCCTACATGGAGCTGAGCAGTCTGAGACCTGAGGACACGGCCATGTATTACTGTGCGAGAGACACAGTGTGATGAGCCACATCCTGAGAGTGTCAGAAACCTTGAGGGAGAGGACAGCTGTGCGGAGCTGAGGAGGTGACAGGGGCAGCTGGGCACAGCCTTTCTTTGACTTAGGGTTATGGATATAGAGACGAAGGAACTGCTTTTGTTAATTGTCTGTGAAACATGTTGAGTTCTGTGCTGGCTAACCAAGTCCCAGGAGGATAAAAAATAAACTTTCTTGGTGTTTTCTTATGTTCAGGCTGTAAGTGTCACCATGATGGTGGATTGGAACATGACATCCCTGAACTGAGTCCTCACAAGATGCCAGAACCTTNGGATATAGAGACGAAGGAACTGCTTTTGTTAATTGTCTGTGAAACATGTTGAGTTCTGTGCTGGCTAACCAAGTCCCAGGAGGATAAAAAATAAACTTTCTTGGTGTTTTCTTATGTTCAGGCTGTAAGTGTCACCATGATGGTGGATTGGAACATGACATCCCTGAACTGAGTCCTCACAAGATGCCAGAACCTTGTCCTTTGAGCAGGAGCAGGCAGCTCCCTCTCTGTAGTCAGAGAAGATAAACTGCATCACAGTCTAAGGGTCACAACAGGAAGCAGAATGGAGGACAGAGGACACAGAAGCCCTGAGATGTCCCTGCCCCCCAAAATAGTCATTGGAGAATGCAGGCGTCCACAGTCATGTCGGGATATGTAGACCCTGCACGTTGGTGTCTCTGGAAACTGTCCAAAAACACAACCTGGGTTTGAAAGGCAGACTTATCCTCTTACTGGTGAGGAAAAGAGCTGAACTAGGTCTATTTTTTTTCTTTTATCTTTTTTTTTAAGCTGAGCCATCCTGCCACCTGTTGGCAGCTCAGCAGCTGCTCTACTCGGGCCAGGAATTGAACCATTGTTGCTCAGAGCTCAAACTCTTAAGCGAGCTCTTAACCAACTGAGCCACTCAGCCGGCCCTAAACTGGGTCTAAATCACAAGGTCCCCAGGGCCATGCATCTCCTAGATGCTGCAGGTGCTCCTTCCATCATCCAAGCTGCATCCCTTGCATTTGGGGGCTCATGCCAGGTCCCTACACGTCCCATCCAGGCACGTGTGGCTTTCTTCCCTGGGGCAGGACTCCCCCACCTTTCTGTTCCAAGGACGGTGTGTGGGCATCAGTGTCCATGCTGAAGTCCACACAGTCTCTCCATGTGAAGATTTTAATGCATCACATTTTCAAATTTTCATTTATCATATAAGGTCATAGTCACTATTTCTTGGTTCAAACCGTGGTATCTTAGGAGCCCACTCTTGGAGCAAGAGGGGCCCCTTACACAGGGGAGATTGATTTCCTTCATTTGAGGACACAAGGGAGGGTCCACATGTCCTTCTTTCTGGATGCTTTTCAAGTGACTCATTCTAAATAGTTATACACCATGTGGGGTATCCTGGGCTGCCTGCCCTGGGCCCCAAGAGTTTCCTCCTCTCAACGACCCTGGAAGTCTCATGCAGTGAGAGCTGGACTAGTGGCCGGCTGGGCTGCAGGGGGTGCTCAGGATACACCCAGCAGAAGTGTCGCCCCAGGAGCACATGTATGGACATAGTGACACATTACCAAGGGTCACATGCAGACATGAAGGGGGACTCCGGGAGGGGAGGAAATGGCTCTTCTGAAATTAACTGTTGAAGATCCAAGAAGCCCCAACACACCCTGTCTCTGGCCCCCATGACTAGACTAGGTCACATGTCCACATAGACACAAATCCATATTGAAAAATGAGATTGCATTGGTGAAAGTGAACAATTTTTGTAAAATTGGACAAATAAGTTCTAATAATTTGAGGTAATTTTAATTAATCATTGGTTTGCTGTCAATGGATAAGGAAATATAATGCTCTTTATAATATTAATGATTTCATTTGTTTTCTGTTTTTCCATAGTAGAGATTGACATCATATTTTCAATAACAAAATTTCTGTAAGCTAAATACTCCCAAATTTTTACATATACCTTCACCAAAAATTTTCTAGTCTAATTGAGCTTCATCTATGTCACCAATATTTGGGATGCTCTTCATATCTCTCCATCATATTTATTGGGCCTGACCGTGTTGAATCCTCCCTGTAATCCACCCTGTGATCCAGAAAAGAGACAGTTAAACAAATACCCCCGCCCTTTGTGTTCCAGGAAGCAGCTCACGGCAAAGGGCCTTCCTCCAGCACATGACTCAGATAAGTCGTGTGGATAGTTCCCTGTGTGACAAGACAGCATCATAGGCTCCACAAAGTTCATCCTAAATTAATCTGGTGTTTTGGGTGGTCATCAGTGTTACCTAGTTACCTTCAGGAAAGGAGAAGTAAAATTTCACATACATCCATGATGAGCAGGCAATTCCAGTTTGGAGTTGGAGTTCTAGGTTAAAAGTCCCCAGAGACAGGGATCTGTCACCCTTGATTACAGCATTTGAAAGAGATGGTTAGAGGCTCCTAAGGAAATCATTTGTGGGATTTAAACCTGGTTAGAGACGTTTTNAGACTTGGTCCTGAGAACAGCTGAGAAATTTCAGAGGAAACCTCTGTTCCCAAAGGGAGTCCCTTCCCCACCCAGGTCCACACCTGCTCCTGGGGTGGTCCCTGTGCTCAGTGTGTACTGAGTGCCCCCTGGTGTCCCGAGCACCCCCTGCAGCCCAGCCCTCTGGCCCCTCAGGGACGTTTGTGTCTGGGCTCACACTGACTTCCCCTCATTGTGTCCCTCGCACAGTAATACAAGGCCGTGTCCTCGGTGGTGACAGAGCTCAGCTGCAGGGAGAACTGGTTCTTGGATGTGTCTCTGGAGATGGAGGTGCGGCTCTTGAAGGACGGGCTGTAGTTAGTGTTTCCATTGTAACATATGCGCCCTGTGCATTCCAGCCCCTTCCCCAGGGGCTGCAGGGTTATAGGAGATGAAGGCATCACAGTGCCTGGCCCTTAGCAAGTGTGCACATTAACATAATGACACTGTGTTCTAAAAAGAAAATTGCAGGACAGGGAATACAGTCACCAGTATTGTAAAGACTCTAGGTAGTGTCAGTTGGGTAGTAGTCTCATTGGGGTTTCACTTCATAAATTATATAAATGCCTAACCACTACACTGTACACCTCAAACTAGTACGAGGGTAGCAATTAATTTCACAACCTTGTTACAATGATGTGGGTAATTTATTTTGATATCAGAGGGATTATTCATTATGAATTTAGGCCAACTGGACAAATAGTTAACCAAGTTTACTATTAGAAAGGGCTGAAATGACTGCATGGAAAAAAGTTAGACGACCTGAACTTTTCACCAACAACTCATGGCTCTTGCATCACGACAATGCACCAGCTCACACGGCACTGTCAGTGAGGGAGTTTTTAGCTAGTAAACACATAACTGTATTTAAACAACCTCCCTGCTCACCTGATCTGGCCCCCAATTGCTTCTTTCTTTATGTGAAGATAATGGAAATATTGAAAGGATGACATTTTCATGACATTCATGACATCAAGGGTAATACGATGACAGCTCTGATTGCCATTCCAGAAAAAGAGCTCCAAAATTGCTTTGAAGGGTGGACTAGGTGCTGATTTCAGGCATAGCTTCCCAAGGGGAGGACTTCGAAGGTGACCATAGTGATATTCAGCAGTGAGGTATGTAGCACTTTTTCTAGGGTGAGTTCATGATCTTAACTGTCAGACCTCGTATGTCAAAATTTGTTGTTATTTAGGTTATGGAAATTTTGTTATTGATAATCTGATGTCAGTCTCTAATGTGGAAAAGTAGAGAACAAATGAAATCATTAATATTATAAACAGCATCATTTCCTTATCCATTGACAGGAAACCAATGAACAATTGAAATTACCTCCAATTATTATAATTTATTAATCCAACATTATGTAAAGTTCACTTTCACCAATGCAATCTCATTTTCCAATATGGATTTGTGTCTATGTGGACATGTGACCTAGTCTAGTCAGGGGAGCAGGAGACAGGATGTGTGGGGCGTCCTGGTTCTTCAACAGTTAATTTCAGGACATCCATCTGCTCCCCTCCCAGAGTCCCCTTTCATGTCTGCATGTGACCCTTGGGAATATGTCACTACATCCATACATGGTAGGAGTTATGTGGAACTTCAAGCAGAGTCACAGGAAGTATCAATGTGCAAAACTGAGAAACGTACTCCCTTGAGTGTGAGTTAAAGTAACATGAACGGTTGAATTAACCAAGACACAGGAGACACACATCAGGGTTCTCATTTTATTATGTTGTGATTTCCCTCTATGTTTAACCAGTACATGTTGTCTTCCTTTTTCCAGAAATAGCCACTCATAATAATCTGGAGTCATTGAGATAAGAAAACGCTGATTGGAAAGTTAGCCCGAGTTCTAGGTTCTAGGTGAGGCCCAACCTCTGTGTGGTGCATCTCAGACAGACACGAGTCAGGGCTGAATTCCAACACTGTCTTACAATCGTTTCATCTTCATCAGGGATAATTCCGTGCATTTCTCCCATTTATCAGAGACTCTCATGGAGAAACTTAACCTTATATTATTAGTTGACAGATCACACATAAATATTAAAACTGGAGGCTGCTAACCAGGACTAAAAGCTTTCCTTCAGAATCTATTCCTCTGTCTGATACACAATCAGCCCAGAGGGTGGAAGTTACTGCAGGTGCAGGAACTTGTCAATGAGGGGGAAACTGGGAAATAAACTGATAGGTTTGGGGAGCAGTGTGTGATTTGGGAATGCTTTGCAAACAGTGTGGGTTCTCATATCTGCAGGAAAGCCCATCACATGGACGAGTTGAGGAATTTTAGAATCACTCCTCCATCCTAGAGACTTGGCTGATGTGAGGGTGGAAGTCAATCCAAACACACGTAACACGGAAGCTAAGAAAATGCTGTAGTGGACCATGGTGCCCAACCAGCAGCCTGAACCTGGGCTACAATCCTGTGTGAGCCCTGAGGGGACGCACGTATCTACAGACGGACTCAAAGCGTCGTTATAAAAACAACATTTAGCCCTTGATATTGAGTGAAAAAATGAAAAACTTCTAGCTGTTTACTTGACTCAGGGAATTTTCATTCTCAAGCCCGTGGCTTGTAGGAATCAGGGGACTTCAAATGCACCTTCTTAAATTTCTCTCTTAAATGACATTAAATGGTACAGACACACTGGTTATTATCTTTACCAAGCCAGCAGAGGTCATTATCTGCTCATGTGTAACGAGCAACAGCAAGTCCTGGAAAACCTGTAAAGTGGGACCTGACCAGGGACCAGTCCTCATGGGCCCTTCGCATCAAAGATCATTGTTTTGCTCTTGGAAGAGATAGGATATAAAGATAGACAGTGAGAAAACCTTCAGCATTTAAAATCCTTTATAACTGCAAACATTCAAGCATAGCTGCTTAAATTAATATAAGCACTGTTTGTAGTTACTGCTTTAAGTGTAATTGCAAAATGGTTATACTTTTAGAGGATGTGAGTATAATCAAAAGGCAGAATATCACATTTACATGTGTGTACTGAGAGTAATACTCAAGTATTGTCTATTCTTTACCCAGCTTCTTAACTACACTCAGTTCATATCCCTTTGCTGTATTTTAAATATTTGTCCTAAACACACTTCAGCTGTGGGTCCTGTCTCAGTTGTACTTCATGTCTTTCCCATAACTTTAGCTCTCAAATGTCTGAGTCTACATGCGGGCTGGTCACAGACATGAGGAGTGACTAGCACCCCCATTCTGTTCCCTGTCCTTTGTGTCACCACAGCCACCCATGAGGTGTCCACCACGGTGCTCTGTACAGGAGGTTCCATCAGGATGACCTGTGTCATAAGGCTTCTGCATTGTTAGAGAGTCACAGGGGTCAGCAACCAGCTGTGCCCCCTTGTGACACAGGCCTGTCCTGCTATAGTGCCTCTGTCACAATGAAGCATGTGTGTCTAGGACATGTGGGCTCCGCAGGGCCCCCTTCAGACCCAGTGAGTGTAACCTGCCCTGGGGTGTCCACAGACGGACACACATGTTAGATTAATTAGGAGATGTGGGGGCACGTGAATGCCCACGTATGTACTGGACCTCCCTTCTGTGACGGGTACTGTGGGGGAACTGGGAGTGTGAGCAGAGCTCTAGCCCCATGGAGCTCAGCGTCTAGGACAGATTTAGTGAGAATTAGGATAGTAGGTGACAGAAGGTGATGTTGGGTGGGTTTCAAATGTACACTTGAGTAAATGAGGACTGAGAGGTTAACATTGTGATGCTGTAGGGAGGACGGAGACCATGGGGGTGGAGGTCTTGGGGGCTGAACATAATCCCGTGGGGCCACGTGTGCCTGTGGGAAGAGCCTTGTGGGGACCCTGTGGGCATGTGGGGGCAGAGAGCCTGAGCTCAGCACAAAGGGGGAGGGACTGTGCTGGTGTCTCTCTGTGGGAAATGTTTCCCAACCACTGGGAACATGAGAACCCTCAGGATGGTCTCAGTTGAGAAATAAAAACAGGACACACAGGAAGTGAGTCAAAGAAAGAATCCAAGTCACTGTTGATGTATTATTAGAAATAGTGTTTACCCCTTGTGTGTGGCTGTTGAGAATAGGAGAAATTAGAACACATAGGTGGTTCAAACTTGTCCCTGGGGGCAGCTGAGAAATTTTACAGGAAACCTCTCTTCCCAAAGGAAGTCCCTTCCCCACCTGGGTCCCTATCTGCTCCTGGAGCTGGTCCCTGTGCTCAGTGTGTCCTGAGCGCCCTCTGGTGTCCCGAGCACCCCCTGCAGCCCAGACCTCCTGTCCCCTCAGGGAGGTTTGTTTCTGGGCCACACTGACTTCCCCTCACTGTGTCCCTCGCACAGTAATACACGGCCGTGTCCTCGGAGGTCACAGAGCTCAGCTGCAGGGAGAACTGGTTCCTTGATGTGTCAGCCGTGATAGAGATTCGGCCCTGGAATGCTGGGTTGTAGCTTGTGCCACCTGTCCAAAGGCCCATCCACTCCAACCCTTAACCAGGGCGCTGGCGGATACAATTCTACCAGTAACTGCTGGTGACAGAGCCCCGCAAAACAGTGCAGGTGAGGGACAGGGTCTGCGAGGGCTTCACCAGTCCTGGGCCCGACTCCTGCAGCTGCACCTGGGACAGGACACCTGGGGACAAGGAGAATCAGTGTCACTTATGAGCACACATAGCCATCCCACAGACCATGTCTGACATCTTAGACCTCACCTTGGGGGGCTGTCACCAGGCACAGGAGAAGACCCAGCAGCCTCATTTTCTTCTAGACCACAGCTCTGCCTTCCCCAGAGACCTCAGCCCTGTGTGAGGAGAGAGCTGTGAGCTCACAGCCCAAGGAGGGTTTTACCCTGGAGCCTGCAGAGAAATTTGCATGTGGGGCAGCCTGGACCTGACAAGTGGGGAGGGACTGAGTCAGGCTCCCCTGGTCCTTCTGAGCCTCCTCCGTGTGTCTTCACTTGCACACAGAGACTGTGTGAGTCTGGGATGGGAGGCCCTTGGTTCATGAGGCACATTACAAACAGGCCTAAGAAGTCCCACCTTTCTGAGAATAAGAGTGAATGTGTAATCTCATGGATTTTCAAGTAGATAGTACAAAGGATTAGTTTAGGTCAAAATATCCACTATAACCTCAAACATGAAAATATCCTTGATGGACAAGATGTTATAATGATAATTTCATGTCAATTAATATGTTGATTTCACATTTGCTCTAAACATGGTACCAAAAAGTAAGACTGTTTTTCCCAAGAACTACCCCTTTTGTAGGAGCAACCAAAAAGCACAGGCAGGCTTGGAGACCCTTCATTCTTACTGCATGGGGCTTAAATTTGTGTCTAAGGCTCTCTGTGCAAATACTTTCCTTAAGCCACCCTAAGGCATGTCCCAGGAACCCTCACCAATTACATCAGACAGACTCACACGTGTGTATGGAGAAGATACGAAAATAGAAACAGCCACTAAGCATCTCTGTAACCCCACACCTGACAAATATTGAAATGATATGTGCAGAGCATAACTGACCTGTTTTATCAGAGTCTGGTATTAACAGTTAATGGGTGTTCAGAAGTAGGAGGTTGGGGAGGGGCCTGAGCATAGGTTTTTCTCAGGGGAAAGGACACTGTGACCTCAAAAAGAACCCTCTCCCCCCTTCACCCCCCCTGCCCCCACCCCTGAGCTGGGCCCTGTGGTCAACAGGGTCCTCGGCTTCTGCACAACATGTGAAGTTCTTTATACTCAGGAGACAGCACTTTACAAGATACTATTTGAAACTATTTTCAGCAGCCTCTTCTCATCTTTTCATTCCTTGAACAGTGTCTAAGTGGGACACAAATGTTTACCTTCAACAATGTTCCATTTATGAATATTTTAGTTAATGGATTTCACTTTTCAGTATTATCTCAAAATTCATCGCATAGCCCACTCTCCCAAGAATATGCCCCATTGTTTTTTTCTAGGCTTTTAATGAGGAAAGTCGTCGTCCTGTGTTTACAGAGAAGAGTGGCAATCCTGGGTTATAAACGATGAGCAGTCTCTGCAGGGAGGGCAGCTCGCTCCCTGAAAAGTGCTGCTCAAGACCAGGCAGGTGAGTTTCCAGGTGAGACAGAGCCTGGCCCTTCTCTCCGATGGTCAGGATCAGTGCTCGACAAGGCGAGTCCATCATGAGTATTTCAATTTCATGGAGCTTTCTAGTTGCTAATAAACAGGATTAACATTTTGTCCACACACGTTTTATTATCTAAAAAATCCCATTGAACATCGCCCCCATTGACAAAGTTCATGATCATAATTTCACGTGCAGTCAGGTGCCACATAACGCTCCACATATACGATGGCCATCCCATAAGGTTGTAATGGAGATGAAATTCCTGTCACCTCGTGAAGTCATAGCTGTTGTAATGTCAGCACCACACCTTGCTCAGGTGCGTGCTGATGCTGGTGCAAACAAACCTCCACACTGCCAGTTGCATAAAGTCACAGCACATGCGGTCACAGTAGCAGGCTGTACCATCTGGGCTGTGTGAGTGCACCCTGTGATATTCTCATAGTGATAAATCTGCCAAAAATGCATTATTCCATCCTAAGTGTTGCATGACTATAAACAACTTTGGATGTCAGCTTTGCTGGAAACATAATCCCACGTGGAGGACTTGCCTTCATAGGCTCCCATTTCTTTTACTTTAAGTAATTATGACATTACTTTTATCTGAGTAACTACCTCCAACGTATAGGGAGGCTCAGAGATGCCTGATTCTTGATGTTGAAGGTTTTATAATAGTGAATTGTCTTATTATTATTGTGTAGTAAATGCTTGATATATTCTCTATTTCAACAGCTTTACAAGATACATAAGGTTTAATTATATTCTTATATTTTCTCACTTTAAGTGAATTTTCCTAAAGGAATCTTTCAAATCTTAGACTAATTAAAAATTTGGATGGACATCACTGTATTAATTTTTTCAGCCTGTGCTTTCTGGGTCATGTCTGGTTAACTAGAGACTTATTTAAGTTCACAGGTATCTTTTTCCATTGATGTGTTTCTATCTCCCCAGCCAGAAAGGTCCGTAAAGAATTGAAACATGATAAAGTAGATAAGGTGATAAATGCATGAACACACCCAATGCAGGAGGCGCCTTTCTGCATTCCCAGCAGCAGCCCTTGCCCTGTTCTGTCCCCATTTTATGTGGGAAAACCATGCATCCTCTGTCCTCTACCATGAATCATGGAGACAGGCGTGGGAAACAGAGTCGTACCCCCAGAAGCTCCTGTTCAGACCCCTGAGCACACCAGGTACCAGCACCCAAATTCCCCTCCAGACTCCGGGTTCAGCTCCCCTCTGCTTGTCAGCTTGGGCTCAGACTTGCTGTGGGCATGTGGGTGGGGCTGGAGGCTGTATCCCTGTGTGCTGGGCAGAGGCTCCTATAAACTCGTGGGTCTAGTGTGTGAATTCTCTTCCCTTCTCCCATGATTCATTCTATTTGATAAAGTAGGTAAACCCATATTTATCCAGGACACAAAGGGGTGGACTAGAGAAGGCTGGTTTCTATAAAAATAGATCTAACAGGTGGAACAGACTACACTGTAGAGTAAATTAACCGTGTTCACCTTGGGTTACAGATGCTGGGCCGTCCCCATGAGGAGTGGACACAGAAATGTTCTTCAGGGTAACGAGGAATCCACTTCTGTGGGAAGCTCACATGCTCCTTAGTCTATCTGACCAGGAAACCCAGGGAGAAATCCAAACACACGGGGTTCCCTAAACGGAAAATCTCATCACCTCTGATCACACCCACCTGCATCGACCCCTCTGAATGGACATCTTCCTGAGTATGCCAAGGCTTCACAGCAAAGACCTCTACATGGGTCTAAAGCTAAAGTCACCAGCAGACCCACTGTGCCATGTCAGGACCTTGTGCAAAATCAGTGTGAGGAACCCTTGTTAAAGTTTAAGAATTTAGTGACCCTGAGAGCACAGCATTCTCTCAGTAATGCACAAATCCTGTTTTCCAGTTCTCTTCAGTTGAATGGCTTTAAAATGACTCCCACATCTTTAGCCTCATTCTGCAACAAGAAAGTGTCTCTTCTTCTTGTGATACCAAGCTGGGCTCCTCCCATCAGGTGTCCTGGTGCAGGACTGTGGAAGTGACCGTTTCCCTAGTGCTCATGCTGAGCCACACAGGCTGCATGAGGCAGGGACATTATCAAGATTTTTTCCACTCCCTCAAAGTTTTTGGAGCAATGATTCACATATAAGGTCAGTGTTTTGCTCAAAGAACAGGGTAGGATGTGAGACAACTGATGAGACCCATTACAGCATTTACAATATTTTTAATTGCAAAAATTGGAGTATAGCTGCTTGGTTCAATATATGTTCACTTTTTAAAGCTACTTTTTAAATTCTACAATCAAAATGATTCCCTGTGGGACTGTGGGGGGCAGGGAGCCTGCTCAGCACACAGGGGCCTGGACTGTGCTGGGGTCTCTCATTGCGGGAAATGTTTCCCAACCACAGAGGAGACAAGAGCCGTCAGGATGGTCTCCAGGTCCCCAGTCACTGGTGATACATCATTGTAAACACTGTTTCCACTTTGTTGGCTGCTGAGAATAGGAGACATTAGGGTCAGAAGTGATTCAAGACTTGGTCCTGAGAACAGCTGAGAAATTTCACAGGAAACCTCTGTTCCCAAAGGGAGTCCCTTCCCCACCCAGGTCCACACCTGCTCCTGGGGCTGGTCCCTGTGCTCAGTGTGTCCTGAGTGCCCCCTGGTGTCCCGAGCACCCCATGCAGCCCTGCCCTCGCCCCCACCTCCAAGGTTTGTGTCTGGGCTCACACTGACTTCCCCTCACTGTGTCCCTCGCACAGTAATACACGGCCGTGTCCTCGGAGGTCACAGAGCTCAGCTGCAGGGAGAACTGGTTCTTGGACGTGTCTCTGGAGATGGAGGTGCGGCTCTTGAGGGACGGGCTATAGTATGTGCTCCCTTCATAAGCAATGAGCCCGATCCACTCCAGCCCCTTCCCCGGGGGCTGCCGGATCCAGCTCCAGTAGGAATAACTCGTTGTGATGGAGTAACCAGAGACTGTGCAGGTGAGGGACAGGGTCTGCGAGGGCTTCACCAGTCCTGGCCCCGACTCCTGCAGCTGCACCTGGGACAGGACACCTGTGGACAAGGACAATCAATCTCTGTCACTCACATGCAGTCACAGCCACCCCATAGACCCGTGTCTGACACCTGAGCCCCTCACCTTGGGGAGCTGTCACCAGACACAGGAGAAGACCCAGCAGCCTCATCTTCTTCTAGACCACAGCTCTGCCTTCCCCAGAGACCTCAGCCCTGTGTGAGGAGAGAGCTGTGAGCTCACAGCCCCAGGAGGGTTTTACCCTGGAGCCTGCAGAGAAATTTGCATGTGGGGCAGCCTGGTCCGTATAAGTGGGGAGCATGTGGGGCCAGTCACCTCATGCCTTACTTGGTCCTGAGCTCATGGATTCCCTCTGACTCACATGGCATTGGTCTGGGATGGGAGGACACCTGGTTTATGAGGAACCTCGGAATCAGGTCCCATCATTCTGAGTTTCAGGATACTTGCTGGATAGATGAGTGGGTCACAGTGATGTAACCTCACAGACTATTCAAATCAATGTGAAAAGGCATTAACATGTCAACACATGTTTTTTTTCCAGTTCTCTTCAGTTGAATGGCTTTAAAATGACTCCCACGTCGTTAGCCTCATTTTGCAACAAGAAAGTGTCACTTCTTCTTGTGATGCCAAGTTAGGCTCATCCCACCTGGTGTCCTGGTGCAGGACTCTGCAAGTGACCGATTCCCTTGTGGTAACGCTGAGCCACACAGGCTGCATGATGAAGACGCACTATCACGATTCCTTTCCTTGCATCAAAGACTTTGGGATGAAAGGCTGACACCTAAAATCAGTGTTTTGCTCAAAGAAAAGATTAGGTTATGAAGACCCATGGTGAGGGCACCTTGCAGCATTTAAAGTATTTTTAATTGCAAAAATTCCAGTATAGCAGCTTTGTTCAGCATATGTTCATGTTTTGCAGCTAGATCTTTAATTTTACAATCTAATTAGTTGAAACTTTTAGAGAATGTCAGTGGATATAGAGTAAGAAAACAATATTTTAAATGTTTGTACTGAGAGTAATACTGAATTATTCTCTACTCTTTATCCAAGTTCTTAAGTACACTCAGCTCATATGCCTTTGCTGTATTTAAATATTTCTCCTAAACACACTTCAGTTGTGGGTCCTGTCTCAGTCCTACTTCATGTCTTTCCCATAACTTTAGCTCACAAATGTCTGACTCTACATTTGGGCTGGACACTGAGAAATGAGGAGTGACTAGCACACCCACTCTGTTCCCTGTCCTTTGTGTCACCATAACCATATATCCAGCAATGAACTGTTCACAATGGTAATCTCTAAATGTGGGTCTATATGGATGTCCTGTGTCATAAGGTTTCTGACTTGTTAGTGGTGCCCGGTGGTCAACAACCAGCTGTGATCCCTCTTATCAAGGACCTGTTCTGCAATAGTGCCTGTGTCACCATGAATCATACATTTGTACTACATGGGGACTCAGTTGAGCCTCCTTTAGACCCAGTGAGTGTAACCTGCCCTGGGGTGTCCACAGATGGGCAGACATGTTAGATGAATTAGGAGATGACGTGGGGACATGTGAATGCCCACGTATGTACTGGACCTCCCTTCTGTGACGGGTACTGTGGGGGAGCTGGGAGTGTGAGCAGAGCTCCAGCCCCATGGAGCTCAGGGTCTAGGATGGATTTAGTGAGAATTAGGACAGT
>NW_017733333.1:97524-102685 GCF_001890085.2 Hipposideros armiger
TCCCTGTGCTCAGTGTGTCCGGAGCGCCCCTTGAAGTCCCGAGTGCCCCCTGCAGGGAGGTTTGTGTCTGGGCCACACTGACTTCCCCTCAGTGTGTCCCTGGCACAGTAATACAAGGCCGTGTTCTCAGAGGTCACAGAGCTCAGCTGCAGGGAAAACTGGTTCTTGGATGTGTCTCTGGAGATGGAGGTGCGACTCTTGAGGGACGGGCTGTAGTTAGTGCTCCCACCAGAACAAATATTTTATACTGCATGGTGTGAAATGGGCGTCTCTAACAGACTCAGGAAATTCATGGACCAGTCATGAGATTTCCTCAGGCTGATAAATGTGTCAGGAGATCCCATATTTGACACAAGGGCTGTGAGTGAGGAGTTGGTGCAGCCATGTAGGATTGGGTGGCATCTCTGACAAAAGGTATCACCACTGTCCTGCAGGTCCTGGGGACAGATCTTTAGGGGCCCTGGGCACCAGCCAGCTGTAACCAGCATGATGGAGAAGTGAAGTGGCCGCCTAGGGAAGCAGCCGTGAGAATGTCCCCTCCACGTGCTCACACCTGTGCCCCGGTGGGCACCCAGGTGCTCTCCATTTTCACTCCTGTTCCCCTTCCCCAGGTGGAGGAGAGACTGACCCACCCATGGCCCCGGCCAGATTTCTCATCAGATGTGATCCATTTGCTTCTAGAGTTAAACTTAGGAATTTCCATTTCCAGGTTTGGGTGTTTCACTATTGTACACCCTCATGGCTCTCTGGGCACAAAATCAAGTCCTGAAAGAAGGTTTATCTGTCACAGCTCCCATGTGAAACCGCTGAACATTGTCTGTGTCAGACACTCCGTGATGAGAGCACAGTCCATTGGTGTTGTCAGTTCATACATTAGTTTATTCGTGAATTTCGTAACCACTTTTTCTTTTTCATGGTGAGAGAAGCTTGGATATGTAACTCTAAAATTTGTTTAACTTTCTTCTCGGCTAATGTTACATCAACATGAAATCCACGTTGTAATAAAAGTTGACTTTGGGTTTGTTTGTGTTCTGTCACTTGCAGGGACAGCAGCCCATGAAACAGCGGGGTCCTGTGGGTGATCCTAGTGTCCACATACATGACCTTGTTACGTTGAACGCTGATGAGACAGATATCAGCCTCTCACCTCTATGCAGCACAAGCAGGGACATGGGTCTCCTAAGGAGAGGAGAGAAAGGAAGACGGGGCTCTGAGGCTGTGGGTGTGGAGGAACCCCAGAGCCTGGCAGGAAATGCCATCTGCCACACGTTCCTGTGCTGCAGACATGGGGGCCCAGCTGAGGCCCAGCCTGGGTTCTTGTACAGGACTCCCCAGGGCTGTGTCACTGTGCCTCGTGCACAGTAATACGTGGCTGTGTCTGCAGGGTCCATGCTGGTCATTGCTAGGACCACCTGGTTTTTGGAAGTGTCCTTGGAGATCGAGAGCCGGCTCTTCAGAGATGGGCTGTAATACTTGTCATCATTCCACCAAATGTGTGCGAGCCACTCCAGGGGCTTCCCGGGCGGCTGACGGACCCAGCTGACACCCATATAAGTAGTGCTGAGTGAGAACCCCGAGAAGGAGCAGGTCAGCGTAAGGGTCTGGCTGGGTCTCAACAGCCCAGGACCAGACTCCTGCAGGGTCACCTGGGCCAGAACCCCTGTGGAGGAAACAGGAGAAGGTGAAGCTACTTCCAGACAAGAACTGGAGTCCTTTCACCCCTGAGGTGTCCCTGACAGAGCACTCACAGGAAGGGACGGTCAGTAGCAGGAGAGTGGAGCAGAGCGTGTCCATGGTGGGGCACAGGAGTCACTGCCCCAGGCCAGGGTTCGGCTTTTCAAGTCATGGAGGGGGTGGGGAGATTTGCATGTGTCACATGGTGCTGACCCCTATGGGGGACTCAGGTCTGTGCTGCAGGGGAGCGAGTCTGTGCTGCAGGAGAAGTGAGCCCTGGGCTGTGGGCTCCACGTCTGCTCTCCATGGGGACACCCCAACTCAGGAGCGGGTGTCGGGAGACAAGTCCTCAGAAGGGCCCAGTGTGTGGATGAGTCTAGGCTGTGACACCTCTTCCCACAGGCAGTGTCCTCTGTGGATGCTCCTCCAGGGACCCTCGCCCTGGGGGTCCTGTCCTAGCGGAGGGGAGTGGAGACCTGGCCGGACGGTGGTCCTCCTGCCTTGAGAGGCTGAGGTGTGAGCCTGGGGGAGCAGGAGGCTGTTCCCGTGTGTGGTGTCCGAGCTCCCTGTGGTTAGGAGAGAGGGTCAGAAGACACACCACTCACACTTACTGTGTGAACAAGCGCCTGTTCATGGGGGTATTCCCACTGGTGTGCATTCCCACAGGGTCGTCCCGACATGGACCTTGTCATGGGCACAGTCACCACTGTGGGCACGGTGACCTCACGTCGGCCTCCCCCTTCTCACCCGTGACCCAGGACATTTCTAGGACACTAGGGCCCCATATGCTCCTCCTGCTGGCCATTCTGAGCTCCGTGGTTTCCGTAACTAAGGTCACTCCCTATCCTGTAGTGTTGCTCTGAACCCCCAGTTCTGTCATGGTTAAAAATGTGTGGTTTGTGTGGGGTGTATTGCTTCAGGTTCTGGGGCCAAGAGCAGAAAACATGCCTGAGTGACAGAGCTATGGGAATACTGAGCATGCTCAGTGCTCTCAGAGTCAGGAAGAGCCTGGAGGAAGCTGCAAGGGGCTGAAAGGGTCACTCAAGGTCATAGCTTATAAGCCATGGACTTAATTCACTGCCTCCCACAGAATGACCCGGTGACAACTAAGAAGCTACCTTCATTCTTGGGTCAAGTCACAGTTCAGAATCCTGGAAAGAGTATATTGGCCTATATTTGGCTACACATTCAATTTATGATAAAGAAGGAATTACTGTGAATAAATTGCTTTCATTAAAGCGAGGTAAGTACATATAACAAGGTGAGTTTCTCAAATAAAACTATTTGATATCACAAGTTGGACTGATGAGAGACACAAATGAAAATTTTGTTACCCTGCAATTGCTCCCCATCCACACACACATGAATGGACTCACACATACATGTACTGACCCATGCACAAACTGTTCACTCAGATCTGCATTTTAATTACTGCTCTGTCCAATAAATGAGCAAACTTATACATGATGCAAAACAAATCCACACACACATTAAACTCTTCAGCAAAGAGAAAACTGCATTTAATTAATGGAGTAAAATATATTCCATGTGTAAGATCATGTCATATGTCACAATGCTAATTTTACACATTCCTTTACAATTTGGATACCTTCATTTAATTTTTTTTTTGGTGAAATTTTTTGGGTATGACCTGCACTGTTCACTGAGAATGAAGTTACGTGTGCACTTGTCATACAGGGACTTTATTATATGAAACAGTTTACTTCTATTCCCAGTGTGTTGCATGATTTTCTTAAATCAGAAACTATGTTGAATTTTGTTATTTGTATTTTCCTGCATTGATTGATCAGCTGATGGAAAAAGCTGTGTCATCAGGAAATGGTGCCAGGATCCTTGATATCTTCCTGCAAAAGAATATAACTGACCCTATCATAGACCATACACAAAACTTATCTCAAAATGGTTTAAAGGCCTGAATGTAAGATGGAAAAGTATGAAACCCCTAGAGAACACATAAAGGAAAGCTTCATGACAATGGAATTGGCAATAGTTTATTCAATATGATATGAAAACATTGGCAACAAGAACAAAAATAGGCAAATTAGGAGAGATGAAACTCAAAACTGTATGTGTATTAAAAAGACACAGTCAACATCATGAAAAGGAAACTATGGAATGGTAGAAAATATTTGAAAATTATGTATCTGATAGTGTGATAATATCTAGATTGTAAAAGAACCTCTAAAACTGACCACCAGAAACAGAACAGCACAACCATAAAAAAGTTAAAAATCTCTATTAACAACAACAAAAATAGATAATAAAAGGTGGTGCAAATGTGCAGAAAAGGGAACCCTCGTGCACTGTTGGTGGTAATTGAATTGGTGCAGCCACTATGGAAAACAGGATGGAGGTTCCTGAAAAAATTAACAATAGAACTACCATATTATCCAGCAATCCCACCTCTGGGTATTTAGCTAAAGGAAACAAAATCACTGTGTCACAGAGTTATCTTTGCTCCCGTGTTACTGAAGCATTTTGTACCATAGCCAAGACATGAAAAGAACCTAAGAGTTCAGCAACAGGTGAATGCATCAGGTGTATATGATGGAATACTACTCAGCCATATAAAGTAGGAAATCCTGCCATTTGTGACTACAAAAGTGGACCTTGAGGGCATAATAATAAACTAAGTAAGTCACACAGAGAAAGACAGATACTGTATGATCTAACTTATCTGTGGAATCTAAAAAATGGCATCTAAAAGGGGATCATATGTGTCATGACCATAGATTGGAGTAGGACAGTGGGAGAATTGTATGATGATTAGCAATAAGTACAAACTTCCGGTTACAGGATAAGTGAGCCCTGGGGGTGTGATGACAACACGCTGACTGGTTAACACGGCTGTGTGGTGTGTTTGACGTGACTGAGAGAGCAGATCCTCCAAATACTCAGCACAAGAAAAACACATACATTTTCCCTTCTTGTTCTTTTTTCTTCTCACTTTTTTTGTATCTATATGAGATGATGGATGATAACAAAGCTTATGTGGTAATCATCAAGATATGAGGACATAATTTATAATAATTGTTCTCATATTACTTGCTCAGTACACACACACCACACACATGTACATACACACACGTTTTAGAAAAATAAACATTCACACATAAGCAGTCCTACAAAATGAGTTCTGAGTGCATATGATGAAGTATATGATTTCCTGTAAAATGTGTCCAGGTACCTTCCACATATGAATGTACAGTCGGCAATATTCTCAGGACAGATTGTATTTTCTCCTAATATTCCTACTTCAAGTACTTTATAGATGACCTTTTATTAGAATTTGTTTTATTTTTACACACAGCATGAAAGCTGATCACTATTCCTGTGAGGCGAGACACTCACTCTGTGGCATTTTCTTGT
This sequence comes from Hipposideros armiger, assembly GCF_001890085.2. Taxonomy (NCBI): domain Eukaryota; kingdom Metazoa; phylum Chordata; class Mammalia; order Chiroptera; family Hipposideridae; genus Hipposideros; species Hipposideros armiger. Next base: position 102,589 of record NW_017733333.1, read on the forward strand.
CTATTGACGAACTGATCATGACGTTTTACTTAAAGTTGTCAAGCGCTCATCTGCTCCTTCCTAGAAGAACTTTGAAACTGGCACCCTCTGACCATCA
>NW_017733333.1:103165-105877 GCF_001890085.2 Hipposideros armiger
GTAAATCTTTAACTTTTACATAGAAACTACAAAATCACTGAAACTCCCAAAAGTAATTGTCCCATGACAGAATCTATCAATTACCCCGATAGCCATCAATCCTCTGTGTCCGGGAACTGGCCGTTCTCACCAAATACCTCAGCAACTTGTAAGCACCCTCCAGATAAGGCAGAGACAATGCATTAGGAGCAGAAACAGGTTAAGCATTAACCGAGCCAGTCTGTAAGGCTCTGAATTAGCTGTAACCATGGCTCCCCACAGTGGGGGATCCCTCTGTTTGGAGCACTGAGCTGACAGCTCTTCCTGGGAATCCATGGGGAATAAGAGATGATGGGGTGAGGTCCACCAGCCCAGAGCTTGACCAGTCCTGTAAGCAGATGGATTGCCCGGCTGCTGTCCCTGGAACCAGGACAGGGAGAGGGTGTGGAGCTCTGTGTCCACCTGTGAGACACATGTGGAGCTGGTCACAGAGCCAAATCAGTCAGCAGTGAACCTGTGGTGTTTAGACCGTCAGTGCAAGGTTAAAAAGACACTGAGAAAAATCACAGACACTTAGAACGTATTGTTATCGGGCATAGTTTTCATTATATGAGCCATTTTATTGAAAAATTAGAAAATGCTGTGAAGAAACATGATGGCCTTGCGTTTTCATAAAATCACTTCAGTGCAAATAGTATAACACTCATAAACTCATATAAATTACACAGACACTGATGCACACAGCACACACACTGATGCACCGACCCACAAAAATAGCACATACCAGGTAAAGCACACACAGATACATCTGCACACAGAACACAAAACTCACACATGATAAAATGCACACATGAATACACACTTTAACAGACATAGATTTATAACAAATGCACAAGTACATGATGAGGAGGAAGGTCTGTTAGAAGGTGTTTCCTGTGCAAGGAGAGGAAGTGCCGGCTGACTCAGGAAACGTGTTATCAGCCGCCCTCTGCACCTGCTCCCCACATGGGCCCCTGTGACCGGGGTCCTGAGCGCCCCCTGAGCCCAGCCCCACCCTTGCTCCCTGAAGTGGGACTTTGGTGTCTGTGCTGGAACTGCACAGACTGTGTATGGACAGTGACATACAGCTGTGTCCTCGGTGGCCAAGGAGCTCAGGTGCAGGGAGAGCTGGTCCTTGTGCTTGTGTCTGGAGTCATGATTGTGCTCTGTAGGGAAGTTTGGGGTGTGCACCACGTCTGGTTCTCAGGCACCCCATCCACTGCAGCCCCTCCTGGGCCTTCACCAGGCCTGAGTCTGACTCGTGCAGCTCTCCTGGGACAGGACACCTGGGGACAAGGTGGGCACTGTGAGTGAGGGGACCCTCACCTTCCAGCCTCTTTACACTCATAATCTCAGACACTCACAGAAGTGAGTTTCCATAAAGGAGAAGAAGATACCAGAGTCATGTGTCCATGACACGCTCCTGTCCTCAGGCTGACACTCAAATGACAGGTTTTCAATTCCCAGGAGCCTGGTTCTCATTCACAAGTGAGGAGGTCCTTGTTCTGTGAGCCATCGGGGCTCAGAATAGAGACTCAAAACACATATGTGCAAAGACATTAACAAGTGAACATACATACACACACTGTCACGCATGTGGGAATTTATATGTGCCCACACACTCATCCTATCTTGCCAGGTGAAAACTAACATGTATACACACACTCTCACACACTTGCAAACAAATTGACATGCACACACACTGCCGCACAACTTCCAGCACCACAGGAAAGGTAACCTGTCCCCAGGTTCCTGAGCTGCAGTTGAGGTGCTGGTTCCCAGGGCAGTGTGAGGAGCTGAACAGTGACCCTCAGGAATACGTAGAATCTTATCACTGGGACCTGAGAGTGTTCTCTCATATGACAGGACTGTGCAGACCTGACTGAGGGGCTGATGGGAGATGACCCTCAATTATCCGGGTGGGACCAAACTGTCATCCCAAGTGTCCTTATCAGAGGGAAACAGAAGGAAATTGGACTGAAATAAGTACTGTTATAGTAGAGACCAGGTGATTGAGTGGGTTTCTACACCCACCTGAGTAAATGACGACCAACAGGGTAACGTGTTGTAGGGAGAACAGAGACCCGTGGATAGAGGTCCAGGGGGCTGATCCCCCATGGGGCCAGGTGTGCCTGTGTGAAGGAAGGTCCGTGTGGGGGCCCCGTGGGCATGTGGGGGGCAGAGAGCCTGAGCTCAGCACACAGGGGCCTGGGCTGCACTGGGGTCTCTCTGTGGAAAGTGTTTCCCAGCTACAGGGAGACAAGAGTCCTCAGGGTGGTCACTTTATCAAGAAATAAATAAAGGACACACAGGACCTTGGTGAAGGAATGGTCCCCGGTCAGTGGGATATGTCATCTGCACACAGACAATGTCCCTTCTTCATGTGTTGTCTGCAGTAAGAGGATGAGAAACAGGCACAAAGAAGAAGCAAGTGTTGTCCCTGAGGGCAGCTGAGTGCTTTCAGAGGAAATCCCTGCTCCAACTAAGATCAATTCTCCACCCAGGTCACACCTGCTCCTGGGGCTGGTCCCTGTGCTCAGTGTGTCCTGAGCGCCCCCTGGTGTCCCGAGCGTCCCCTGCACCCCAGCCCCCTTGTCCCCTGCAGGGAGGTTTGTGTCTGGGCTCACACTGACTTCCCCTCACTGTGTCCCTCGCACAGTAATACACAGCCATGTCCTCGGCTCTCAGGCTGGT
>NW_017733333.1:106422-108278 GCF_001890085.2 Hipposideros armiger
CTATTTGCATGTCCTCCTTCAATATAGGGAGCTCTGGGGTTGGACACCTACAGAGAGGGCAGGGCCTCAGTGCAGGCGTGAGTGTCCTGGTGCACTTTCTGGCAATTAGATCATTTGGTTAAATGTGATTTTTATTATTTTAACGGCTCTTGTAAACACTTAGTACCCATCATGTTATTCCATGTTTACATATGCACACAGGTCATGTGACATAGATATCAGTTTTATGTTCATTTCACAGATGAACAAGTTAAAAGAGAACCACAGAGTTGAGAGCATGTCTGGTTAGAGTGATGCCAGTTCTCTATCCCTGTGCTACTCCCCTCTGAACCTCAGGCACATATTTGCTTCTCAGGAAGGGAACTGCAGACCCGGACAGGAACCCCTCACTCCCAGCCTGCCCTCTGCTCCTGCCTGTGGGTTGGAGCCCCTGGACAGAGGGTCCTGAGCGTCCCCTGCAGGTCAGTTCCTTCCCTCCCTCCAGGATTCTTGCTTTGTTCACATCCTTGTGTCCCTGGGCCATGCGGTCTTCAGGGAGAAGAGCTCTGTGCTCTGCTCCTTGTCACTGTACCTCTACTCTAGTATTTATGTTTCTAGTAACTCTCAGGCCAGGTGAACTCTGCCAGCCAGCAGCCTTCATCATGTCTATCATCTGTCCTCCCCCTTCAGTAAATCCTTCCATTCCTGGAGGGCGTAGGGGCTGTATCCCTGTGTGCTGGGCAGAGGCTCCTATAAACTCGTGCGTCTAGTGTGTGAATTCTATTCTTCTCTCTCACGATTCTTTTCTATTTGACAAAGTAGATAAACCCATATTTATCCAGGACACAATGGGGTTGTCTAGAGAAGGCTAGCTTCTATTAAAATAGATCTAACAGGTGGAACGGTCAACAGCATACAGTGAATTAACCCTGTTCACCTTGGATTAGGGGTGCTGGGCTGTCCCCATGAAGAGCGGACACAGAAAATTTCTTCAGAGTAACGAGGAGGCCACTTCTTTGGGAAGCTCACATGCTCCTTAGTCTATCCAACCTGGAAACCCAGAGAAATTCAAACACACGGGGTTCCCTAAACAGAAAATCTCATCTCCTCTGATCACACCTACCTGCATCGACCCTTCTGAATGGATGTCTTCCTGAGTATGGTGAGGCTTCACAGCAAAGACCTTTACGTGGGTCTAAAGCTAAACTCACCAGCAGGCCAATGGTGCCATGTCAGGGCCCTGTGCAAAATCAATGTGAGGGAACCTTGTTAAAGTTTAAGAATTTAGTGACCCTGAGAGCACAGCATTCTCTAAGTAATGGACAAATCCTGTTTTTCAGTTCTCTTCAGTTGAATGGCTTTAAAATGACTCCCACTTCTTTAGCCTCATTCTTCAACAAGAAGGTGTCTTTTCTTCTTGTGATACCAAGTTGGGCTAATTCCACCAGTTGTCCTGGTGCAGGACTGTGGAAGTGACCGGTCCCCTAGTGGTCATGCTGAGCCACACAGGCTGCATGATGAAGAAAGATTATCATGATTCTGTTACTCCCATCAAAACTTTGAGAAAAATGACTTAATTTTTATTTTTTATTTATTTATTTTTTTATTGTTAGTTTCAGGTGTACAGAACAATGCAATAGTTACCCTTTACACTCTCATAAAGTAACAACACCCCTCCTCCTATATACTGCCCTCCCACCCCCGATATCATGCTTATCTATTACAATTCCATTGATTCCATTCCCACTCTCTACTCCATGTCTCGTGACTATATGTACATATAATTATAGTTGACATACAATATTATTCAACATCAGCTTCAGAAATACAGTGTGGTGGTCAGGCCTCTACACCGACTATGAAGTGGTCTCCCCAAC
>NW_017733334.1:0-36447 GCF_001890085.2 Hipposideros armiger
AAAAATATCTCAAAGGGAGAAAATACAGTAATTGAGGGTAGATTCAAAGTAGGTTCCAGAAAAGAGAAATAAGTCAATGCTGCTGCTAAGTTCCCGTGAATATCCTTGCTAAGTTATTGAGCACATTCTCTATGAGCCAAACACTGATCTAAGCATTCTATAGCTAATAACTTATTTAAGTTTCACAACAACCCTATTAAGGTAGGCACTATTGTTATTGGCATCCTTTTATGGGAAATGATAAGGCACAGAGAGGTTAAGTAAACTTGCCCATGGGTACACAGCCAAAATTTAACATCACAATTTAAATTCCCAGCAGCCTGGTTCCCTAGCCCATACACATTCCTGTATACATGCTGCTCTCAGAAATGAGGTGGTTCAGAGTGGTACCAACTCCTGGAAAGAACTGAGTATTTTCTCTTAGATTCTAGTACAATGAGACACCCTTACCAATACGAAAATAGTTTCACTCTTAACCTAATGCCACCTCCTCCTCTAAAGCAACTCCCAGACCCTAAAGAAAGAAGCAAAGTAATTTACCCCCCAGTAGTCACGAGCTACCTGCCCCCACTATCCACCCAGAATAGCACCGTCAGTTCTCCTGGGACAATCCACTCAAGCCAAAGAACAGACCATCTGGGAGGACACGTGAATTCTGGACCCTTCCAGGCTGCTCAAACTTCACTTGCGGGGTTTGCTTATACTGTTTCACAGAACCGATATGGTGAAGTTAGAATCGCATCTGATGGCTTATTTTCCCCAGTCCTGAGCTCCTGTTTCCCCTGGTGAAGGTTGCAAGGGGTTATGTATTTCTCAGGGCAGCCTATGCTACACATAAACATTTTCACCAACAGTAAAGTGCAAGAAACACCCACAAGCATCTCCCGCCACCATTTTGGGAGCAGATTTTCAGAAAGGGGCCCTGCCTTCATTTCTCACATATTTTGTATAAAGCCATAGGAGTAAAGCCACGGTGTGGTGCTGAGACCAGGGGACAGGAGGCAGCTGAGGGGTTGGGGTTTTCCCATTTCCCTCCCTGATGAGGGCAAGCTGTGTTCAGGTTAAGGCATGTTGAATTTGAAATGACAACCCACTCAAGTCGAGATATCCAGAAACAAATATCATGAGTTAAAAAAGAAGCCACACCAGTATGAAGTAATGAGGTTTATTATCCTAAAGTGGGTAATGATAGGAAGACCTCTCTGGGTTCCCCTGGATGCAAGCCCGGGGACAGTAGAGCCCCCAGCTGAGAAACCTGTATACACACACACACACACACACACACACACACACACACACACACACTGGGGCCATCCCAAGGCCTTCTGCCCTGGGAAGGAGCGATCCTGGGCATGATGTGAGAAAGCTGAGTACCCCCTGCTAGGATGGCCGAAGTTGCTGGCATCAGACTCTGGTCAGGAAGAATCAGTCTGAGGACAAAGGATGGGGGAAAGCATTAGGGGGATCCCACTCCTCCCAAAGGCCCCTCCTTACTTGCAGCACGCCCTGCAGAAGCTGATCTCTCCTTGTCCCCAAATCATCTCCAAGCACTCCTCCTACTGTTCCCCATATCACCTGTCCCACTCAAGCCATTCCTGTGACCCATCACTGTGTGTAACTGGGACCCCAATGAGGAGGATGCCCCATGGTGCCCAACACAGGCCTCCCCACTCAAGGACCTGAGGATCACTGTAAGTCCTCCCCATGCCGCAGGGTAATCCTGGCATGCCCACACACGCCCACCGCATGGCTGCGATGCCGCCGAGCCCCTCCAGATGCCCTGACATACCACTCGAGCAAGGTCTTTGGAAGTAGATGATGAGGACCAAGCCAACAATGATGCCCAGCACCCCCAGGCCGAAGGCCACACCACACAGCACATTCTCCAGAAGATCTGAGGGCAGCGCATTCTGGGGAACTGGAGAAAAAGGGAAGCAAGTCTGCCTGGAGAATGGTTGGTGAGCTCCCCACCCAGGGGAATGACGTGGGTGTCTGGGAGACAAGGGAGGCATGGAAGGTTGAGGTTGGCTCAGAGTGACTAAACAAGCTCAGAATGGACTAAACAGGGTCCAAGCAGAGAAAGAAGGCCCTCCCATGGGTCTATCCCTTTTTGTCCCCAAATGAACCAGACTTCCAGGGAGAAGGGTCTCACCCCAATAGGCAATTGCTGTGTAGCTGTCAATTTCATGAGTCACCGTGCAGGTGAAAAGGTCAGAGGGTGCCGGTGTGAAGTTTAAGTAAGAAAAGGCCTGGAAGCTGAGTCCATCAACGGCTGAGACAAAAGTGGGCCCGGCTCCTTCCACAGGGGCTGAATAATACTGCCAGTTCACCGTCAGTGCGGGCGGGAAGAGATTGCTGACATAACACACCAGCGTGTTGGGCTTGCCGAACTCCAGGGGCTTCAGCGTGAACACCTCAGCGACAGGAAACCCTAGTGGGGGGATTGAAGAGTGAGGGAAAGAAAGGACTGGTTTAGATGTCACCCCAGTGTTTGGAGAGGACGTGGCATACAGAGGGGTTGGCAGAGGCAGAGGCAGTGGGGATGGGCTTTGAGGGGAGAGATGAGGGAGGTGATGGGGCTCTAAGGGAGTCTTCTTCTAGGCAAGAACCAGAGCTGGACCAAGAGGCAGGGCAAGGGCCAGGCCACTCTGGACCCATCCATCCTGATTTCATGCAACACTTCCTGTCCAGACCTCACAGTGGCATCTAACCACACACTGTCTTCTCATTAAAACACAGGCACATCATCAGATGCTCCCATTCTCCTGTTCTATCTTGCTGAGTATAGTAACACAAGCACTAGTATTCAGTGGGCATCAATTGTTCCCTGCTGAATTCATCAAGTTTAACAAATAGCTTTGACTGCCTCACATCCTAGGCACTTGTCTTCTGCCACACAACAAAAACAGAGTGCAGCCCATGGCTGGCAGAAAACTCAAGGTCCTAGGGGAAAACCAAGAGGCACCTTAGGGAGCTGTTGAAGGGGAATAATTCATTGTGTAGATTAATGAGGTTAAGAATGCAGCCCTCACCCCCACCCCTGAAAAACCCCTGACCTCTAGATACTGGGATTTGCCCTTCAAGTTGTGGGCCTATTTCCTGGATCATGGCTTGGCAGAATCCTTTGTCAAATAAAATGTTGGGAGTATCTCCAGACTTCTGAGCCCAGTCGGCAAATTCAGGGAGGCGAGGCACTCGAGTGTTCTGGGAAAAGTCGAAGGAGAAAAGCTGGTCCCCATCATAGGCCTCAGAAAGTCCCACGCTGGGACTCGCATTCTGACAGAACATCGTGTGCAGGAACGTGTGGTTCTGCAGATCATCCCGCCATCCCGGAGTAGGAGCTGCAAAGGAGACAGGGTAAAGTTCAGGGAGGTGGGAGCCTCCTCTTCCTCTTTAGCTTAGAAAATAGCCAGGCCTGCTGCAAAGGCTCTCCCACCCATTGGGGTGAAAAAGAAATTACGATATCTCTCCAAACTACCTCTGCCTATAAAAAGGCTAACTGTCTAAAGTTGTAAAAAGCAAAAAGGGTCTACTGTCTAAAGTGACAGATTCAGAGTCACAGTGTTGGTTGTGTGTCTGTGCACTACACAAAGGCACCCAGCCAAGGGGGTAGTTGGAGGCTGAAATCTTGCTGGCACTCTGCCCACCACCAAGCCATGTATCCTGGCACAGGGCTGCATCCTCCCAAAGGGGAGGCCTTTGTCTAATTCATAGAAAGCCGCTATATTGACTTGCGAAGGGCCTGGATGAGTTCCCCAGTCTTAGAATGGAGGGCAAAGGATTGGTCACGGCCTCCCCAAGCTATAGATGACACTGTTCCTCCTACACCCAGACACACATGGTAAACTGAAAAACCAGTCTCCTGGCTTCTTTTCAGCCACTTCATTGGCATCAGGCCTCTCTGAAAATGTCTCTCCTCCTTCAACTTTCCTGCCTTTGAGAGGAACGGGGGAAGTGACCCCGTAGCTGCAAGAAATAATCCCTGTCCTTTGAAACTTCAGGTAGGAATTCCTCTAACCAGTAGGAAACATTTCACCCAATACGTAATACCTAGAATTATAGACATTTAGAGTAAGAGGGCTTTTCCAGATTATTCTTCCATTCTGCTCCATCCTTTTCAGAGAAGGAAATTAAGGACAAATAGAGATAAGAGACAATTAGAGAATCACAAGGTGAGCTGATGACAGAGTGCAAAGTAGACTCTTGAGTAGAACAGTAGAAATAATATTTGCTGTGTTCAAATTCCAGCTCTACCGCTTTCCAACTATGTGAACCTGCACAAGTTGCTTAAACCCTGAGACTCATTTTCTTCGTTTGTAAAATGGATATATTAATCTCTGCTTCAAGAGATTCTTAAAGGAAACATATAAAGCACCGCTGACATCGCTTGCCATCCATCCATAGTAGCTCCTTTCCCCAATTCTTCTAGTTTCCACTATCTCACAGTACTTCCCACCACTTACAAAGCACAGGGCTCTTTTTTTTTCCTTTTTTTAAATTAGTTTCAGATGTACAAAACAATGCACTAGTTATCCTTTTCACCCCTCACAAACTGACAACCCCCTCCCCTTATCCACTGCCCTGCCCCGATATCATACACATCTATTACAATTCCATTGACTCCATTCCCACACTATACTCCACATCCCACGTCTATATGTATATAAAATTATAGTTGACGTACAATATTATTCAACATCAGCTTCAGATATACAGTGCGGCGATCAGGCCTCTACACCGTCTATGAAGTGGTCTCCCTAACAAGGCATGAGTCCACTGGCCCCCTAAAACATATTTACAACATTGATTATATCCCCCCAGACTGTCTTTTCTAGCCACGTCTATTCTTTACATGCTCTGGGTTGGCTCCCTAGGCTCCTGCCCCTCAGAATAGAAGTAAAAAGGAAGTGCTGTCATACCTTGAAAGGCGGTCCACGAGTGGGGCAGCAGCCACAGAAGGTGCAGCAGCCACAGCAGCGCAGCTCCCTGGCTCTGCTCATGAACCATAGCTTCACCCACACAGTGGGCCAGGAGCTGCCAACCTGCTGACCCAGGTCCCCAAACTTCCTCCCAGGTCACGTTTGGCCAGCTCACTTCCAATAGAGTCCTTGCCTTTTTGTATCAGCCAATCACAGAAGTGAAGGGTTTAACATCATCAGTCGCTGGGGAGAGAGGCCTGGGGCCCGCAACCTTCTGAAGAAAGCTCTTTGACCGGGCCAGAGTGAAGTGTGTAACTGGGCTGGGAAGGCGTGGAGGAATGTCTGCCTCCTGGTGGGGATTCCTGTTTAGTATCAGGCCATCAGCCTCAGCCTGTAATCTAACTCACAGGTTCTTCAGAGCAGCGCCACCCAGTGCCAGAAGGCTGCGGTGGAGAAGCGCCTATTCCCACAGCAACCCCCAGGGCTCTTCCCACTCGCTTCCTCCCTCCTGGCCCCCTCCTCTTTCTCAGAGAGCTATTGTGCTTCAGGCATTAGCTCTAATTCGTTCTACAGAAATATAGTGAAAATTTATTAAGTGCTAAGTATTGGGCCCAGTACTGGAAATCCAAAGACGAATAAGGCATATTCCTGCCTTCCAAGAGCTTCAAGTCTAGTGGGGGGAGGGGTCAATGAATAAATACACAACAATGTAATGTATTCACATAAGAATGTGCCAAGTGTTTTGGAAGTAGTAATTCTATGAAATGAAGGAATAGGTGAGACATAATCAGAAAGGCTTCTAAGAGTACTGAAGGAAAAACAACTTGACCAGCAGAACATGAGGGAAGAGAAAAGCATTCCAAGTCAAGGGACAGGCAAATTTGTAAAAATCAAAGACCATTCCTTTGGAGACCTCTGTGAAGTTGGATGTGAATGTCGTGGAGACTGCTCATGTGTCCCTGTTCGGTCATGGGGAGTGGGTGGGAAGTGTCAAGAGGGACTAGCAGCTCTGGCAAGAACCAGGGAGCATAAGCCCTGTTATGCCACAAGGAGGGTCTGGCTTTTACTTAGCAGATGATGGAGATATTAAAGCTGAGGAATGCACAATCATTTCAACATTTTAAAAGAATTGTTCTGGTATTTCAAACAATGAACTGGAGCGTAGAAAGAATTGAGGCAAAACTGCTGGTCAAGAGTCTGTGATATATGACATCGAATAAAAAGTTGTGTGTGCGCGCACACACACACTGCCCTTATATAATAATACAGTAATAATTTAGGTGAGAAATGTTAAGATCTGAATTAAGTCATGAACAGAGGAGGTGGAGGGAATCGAATATTGAGATAATTAGGAAGTAAAATCTAAAGGGCTCGGCTACTGATTAGAAGTGGGAAGGTGAATGGCGGGGTCAGGGATAACACCCAGGTTTCTCGATTGGGTGGTTGGGTGATGGACTGACTTGAAATAGAAAAGTATGCCATAGGAGCAGGTTTGATGAAGAAGAGAATGAATTTAGTTTTGTCCTTATTGAATTCGAGATGCCTGTGGAACAGCCAGGGGGGAGGCGTGAGGTACATGGGTATGGATATCAGCTATGCGCTGAAGAGCCTTCATTTGAGAGTCACCAGCACAAATGTTGAAGCAGAGGTGGTGGATAAGGCCACCCAAATGAACCGTGCAAAAATGAGCGGGAAGTGACACAAGGACATAACGTCTGCATGAATTCAAACCTCATACCGGTCAGGATCCAGGATCCAGTCAGGAACATATAGCCACTCGAGGTATTTCAGATTGAGAGAGTTTAATATAGAGAATTCGTTACAAAGGTGTTAAAAAGGCAAGAAGTGCAAAAGGGAAAAAGAGAATGGCTGGAGGTGCAAATAGGAAAGGAATACTTGGAAATCAGAAGATGCTATCGCCCCTGAGCTGGGATCCATGCCTACCAGCTGTAGCTGCTGGTGCCCTGTGAGGGACACTGTCAAAGTCAGCTCTGGGTCTACTGAAAAGGTGCCATCACCATCAAGTCTGGATCATTGAGAAGGCACTTCCTGTGCGCAAGAGGCTAGAGTCCAGAATTACCCAGTCCTTGCTGCTGCTATAGCTACCAGCAATGGCCACTCTGTTAGAAACTAAAGCAGGAAGCTTCTCGGTTTCTCTTGCCTTCTGATCTCCTGCCTCCTATCAAGGGAATCTAATAGGAAGCTGGCCAGGAAGACTGGGAAGTACACACCTTGCAGACTCCTAGGCTGAGCTTTCCAAAACACAGTATAGGCCCTAGATGATAACCAGTACGCTGAAATACACTGATGTGTAAGAATCTGGTGGCACCAGGAGTATCCAGAGCTGAAAGAATGAGGAAGAAGCAGATTCCGAGAAACAGCGGTACTCCATGAAGGTCAGCATTATCAGGTGCTACCCAGAAGTCAAGGAAGGACTGGAAAGTGTCCTTCCATTTGGTAATCTTGAGACGGCTGATAGCGTTACTGAGAGCAGCTTCAGTGTTGTAGTGGAGTCGACTCCAGATTGAGGTGGGCTGAGCAGTAAGTGGGAGGTGAGGAAGAAACTGTCAGTGTATATGCTGCAAGTTTGATAGAAAAGAAAAAGAGAAAGACAGAAGGGGTGGGGTAAGACACAGTGAGAAAGAACTAATGTGGCAATAAAGTAATCTTAGAAGTTAATCTATGTGAATATGGTCCATCCATGTTTCTGAGACTTTCAAAATCCATACTCCCTTTTGAAAAACATATAATAGCAATAACAGCCCCAAACAAAAACAACCCCATAACCTCCTGGATATTCTAAAGCTAGTGTGCATGTGTGTGTGTGTGTGTGTGTGTGTGTGTGTGGTGAGGAGGGGCAGGGTTAGAGTAGGGTTTGGAAATCCTTGTGTTACACACTAAAAAACAGAACATTTTCCCAATGGCCTTCCCCTTTATGGACTAACCCATCAGTAGTTCCTGCGGTGGGAAGATTCAGGCTCCAAGGAAAATAGAAGTCTGTGACATCACCGGGACTAGAGGGGGAGACATATGGCACACAGCCATCCAGGGTGTCAGCAAACTTTTGCTGTGAAGGACCAGATAGCAAATATTCTAGGCTTTGTGGGCCACTCTGTCCTGAGTACTCAGCCTAGCCAGGAACAGCCATAGGCAACATGTAAACAACAGAGCATGGCTGCACTCCCAGCCCGCTCCTAGCTTTTCTGTCCACTTCTTAGGCATCTCCTTCTCAGCCTCCTTCCTATACTACTTTCTTTCAGTTACTTTTTAAATGTTAGTGTCCCCTGGAGTTTTGTTCCTAACCTTATTCTTACTTGTGGACAATGACATTTAAATTTCATATAATATTCGTGAGTCACGAAATATAATTCTTTTGCTTTTTTTTTAACCATTTAAAAATGTAAAAACCGTTCCCAGTCCTCAGGCCACATAAAAACAGACGATGAGCTGAATTTTGCTCACAGACCTTAGTTTGCCAAACATTGTTCTATGCGTGTGGTCAGAATTGGGATGTGGGACCCAAATTAAAACCACCCTCCAAAGAAGAGCCCCATTGGCCCTTAGGGATGACCATTTGGGAATGAATACATTGTGCCCCAGATACAACAGATTGTTTGGAAGAAGTCTGGGTGAAAAAACAGGAGGAAAGGGGCTGGGTGGGAGGGCTAGGAACAGGTTTAGCAGACACTGCAACTACCTTGGTTGCAACGAGGTGGGTCCAGGTTCTCCACAGAGCAAGAGGGTGGACAAGAACAGCACGAGGAGAAATAAAACTACTGTCACCAGGACAGGAGAGAGAGGTATGGTTAACTCCTTTCTCACTTGGTATAAATGGTAACAAGTTCAAACACTTATCACTACCCTTCCCTCTATGTAATCCTGCTTCCTGTCGGGACCCTCCAACAACCTCCATAATAGATTAACTCAAAAATAGTCTCTAATCAGTTTGGGGAACTGATAATCATGGGCAAGAGAGGAGCAAGGCAGCCAGTTCAGCATCCCAGTAACTGTCTATTTTGGTCTTTAGATATGGATGAATGCCTCTGAAAATAATGGTAAAACACTGTAAACCCAGTAGGCCATGGCTTTCTAAAACTCAGTTCTCTCATCCCTTTCTAGTACTACCCTGTTTTTGTCCTGGCAGACCCAAATTTTCTGAAAAAGTTGTGAGCAACCATCTTTTCACTTTTATATTTGCCATTTAATCAACCCTCAACAATGAGATTGTTCTCTAGTACTTTTGTGTTGCTAAATCAATTCGACTCTTTGCAGTCTCTGCAACATTTGACACTGTTGGCCATGCCCTCCTTCCTAAAACAGCCTATTTTTTTGGCATCCCTGACAGCACTCTCTCCTAGTTGTTTCTCCCATTTCTCTGGCGCCCTCTTCTCAGTCTCTGTGGACTCCTTTCTTTCAGCTGTCCTTTAAGTGTTGATGTTCCCTGGAGTTCTGTCCTCAACCTTTTCTCTCTTTACACTGTACATGTCCTGGATGGCATTTATTCCCAGTGCCTTCCATTTGCTGACGTCATCCAAGTTCACCCCTTCCGCTCAGCTCTTGCTCTAAACTCCACACGACCCTGCACCTCCACTGGCATGTTGTGCAACAGCAGTTCTCAAACTGTATTCTCCACAAAAGTCTCCCTCAAGCAACTTTTTAAATGTATTTTTTATTTTTAAATTTATTTCAACACCAAACCCATTTACATAATAATTATTATGCAATAAGTTATATGTAATGTAATAAGGCTATTTTGCTTGGAAGCAACAGAAACCAATTCTGGCTAATTAAACTTCTTTTTTTCTTTTTTTTTTTTTAAGATTTTTATTGGGGAATTGGGGGAAGGGAACAGACAAGTTGCTTTTTTTTGTTCTTCAGTCTAGTTGTGGAGGACGTTGCTTCACTGGCCCAAGTTGGCACCATCATTGCCCTCTTCCCGGGCGAGGCAGATCAGTCGCTGGCTTCTGGACGGCTGCTCACTGCGGCTGCTGGCCGCTCACGCTGGCTGCTGGCTACATACAGTAGCCCATGGCAACCCACTGCCACAGGGGCTGCAGCCTATGCCGTTGCCGGCGACTCATGGCAGCCCAGCTCCAGGTTGAGCTGTTGTTCAGCATCTTAGCTGTAGAGGGCAGTGTCACTGGCCCTCATTTGTGGGATCCGAACTGGGACCCTCTGGCATCCCAAGCCAGTTCTTAACCAACGCGCCACTCGGCCGGCCCTAACTAAACTTCTTAAATGGCAATTTACTAAGAGGATACTGAGTAGTTCATGAAATCAAGAGTGGAATCAGCTCCTTCAGGAAGGGGAGCCACATGGCCCCAGCAGCAGGGTTACGTTGCCATTAGTATGCTTCACCTTCAAAGGCCTCCAGCCTCTATCTTCCAAGTCTCACACTGCTGGGAGAGACACTCTGACGGGCTCAGCTGGTATTATTAGGTGTGTAGCTCCAGATCAATTAGCTGTGACCAGGCACAATATCACCTCCACACATTAGAGCTATTTCCAGAGAAGGGAGAATCAGCATGAACCAAACAACCGCCTCACTGCATCTCTCTTCAACTTACGGCATCCCCGACAATGACATATTATGCATATTTGGTCGCATGATACTTTTGTATGAAAACCTTCAATGGTTCTCTGTAATCTGTTTTCCTCTGCATGATCCTTAACCATCTGGACGCTACTTAACCTACTTCTATGTGGCTTTGAGACGATATCTCACCTCCCTCAGGGAGCCTTCTTGGAACTGAGTGGAGATTAGTACTGAGCCTTTCAGTATGCTTCCACAGCACCCTGTGCCTGCCACCACCATCGCTTTTATCATTCTCTTCTGTTTACGTGTCTGCTTCAGTCATCTCACGCCCACTGCAGGGTCCTTAAGGGATCTCTGTCCTGATCTTTTTTACATTCTCAGAGTCCACTAAGAAGGCCTACCAGCAAGTGACTTCTCATTGGATGACTAAACAGGCTGCTACTTAACTGAAGGTGTTGAAGCTGAGCCGGGAAGCCTTCAAGCTTTAGATGAACGATAGATCATCCCTTCTAATAGATTTCAACAGTAAATCTTACCAAGCATGTCTGTGGGCTACTCTACAAACAGCATCGCCCCCACTGCCTGCCCTGTGCACCCCACCACTCTTCCCATTGCAATCCTCCCAATTACCACTTTCTTCCTACTCCTGGCTACCTCCCACTTCAGAGAGCAATGCCAGCCACCCAGCTCCCACATTTCCCCTCATTCCCAGCTCAGCATGTCTCTTCATATCCATACTCATCCTTCCCTTTTTGCTACATTACTAGGATGTAGCAATCTTCTCAACTGCTCTACAAGGTTGGAATTTATTCTCCCCACTACATAAACAAGAAAACTGTGGCTCAAAGAGGTTCACTCATTCATCTAGCAGATATTATTGACCACCCTCTATGTATCTGGCTGTATGCTGGGCACCAGATACCTACCATCATCAAACTTATCTCATGAGAATAAAGAGACATTAAGCAAGTAAACAGACAAATCTATAAAAGCAAATTGTAGAAGGTACTAGGAAGGAAAAGAACTAAGATTTCCTAACAGAGACTAACTGGAGTTGGGAACCTACTGATAATGAGATGGGATCTGAAGGGTGGGTCGGAGTTAGTGAGGCAGAGTGGGAAGGAGAGTGTACCAACAGAGGGAACAGCATATGTAAGACCCTGAGGCAGGAAAGGGGCGGCTCCTTCAAGGAAGTGAGGGAGACCAGTGTGGCTGGAGCATAATTAGTGAGTAGGAAAGGACAGCAGATGTGGCTAGAGGCAGGCAGAAGCAAAACCATGTGGGACCTTGTGCACCACAGACAGTGTGTGGTTGTCTTCTAAGTGCAATTAGTTCTGATGCTGCAACTATTTTATTTTTTCTCATCTCATGTGTGAATGTATGCTAAGCTTCTAGCTGAGTGACCTCCAGTCTCGCCAAAGTCAATCCATGGTGCACACTGTTGCCAGGTAAATCTTCCTACAAAGGAAGCTCTCACTTCCCCAATCACAAAACTTAAATAGCCCCCTCATTTCTACTATATTCAGTCTGAATTCCTTGGCTTGGGTCCCCCATACTCTTGAGTTCCATTCCCAGATGACAGAAGCTGCTCTCCAATATGAGCAGTGACCCCCACACCAACCAGTGTTTCCCCTTTCCTCATTCTCACACCTACCTGTGGGACCTCACTTCCTCATCAATCAGAACAGGGATTCTTAACCTGCAGTTCACATGCTATAAAATTCAAAAGTCTATGAACTTGGATGGAATGAAAAAAGTGACCTAATTTTCAATAACATCTAACTAGCTGAAATTTATTTTTATGAATGTTAGAAAATAAATGTTTATAGTACCAGCAGTACCTTAATATTGTCATCAATAGAAATTGTCATCAATTCAATATTTTCACATCACATATACAGACATCTCAAAGTATCTCTACTTTACAATCATGGGAGCTGTTAGACCTGCCAATAAATCATTGTATTTAATGTGTTAGTTAAGAATTGCATGTACAAGGTGTGATCAAAACATATGGTGAATGTTTAAATAAAATTATTACAGTAAAAGACACATTGCCATTAACCCTGCTGAAAATACTCCCCCTCACTTCAAACATACTTATCTCATCATTCTTACCACTTTCTGAAGCAGTTCTGGAAGTCCTCTTTCATGAGTGTCTTTAGTTGTGCTATCATGGCTGCCTCGATGTCCTGAATGGATTCAAAATGTTTACCTTTCATGGTCGTTTTGACTTTAGGGAAGAGTATTTAGGTGCCAGATTGGGTGAATAAGGTGGATGAGGACATACCGTAATGTTTTTATTTGACAGAAATTGCTGTGCCAGAAGCAATGTGTGACACAGAGCATTGTCATGATAGAGGATGAAACTGTTTGCCCATTTCATGTTAATGGGTTGTTCGTGATCCATGATTTACAGCACACTTTAAAACACACCTTCTCTCAACTGTAGCTCACACCCGACTGACTGCACCAAACAAGATGAAACTTGTCACACACTGTTACTAAGATTCAACGTGCCACTTCCCATATTGAAGATCCTTGCCTTTCTGTTGGATGGTACCCAGCAGCCACATTCAGTGTATTTTTTTTAATCACACTTCATATTGTATTAATAAGGAAACGCCTATTACTAGACCATCATACATTTCTTTAAATATTTTCATAATTATATATTTTGGTTATGCATTTACAAATATGTTGGACAAGGTCCAAAGGCGCCACCAAACTGCCAAAGTAACCTATGGCACAAATAAGCTTAAAAACTCCTGATTAGCCTTTCATTTAACAACCATGTCACTGGAGCTTTCTCTGGTTCTGACTTACTCATATTACGTACGATGTTCTGCTTTTCCTTTTTGTCTGATGCTCTTCTGTTGGTCCCACTTCCCATTCTTGCTCTCTGTATGGGGATCTAACCCAAAGCTCAATCCATGACCTACACTAAATTGTTTCATACTTCCCCCTTTATAAACCTCACCCACCTGCATGAGTGATTCAAACACTGCCTCAAAGATGACTCCCAAATCTACCTCTCCTAATCTTTTTTGCTCCATTTTAAATCCTAGATCTTAAACTACCTGGTGTGCTTATCAGACAGAATAACATACCATCCAGAGGCAGACCGCCTGCATTCAAATTCCAGTTTGGGTCACTTACTAAAAGTGTGCCCAAAGGTGGGCCAGCTGAGTGGCTCGTTGGTTAAGAGTTCTCTTGGAAGCACGATCTCTGAGCAGCAGGGCCGCTGGTTCGGATCCCACATGGGGCCAATGACGCTGTGCTCTCTACAGCTAAGATGGTGAACAACAGCTCGACCTGGAGCTGGGTTGCCGTGAATCACCGGCAATGGCGTAAGCTGCAATGGGGCTGCAGTGGCTGCCATGAGCTACCGTGAGTGGCTGGCAGCTGGCGTGAGCTGCCGGCAGCTGGCATGAGCTGCTGTAAGCCACCGTGAGCGGCCGTCCAATGGTCAGCGACCAATCTGTCTCACCCAGGAAGAGTGCAATGATTGTAATACCAACATGGGCCAGTGAAGTGACGTCCTCCACAACTAGACTGAAGAACCAAAGGACAGCAACTTGTCTGTTCCCCTTCCCCGATTCCCCAACGCTGTTCCCCTCCACCAACTCCCCAATAAAATCTTTTTAAAAAACCAAAAGATTGCCCATGGGCAAATTATTTAACATCTCTTGCTCAGTTGCTTCTTTTGAAAAATGAGGGTGATAACAGTATCTATTTTATAGGATTATGATTAAGAGAGTTAATACATGTAAAGCACTTATAACAGGGCCTGACATATTTTAAGTACTCAGCTATCACCAGCCTCATCTCTTTCCAGCCCAACATTTTTATTTGGTGTTTATGAATAGGTACAGAACTAGCCATTAGGGATATGAAGATAGAGTTCCTACTGAATGACATAATCCTGATCAAGTCATTGTTCAAAAACTCTCAGTGGCTCCCCACTGAGCCCAAACTTAACAGCACTAGAAATGCTTCACAACATTGTCTCAAATAAATCTACTCTCCTCTCGCTCTACTTCTTGTAGCTTATATTCTATTCTAGCCAGGCTGTACTGCACTGCGCTCTGTAAAACTGACCTATGCTGTTCTGCTTCTGTCTTTTTTCACACCACTCCAATGTCTCAGATGTGTACTTGACAGCAATGATTGTCTTATTATGGTTATGTTCCCAATGCTATGAATGGTGCCCTGTAAACATATACATTACAATCTTACCTAAGTCACATACTTACTTAAGCATCAATTTCCTTCAACATTTGCTCACTTCGTGAGCATCTCCTACTGGCCAGGTACTGTGCCAGGAGCTGGGATATATATTTTTAAAAATAAATAAACAAATGACTACAACATGGCCCTGTTCTCAAGATCAAAGTCTAGTAAGGGAGAGAAACATGTAATCACATAAATGCCATTCACTGTGAAATGTGTAATCATAAGAGGGACACCAAGGAGTGAGCAGTCAGCTCAGTTTGGGAAGCAAGAGTAAGCTTTTCAGATGATGCTTTGGGGGCTTAGATGGACCGGGGAAAAGTCTATTCCATGTTAGACTGCAGTATGTGTAAAATACAGAGGCACAACACAATAGGGAACAGTTCATTATGGCTGGATTATAGGACATGAATAGGACATGATTATAGGACACCGGCTGGGGAGGTAGGCAGACCTTTCTGTCAAGCACAGGAATCTGGACTTTATCACACAGGCAAGGAGGAATTCACATAGGGTTTAAACAGCAGGATAGCCAGAGTTGTATTTTGGAAAGCTCATTCCTGACTGTATTGTGGCAGAGGCAGAGAGGAAAACCTAGAGCAGCACTGTTCAACAGAACTTTCTATAGGAATGTCCTATAATTTGTGCCGTCCAATATGACAGCCATTAGCTAACATGTTGCTAACGAGAACTTGAAATGTGGCTAGTGCAACTGAGGAACTACACTTAAAATTGTATTTAATGTTAATCTGAATAGTCACATGTGGCTAGTGGCTACTGTATTGGACAGTGCAGCTTCGGTGATAGGGAAAATCAGTTAGGAAGCTGTTGATACAGCTCAGGTGACAGGACAAGGACACAGTGTGATTCAATGGATATTTTAGAGGCAAAATAAGTTAGTGGATATAAAGTTGTGAGAAAAAGAAATCAAGACTGGGCTCCCAAATTCCACGTTTTGTCACTGAATAGCTGCCATTAGCCAGGATAGTGTGCATACAGATTGTATCAATTTTTTTTTAAAGATTTTATTGGGGAATTGAGGAAGGGGAATAATGCTGAGGAATCGGGGGAAGGGGAACAGACAAGTTGCTGTCCCTTTGTTCTTCAGTCTAGTTGTGGAGGACGTTGCTTCACTGGCCCATGTTGGTATTATCATTGCGCTCTTCCTGGGTGAGGCAGATCGGTCGCTGGCCTCTGGATGGCAGCTCACAGCGGCTCTTGGCAGCTCATGCTGGCTGCCAGCCGCTCACGCTGGCTGCTGGCCACACATGGTAGCTTATGGCAGCCCACTGCAGTAGGGGCTGCAGCCCACGTGGTCGCCAGCGGACTCACGGCAGCCCAGCTCCAGGTCGAGCTGTTGTTCACCATCTTAGCTGTAGAGGGCAGTGTCATTGGCCCTCATGTGGGATCCGAACAGGGGCCCTGCTGCTCAGAGCTAGTGTCCCAAGCCAGCTCTTAACCAACGCGCCACTTGGCCGGCCCTGTATCAATTTTTTTATGTATGAGTTTATTTGAACCAAACTGACTACATATGCTGGGGAGCAAGATCTCAAATGCTCCCCAGATTGCATCAATTTTGAACAGGTTAAAATGTCTGTGGTTATCCAAGTGGTAATATTTAGTAGCAAGTTTAGCTCAGGAGAGTTTTCTGAACTAAAGATACAGATTTAAGAGGCTTTGAGTCATTGAGTGAGATTAGAGAAGATGAACAGAACTAGAAGTAAACTGAGGCAAAACCCTGGCAAACATCAACACTTAGGAAGGAACTAAAGGAAAGAGCATGAAGAGGACTGGAGAGGGACAGCTGGACAAGTATGGACAGAAACAAGTAAGACTGGTCACAGAAATCAAGGGTGTAGAGAATTTCAGGAAGGAAGCATGATTAAGTGTCAAACGCCTCAGAGAGGTCAAATAAGGTGAGAACTGAAAAGCGCTTCCTGCTTTTGCCAATTAGGAGGTCCTTGGTGACATTTACCAGAACAGTTTCAGTAGTGGAAGAAATGGGCTGATGAGTGGGGATGGGGCCGAAAGAAGAAAATTTAATGGTAATTTCAGGTCTAGACAACGCAGGGAGCTGAGAGGTAAATGAGTCTGTAAGGGGATACAATATTAATAAGGTTATTTTCTTTCTTTCTACGGGGAAACTGTAGAAAGGAGTTAAAAATGCCAATAGGTAGAAAATAGAGGATAGCTTCGGAGTAACAGATAAGGCCGACCAGGTCAAAAGAAAACGAATCTCCTTAAACAGAAGAGAGGACTTCTGGTGCAACGGTAAAGGGATACAGACATGGCCCATGTAAAAGGAAAGCAGAGCGCTGCAAGCTGGCCTTTCTGTTCTGCTCTGATGGCAGGGAGTAGCGGCGGCGGGGGGTTTGTGAACTACAGAACAAAAATTCACACTAGATGAGGGTCAAGGGAGATTACTGGCTTTAAACAAGTAAAAGGTCTGCTTCAGGTGGCAACTTAATCACCGAAACATCCCTAAATTAGATGTTTATGGGGCTGATTCAAGATCGAGAGAGTAGAGGGCAAAGCCTTAGGAAAAACTGTTAAGAGTTTTAATTTAAATGGTCGAGCCCGAGATGAGTAAAGAAGTAAAAGTGCTCAGAAGGCCGGTAAATTTTGTAGAAAGCAGGAGTCCAGGAACTAAGAGGTCTCAATGAAGTACTAAAGTTTGGGTAGTAGGCTCAAGGGAATTGAGAGGTTGTAAAACTGCTTAAGACAAAGATGCGAAACAACGCCCACATCTTGCATCCGCACCTCATTTGCCCAAGCGCGGCAGGCACCACAAGGGTAACAAACTCCCTCTCCTGTGGTCCAGCAACACTACACCGGGGAAGGGTCTCACCCTGCAAACCCTCACATCTCCAGGTCCAGGCCCCATTCTACTTCACTGACAACAGTTCGGTGGTGCACATTTCCGCTGGACTCCAGCCAGGACATGCAAAGCTGCACCTTACACCTACGGAAAATGAACCGAGTCAGGCCTGCGCGGGACACCGCGCGAACCGGCGGATAGCAAGGAAAGGGATACCAAGACAGGAGGTCGGAGGGCCGCGCCCGCTTTCACCCCACCCACCGCGCGCGCTCCCGGACCCGCCGCGGGAGCTGAGGCGCCCAGCCTGAACGCCTGCGCACTGCTGCTCTGCCCGCGACCTCCTTTCCCCTCCCCCAATCCGGTCGCACCCTTGCGCCTGCGCAGTGCACGTTCCCGGGCTGCGGCAGCCATGCTGAACCCATACAGAGAGGCGAGTGGGGGGGTTGGGGGGACAGGATCGTTGACAGTGGGATGGGGAGCCGGGATATGGAGAAGCAGCTGCATTAGATTGCTCCGGGTCTCTGGAAATCGGCCTGGGCCAGGCAGTTCCCTTGGCCTCTTGTGCGACCCCCAGGAACCTTCGGAAAACTGGTCCCGTGGGGGAAAGGGGAGACGGCTGGCACGTGACCCGGGTCAGCCAATCTGGGTGTTGCTGACGTGGCCGCGCGGCCCCGATGATCTCCCCACCCCCCCAGCTCTGTCGAGAAGGGAGGGGCTGGGGGCTACGCCCCCTCCCCCAACACAGTTTCAGTTTCCGGGGGGGGTGACACCCCGGATTACATCCTCCCCCCGCACCAAGCCGAGGGGAACATTGGATCCCCCCTGGAAGATTCCACTGTCCAGGTAAGAAGGGGACCTTGGACAGATGTTGCCAGTCATCCAATGGGGGCAGAGTCCGGGAGGGAAATTCTTGGGGTTCAGAGTAGAATCCTGAGGGTGGGTTTGTCCTTCTAGTAGTTCATAGCCAATGGGAGCGTGAAGGGAGGGGGGCGAGCGGGAGAGGGCACCTCTGATGGGGGAGGGGAATGACCAACCTCAAATCTCCATACTAACTGGAGGGCAAAGGGGCGGGGGCGGTGTGCACCCCCTCCCCCATTCCATTCGTCCCCTGGGGGGTACAGAAGCCCGGAGCCAGGTGAGAAGGTTTCCTTTCGGCGGTTGGAGGGAAGGGTGACCTAGTGGGCTGAGAAGTGGGAATGGTGACTAGTTCCTTCTTTGGGAGATGTGGTTTAGGGTGGACAACCCGGGGTGTAAACTGAGATTGTTCCCAGACCCCCACTCCCTTTCTGCCCGAACTCTGGAAGGAGCATTTCTGTGCTTCCTTTGTGTCAGCGGTAGGAAGCTCGCAGTTATCACATGGCATGCTGAAGGTTATCTTGGAGTCGCTTGTCGAATTTGTGGGCATTCACGTGGACATGGCCTATGGCACCTTCTGCACATAACTTCGTTGCCCTGTTGGGGGTCTTAACTGAGCATATGTCTCCCCCAGGCTGAGGAGGGCTTACAGGCTGCAAACTAGGGGTCAGCTTGAGAGCAGAAACCAGGCCCAAGGTGGGTGCTGGGAGGGCGGTAAAAAGCGTGGTCTGAGACTTGAGGGAGTGAGGCTTAGGATCTGGAATCATTTCACAAATCACAAGGTTTCGGATTTCTCCTAGGTGGCGGGTTTCTCCATGGTGGCGTTTTTTTCCTTCCATCATCCCCTCCCCCATTCCTGAACAGTTCTCTCCTTGTGTAATGCGGGGGAGGGAACGGAAAGGAGGGAAGAGTTACTTTTCCAAATTACTGATTAGCAGTAGCCTCCTCTGTGACTCATGTGGGGGAAGGGAGGACTGGGAGGGAGCGGGGAGCAGTGACTTTCCGGAATGCAGGGAAGTAAGCCAGAGTAATGTGTGGCTGCCCTTTCGCTTTCTAAGACCCACTGTTTTCTCACTCTTCTAAATTTTTCTTTCCTGGCCGGCCTCGGTGAAAACTTGCAAGGCCCCGGGTGGAGAAAAACAGATTTGGGAGGCTGAGCCACTGGAAGGAGGATGGGGGGAGGGGAAGAGGCCTCTGCAAAGTTGCTGTGTCATTGCCCTCCCTGCTGCAGCCACTCGGCAGGCCCGCGTGTACTTTTCGGGCCGAGGCCTGATCTCTGGCGGAAGTGGGGGTACGAGTCTGCTTTCCCGGGCGCACTTCCCCCCGCAGGGTTTGCCCGACTCGGGAGGTGGTGGAGACAGGAGAGTGACGGCCATTTTAGACGCAGTAACCGAGGTTAGGGCTCAAAAGCTGTTAAGAAGGATGTGGTAGGAGCTCAAGGATCTTCTAGGCCCTTACGAGCCCATCCAGAGGGAGTTCTTATATTCGTTGACTTGCATTAATTTCTTTTCTGATATGCATCGTGTTTTCTTCCTTGGTATCCAGAAAAAAGGAAATGGAGGGGGTTACCTCCCGCTGAAACTCGAATGGGGGAAATGCTTTCACTCTCCCGTACGGGGGCGGGGAGCCCCAGAGGTGGCTTTAGAGATCCAGACCGTGTGCTCTGGCTCTTTATTCATTCGTAGTTTAACCCTATTCAGATAATAAGATTGTGGGGAAGACAGATAAGTGGATTGGGGGGAGGGGGAGAAACTGAGCTCCCAAAATGGCTCCTGCCCCTCCTCGGAGGCTGACGGCCCGGGGGGAGGGGAGAAAGGGAGA
Organism: Hipposideros armiger; assembly: GCF_001890085.2. NCBI lineage: Eukaryota > Metazoa > Chordata > Mammalia > Chiroptera > Hipposideridae > Hipposideros > Hipposideros armiger. The sequence goes on from NW_017733334.1 coordinate 20,183, forward strand.
GAAGGAGGGGGAGGGCTAGTGAGCCGCAGCCGTCGCCTCCTCCTCCGCTCGCCCTCCCTGGCGCTGACCGATGGACCAGCTGCTCCGTGGGGAGGACTCCGGACCCTGGTGGGGGGATGGGGGCCCTTCCGCCCCTGTTGTGGAGGGACCCTAAGAGGGGTTTGCGGGCATGCCCTCGGGGAGGAGGTGGCGGGGAGCGTGAGGAAAAGTCTGAGCTCTGAAGGTGGTGGTAGTGGTGGTGGGGGGTTCACCCTGATTCGCCCCTCGCAGTACTTGATTTTTCCGCTGAGCCAGCCACCGGAATGAAGTTTGGGGAGGAGGTGGGTTTCATATAGGTGTGTTTGGAGATTTTGCTCTCATTTTAAAGGATTGCCGAGGTTTTGTCGAGCAGGCAGGTATTTGTATTGATAACTGAAGGTATGAGTGGAGTGGTCCTTGGGGTGCAGGTTTTTTTAATGAATTCTAGGTTTGGTTACCTTGCTGGTAAAGCAGTTTTGGGGATTTCAAAGATAGATTCAGAGGATTGTTTTGTCTTTAAAGTTATTTGACCTGGGGGAGGGTGGGGACGATTTTAAGACTGGCAAGCCTGTATTTGATTGTGGAACATAGTAGAGACGTTAGATTCCCGTTTTCGTTACGTTCGGGAGCCCTTAACTGTTTATCCAGAGTACCAGGCCGCGGCTTTTAAGATGGCGTCTTCTTCCTTGTTTCAGATTCTTCATTGCAGCGGCCTCACTGCCGAGAACCACCACCCTCCAGGCGTCCTGCGGCCACACCCTGGCGGGCCGAAGTTGGCTACGCCCACACAGGCCCCTCCAGTCCTGCCGGTTTGGCCAATGGAGGAGCAACGACCTGCCCGAGCTTGGGAGTCGCCAGTCGCACCCGGCCTGGACTCCTGGGAAGACTTTGTTGGAGGGGGAGTTGGGGAGAGGGTGCTGCACCCCTGCCAACCTCCTCCTTTCCCTGGAGTCGCCGAACCCCAGCGCAGCCAATTGGCTCGGAGATATGGCGGGTTGCCGCTTCCCAGTGGGTCTATGCGGCACTCTTTTGCCTGGTGACTGACGCCTTGGAAATGAGGTTTGTGACGTCATCGCTTCGGCCGACCAATAGAAGACGCTCCCGCGGAGAGGCGTTCCTCCCCTTTCGACTGGGCGGCTTCATGCGCGTGAGCGAGCGCGCGCGCGCGGAGAGGGTGGGGAAAATCTCGAGCACGGTGGCGCGCATGAGCGGCGAAGCTCCTCCCCCCTGCCTATATATAAAGGGCTGGCGCGGGGCTCGGCGGCGCCATTTCGCGCTGGAGTGGAGCAGCCTCTAGAACGGGCTGGAGGATTCTGCCTACTGATACAGCCTTCGGGTCGTCGGGGCCCGCCATTACAATCCACGTCCATCCGCTTGGAAATGGCCTTCGTCTCGGCCTATGACCGGTCCCGGCGGGCAGTACAGACCCCGTAGAAGCCCCCGAAGCTCCCCTTTTTCGGGCCCCGCCCAATCCTCGGAATCTGTCCACCCCCTCTACTCCGCCCTCAAGAGGATTTCAAAGATGGAGGCGGCGGCTCCCTAAACCACTTTCCGTGTTCATCCGCCTCCATCGAGATCGAAACGGGACCTCGTCCGCTCCGGACAGTCCCAGCAGGAAGAGGGGATTCTTGCAGACCAACAGCAGGCAATATTGACGACGGTGTCTGGGATCGGGGGCCTTCCTAGGGTTTGAAGAGTCCGTTCCCCCCTTTGCTCGCCCGACTTTGCTGAGGCCGCCGCCATTTTCTCGCTGTCCGCCTCCTGCGGAGCGCGCCAAGCTGCCGGGAGCTTTCCGAGAAGCAGTGGAGGAGACTGCTTTCGTGCCAGCCCGGTGGGAGGGTTGTCGCCTGGAGAGCAAGGGCGGCGGGCCCCCCCGCCCCACTTCCCGGGTTATGCTGGACCGGGCGGTAAGGGGAACCGAGGCCACCCGGACTTTCCGCGGTTGAGGGCAGCGCCGGTTCCCCACTGTCAAGATGCTGCAAAACGTGACTCCCCATAACAAGTACGTCGTCGGGAATGGGAAAGGGATGTTGGGGGTAGTGGCACTGGGTCGTGTAGGACGTTGGGTTCCGAGAGAATGTGGAACGACTCGGCCGCGTTGCTGTTCGGTGGCGCGACTGTTGGCTCTCTGGGGGCTCGCGAAGGGGGTTGAGCGACGGTTTTGGAATCTTGGTAGGGTCCCAGGCACTGCATATGGAGGGAGTACAGGTTGTCAGTGTGTGTGTGACTTTCCCCGCGGTGTTCCAGTCTTAACCGAGTTGGGCAGAGCTAGGTTGGTGGTGGAACGTAATGAAGAAGGATGACATTGATTGGGCAGCAGATCCCATGGGTCTGGTGTTTAGAGGCGGTTTGTCATAGTTCTTACGGGGTTTCATGGTCATGTCTTGTGCCTTGTAGGGTTGCCATGGTGATAGGAGCTTCAGGGATTGGCAACAGGAATTCCCAGGGTAGGGTAGTGGGATTACTGTTCCAGCCTGTGGGTTCCTACTGTCTAGGGTAGGTCGTTAAGCTCCTTGTCTTTCAGTGACTAGGTCGGTTTTGTGTATGTGTGTGTGTGTGGGGGGGGGGTTGACAGCGTTGAGGTTTTTTAAAGCGGGAAGGTGGAGCTAAGTAAGGATTCTTTAGTCCAGCTCTCTTCTCATGTAAACAATGAGATTTCAGGGTAGTGCCTTTAGCCTTAGGTCCTGGGGAAACACCTGGTCCTGAGGAGCGCCAGAGAGAATGTAAACTTGAACTACTGTTGGCTTTTGATCTCCAGAGTTGATGTTACAGTGGGAACTATTGGAATCGTGTATTTTGGCAGGATTTGGGGGGTGGTCTGTGCACTTCCATCAGGGAACTTACTGACCTTGACTGGGCTCTTTTTTTTGAATCCCTAGGAAAGGAGACTGACATTGCAGATAGTTTCTGGGGGCTGGTAGCAGTTATTCCAGGCTGTGAAGTCTGACATGTCCTTGACTGATTCCCTTTTTTTTTTTTTTTAAGTTGGTGTGGTTTTCCGTTAGATTTTTTATCTATTTTTCTGCTTTGAAGTTATGCAGAGCTTGTGGAAGTTGCTGATCTCTTCTGTTCAAACGGAGCCTTAGGCAGCTCATAAGCATTTTATGAAATCTTCCGTACCCTTTCTCTTTTCACCTGCTTCTCTCAGGCTCACCCACCATAGCAACCACCAAGCCCCTAGTGAGCTCTGGCTTGAGTTTCTTTGCTCCACCCATTTTATTTAAGTCCCATCATCATGGGCCTGTGGTTCTAAAATGCTGCATCTTATAAGAAACTACCTTGGGGTGGTTTTTTTTTTTTTTTCTGAGTAAAAAAAAAATAATAGAGCCTATCAGACTCCAGAAGGTGGGGGACCTAAATAGGTATACTAAAAATAAAAAGTGGGAAGGGAGACTATAACAGAAGCCCTGGATGTTTGAACGTTGCTTGTAGTTAGTATCCGCTTCCATAAGCTTGTCCACCTCTCACTAGTTCCCAAGCCTGGATTTATTGGGTATGTAGTGTAAATTGCACCCTGCTTAATTTCTGTGAGCTCACTACATCTAATTTTGTTTCCCATTTTCACAGGCTCCCTGGGGAGGGGAATGCAGGGTTATTGGGGCTGGGCCCAGAGGCTGCAGCACCAGGGAAAAGGATTCGAAAGCCCTCCCTATTGTATGAGGGTTTTGAAAGCCCCACAATGGCTTCAGTGCCAGCTTTGCAACTGACCCCTGCCAACCCACCGCCTCCAGAGGTGTCCAACCCCAAAAAGCCAGGACGGGTTACCAACCAGCTGCAGTACCTGCACAAGGTGGTGATGAAGGCTCTGTGGAAACATCAGTTTGCATGGCCCTTCCGGCAGCCTGTGGATGCCGTCAAACTGGGTCTGCCGGTGAGTAGAGAGGTTGGAGTGGGGAGGTGTGGGAATGAACACGAATGCGTGCGAGTGGAGGTGGGCTGTCTGTAGTGTAGGTGCTGCGGCCCCTAGGGATTCTCTGTTCCTCTCTTGTAGGGTAGATAGCCACAGGATTTCTGCATTCTTGGTCCTTTGTGATTGATCCAACCGTTTGCTCCCTTGGCATCTCTCATTGTGCCCTCCGTGTGTCCTTCCTTAACTTTTGTGCCCTGGCTCCATTTTACAGATTCCCACCCCGGGTTGGGAGAGGACCACGGTGGCCAAAATTCTTAGCTTCTTCCTCTCCCTCATGCAGCCCATGGATAGCCAGCCCCAGAGGTAATGTCACAGGATGGGAAACCTTCCAGAATTGGGTGGGAGGTGGGTGGTTAGAGAAAGGCAGTAGGGGCCTCCTGCTGGGTGTTAAGAATTCTATTCCATTTTTTTTTTCTGTCCTGTAGTTTAATTGGGGCCGCAGTATAGGGCATTGTTTACTCCTTTGACACATAGGGGGTGTGTATGTGCGTGAATGTGTGTTGGGGTCAGTAGTTTGCCTGGGAGAACAGGCATCTTTCAGTGGCTCTGACCTCATATTTCTTTTTTTAGGATTATCATAAAATTATAAAGCAGCCTATGGACATGGGTACTATTAAGAGGAGACTTGAAAACAACTATTATTGGGCTGCCTCAGAGTGTATGCAGGATTTTAACACCATGTTTACCAACTGTTACATCTATAACAAGGTGAGTTTTTCTGTATGTTCCTTAGTAGATGGAGAGACAGTGCTCCTATTGTTGCTAGATGTCTTGTCTACACAAAGTTGAAGTCTTACTACAGGAGGTGTTCTCAGAGTAGTTAGGATCTAGAAAGTCTAAGCTCCAAAGGGTACCACTGAACACAGCGATGTAGCTTCAGAAATCCAGTGTTAAAGGTTATTTAAGTAAAACACATTTCATGCTTGGGGATGGCTGTTTCTCAGAAATTTGCAGAGACCTGAGTAGAACAGGATCTATTCCCTGATTTCTGAATTTTCTTTGTAGCACTCTGTCAGAGGGAGAGCGTTGGAAGATAAAATGGGAATTAGTAGCCCAGTGTAGGTAATTTTTAGTACTAGATGGTGGACTTATCTAAGGGCGTGGTGATGGTGCCTGGAACTAGGAATTCCTTTAAAAAAATACAGTTCTGTCTATGTTTAACTGGCATTTGAACCTTTTTGTTTGTTGTAGCCCACTGATGATATTGTCCTGATGGCACAAACGCTGGAAAAGATATTCCTACAGAAAGTGGCATCAATGCCACAAGAGGAACAAGAGCTTGTGGTGACTATCCCTAAGAACAGCCACAAGAAGGGGGCCAAATTGGCAGGTAAGAAGAGTGGGAGTTTTGCTAATGGAGGCCAAAAGATGGGAAAGATGATGGAACTAATCTCTTTTTTTCTTTCTCTAGCACTCCAGGGCAGTATCACCAGCGCCCATCAGGTGCCTGCTGTCTCTTCCGTATCGCACACAGCCCTGTATACTCCGCCTCCTGAGATACCTACCACTGTCCTCAACATTCCCCACCCATCGGTCATCTCTTCTCCCCTTCTCAAGTCCTTGCATTCCGCCGGACCCTCACTCCTTGCTGTCTCTGCAGCTCCCCCAGCCCAGCCCCTTGCCAAGGTATAGATCTGTGGAATTCTTTTGGGCAGTGGGGCTGGAAAGCTTGAATGAAGTGGACCTGGAATAAAAAGCTCGCATCTTGTTTTTCTCCGCAGAAAAAAGGGGTAAAGCGGAAAGCAGATACTACCACCCCTACACCTACAGCCATCTTGGCTCCTGGTTCCCCAGCTAGCCCCCCAGGGGGTCTTGAGCCTAAGGCAGCACGGCTTCCTCCTATGCGCAGAGAGAGCGGCCGCCCCATCAAGCCCCCACGCAAAGATTTGCCTGACTCTCAGCAACAACACCAGAGCTCCAAGAAAGGAAAGCTATCAGAACAGTTAAAACATTGCAATGGCATTTTGAAGGAGTTATTGTCTAAGAAGCATGCTGCCTATGCCTGGCCTTTCTATAAACCCGTGGACGCTTCTGCTCTTGGCCTGCATGACTACCATGACATCATTAAGCACCCCATGGACCTCAGCACTGTCAAGGTATCCACTGCATGGGGCAGCTGGGCTGCTCAGGCAGTGATTGGAGCCTAGGGAGCAATAAACAGTCATTTTTCCTCATGGGCATGTGGCAATCTTTGATTGTTGGTATTTTCCTTTTACAAAATAAAAAAAATAGTAATGGGGCAGGTACTTGATAAGAGTCCCTAATTCAGGGAGTTTGAAACGGGTTATGTCTTCAGAGCAACACTACTCATTAAATCCTACAATTAATCTTACTACTGCAGTTAAACCCTACTTATTGGGAGTGTTGGGTTTGGGGAGTTAAAAGGGTGGGACGATAGTCAGGGCCACCCACCCTCCCTATCACTTAGAAATGATTTTTTTCCCAGACATAGATATTTCTTCAACCCACCCAAGTACCTTTGACTTCAAACTTGAACCCCAGGGCACAGATCCTTAAAGTCATCCTTACTGTGCTCTCAAAAGAGGGCTGCTCTTGCGGTATCTGGGGTTGGCAGGAAAAGGTGAGTCTCCTGCCTGTGCAGCTTCTGATGCTGCCTCCTTCTGCAGCGGAAGATGGAGAATCGGGATTACCGGGATGCACAGGAGTTCGCTGCTGATGTGCGGCTTATGTTCTCCAACTGCTATAAGTACAACCCCCCAGACCATGATGTTGTGGCCATGGCACGAAAGCTACAGGTGAGTGCGTCAGGGTTGGAGTTGGAAGAATAAACCAGTCTGGGGAGGGATTCTTGTCATCTGTGCTGTGAGCACAATCTCATCGTGAGGCTCTCCTAGTCTTTACAGTTGTAAACGAGCTAAACCAGGTGGCTGGGTGTAACCGGGGCACTGTCCCCCAGCATGGTTTTGAGTCTGCCTCTCTTTGTAGGATGTGTTTGAGTTCCGTTATGCCAAGATGCCAGATGAACCACTGGAACCAGGGCCTCTGCCAGTCTCTACTGCCTTGCCTGCTGGCCTGGCCAAATCATCTTCAGACTCCTCTAGTGAGGAAAGTAGCAGTGAGAGCTCTTCTGAGGAAGAGGAGGAGGAAGATGAAGAGGATGAAGAGGAAGAAGAAGAGAGTGAAAGCTCTGACTCTGAGGAAGAAAGGGCTCATCGCTTAGCTGAACTACAGGAACAGGTATTCTGTCACCATTCAGTTTACTGAGTGAGACTCATGCCCTCTTGGCCCCAATTTTTCTTCGGTTTTTTTTGTTTTTTGTTTTTCTTTTTTAGATGTGTTTTTCCCATTTCATATCTTGGTTCTTTTTCCTGTCTAGCTTCGGGCAGTACATGAACAACTGGCTGCCCTGTCCCAAGGCCCAATATCTAAGCCTAAGCGGAAGAGAGAGAAAAAAGAAAAAAAGAAGAAACGGAAGGCAGAGAAGCATCGAGGCCGGGCTGGGGTAGATGAAGATGACAAGGGGCCTCGGGCACCCCGCCTTTCTCAGCCCAAGAAGTCCAAGAAAGCAAGTGGCACTGGGGGTGGCAGTGCTGCCACACTAGGCCCCCCTGGCTTTGGATCTTCTGGAGGAAGCGGCACCAAGTGAGTTCTTATAGGATAGGAGGCAGAGGCGAGCTTGGCTCTTTCTATAATCTGTTCAGGGAAGGACGCTCTCTACCATTCCTTCTCAAATTTTCTCTTAAGTCACTGGTTAGCAGATGTTTCCTATAAGTGGCCAGGTGATAGACACGGACTTTGAGACCATGGGGTCTCAAAGCTACTCTGCTCTGACAGGACAGTGCAAAGGAGCCACAGGCAATAAAGATGTGAACATGAATCTATGTTCCAATAAAACTTTATTCACAAAAACAAATGGTAGACCAGATGTGGCCCCAGGGCCATAGTTTGCCTCCTCTCTTCTCTAAACCAGTCCATGCTTTTGTTTTCCATGGTGGGGTGGGTTAGTAGTGCTTTAGGAACAAAAAGATGCCCTCTTGCCAGCACACCTATATCTAGTTTTTAAAGCACAAGATAAATGTAAAATGGGTGGCATGTAAGAATCTGTTTCCCTGATACTGTGTCCCAATAGCCCATCTCTGGCTCAGTCATTTGCCTTAATGGAAAAGCAAGCTCCACGCCAGACGTGCAAATGCAAAGTATTGGATTGAATAGTGGGAACATGTGGTTGGGGTGCTTCTGTAACTGGGGTTTTTTTTTTTTTTGCCCGTAGACTGCCCAAAAAGACCACCAAGACAGCCCCACCTACCTTGCCTACAGGCTACGATTCAGAGGAGGAAGAAGAAAGCAGGCCCATGAGTTACGATGAGAAGCGGCAGTTGAGCCTGGACATCAACAAACTGCCTGGGGAGAAGCTGGGTCGAGTTGTGCACATAATCCAAGCCCGGGAGCCATCTTTACGTGACTCGAACCCAGAGGAGATTGAGATTGATTTTGAAACGCTCAAGCCATCCACGCTTAGAGAGCTTGAACGCTATGTCCTGTCTTGCCTACGAAAGAAACCTCGGAAGCCCTACAGTAAGTGTGAACAAGGCCCACCAGTTACTGCAGGAATCCTTGGGCCTCAGGACGGTTTAGGGAAGGCTAGTGGGGTGTGCAGAGCTGAGGTGCTCAAGACTGCCAGCTCCCAGGATGTGGCGGGCATCAACACCCCTCCTGGTGCTCAAGAAAGGAACTTGGCAACACCACGGTGCAGTAAAACTTCAGGGTGTTTATGGCAATCTTAGTCCTGATGTGTTTTCTTTTTCTAGCCATTAAAAAACCTGTGGGAAAGACAAAGGAGGAACTGGCTTTGGAGAAAAAGCGGGAGCTAGAAAAGCGGTTACAGGATGTTAGTGGGCAACTCAACTCCACCAAAAAGCCCCCTAAGAAAGGTGAGTGTCTTGTACACCACTGCAAATTTACTTTCATCTGCCTTTTTGACTGTCTTGACAAGTAGAGCTCAGACTTACACATCTTTAACCTTCAACTTGATTCTGCAGCAAGTGAGAAAACAGAGTCGTTGTCGGCACAGCAAGTAGCGGTGTCCCGCCTCAGCGCTTCCAGCTCCAGCTCAGACTCCAGCTCCTCCTCGTCCTCTTCCTCTTCTTCAGACACCAGTGATTCGGACTCAGGCTGAGGGGCCAGCCCCAATGGGGCAGGAGGCTCCGCAGGACGGGACCCTTAGACCGCCCTGCCCCACCCCTTCCCCCTTGCTGTGACACTTCCTCATCTCACCCCCTCCCCCCACTGTAGGAGAGCTGGCTCTGCAGGGGGGAGGGATGCAGGGACATTACTGAAAGAGGGACATAATGGACAAAAGATTGAGTTCCCAGCCCTGTTGAGTAATCTCTTGGGTATAGAGCCCCCATTCAAAATGGGGCAGGGCAGGTGTACAGGGTGAGTGAAGGCCCGGATAGGGAGTGACCCGAGGCCGAAGCTGCCCGCCCTGTTCACTTCTAAAGGCCCAGGTGGTTCTAATTTATTTTAAGCTAGGCAAGGCTGCGGGGTGTGGGTCGTGGTCCCCTCTGCCTCCATGGGGAGGGAAGAGGGGAGCTCATTTTTTACGTTGACATTTTTTTCTACTCTGTTTTCTTTCTCCATTTGGGGCCACGGGGGGTTTCTGTCATCTCCTCATTTGGTCCCCTGGATTGTCTTTGTTGATTCTAACTTGTAAATAAAGAAAATATTATTCGAGTTTTGAGTTAACATGTTTTGTGGTGCTTCAAAAGGAACATGATAGCATTGTTGGAGAATTTTGAGGGAAGTATTCCTGAGGTGAGAAAAAGGCAGAGCCATCTGTCGTTGGATTGGGTCTTAACTTTTAAACAAACCAGTAGGTTGTTGCTCTGATAAAAGTAAATGCATCTGCCCCCCTTGTAAAATGAATCCTTCAAAAGAACCTTCACGTTCATGATTTGCTTTGGTTTCAATAAAGCAAACCCCCTAGCTCATTCATACCTTAAAAGAACTTAGGACTCAAGACTTGAGGTGGCCTCTGAGGGTGTGTTGTCTCTTGGACACTTGTAGTGCGACAGGGATGGGAGGCAGCCAATAGCCAGTACTCAAAATCTGCCTTGAAGGTAATTAGTATTGTAATTTGCTGCATTGGCTTTGAATTTCAGGGACAGAGCCTTGCATAGTTTATTAATAGAATGCCAATTTAGAGCATTCCAGCCAAATTCAAATCACAAAAATATCTCCACAAGTCAAAACTTGCCTTGCTTAGGAGGGGAGCTGAACATGAATAGGGAGCTGGGATGTGTGGGTTCTTGGATTTGGGGCTTCCATATTTAGCTTAGTATAGTTGACCACAGGAGAAATCTGAACTTTGAAATAAAGGCTTCAAATTAGGAATGGAACGTAAATGGTTTACTCTGCCATAAGTGCTGTAAGGAACAAGGTATAGGGTAGTTCTAGTGGAGATGTGATGGTTTGAAAGTAGCAATAAATTGGGCTCTAGCAATCCTCCGCCCTTCACTGCATATTGGGACTTCCAACAGAGCTAAAACTAGTGCATTTATTTCTGGATTCTATTACGAATTCTCAACAAATTGGGGCCTGGGCAACAATTTTCAAAAGTTCAGGAAATGGTGATAGTAGCAAGGATTGAGAACTGATCTGCTTCACTTAGTATTAAAAGGGAAGAGGCCCCTGACTGGGAATTGTGACCAATTTAAGTGTTGGACCAGTTCAAGTGTGGATCTCTGAGTGAGCTCACCTCCCTTTGAGCTCTGGTCCTCTTGAGAAGAGGGATAAAAAGATGTTGAAAACTCAGAGGCACTTTACTAATAGTTTTGTTGTCATGGTGGGATAAGAATTATTTAAGCCTGGAAGACAATAAAGACTCAGGTTATGCCTTCATTTAGATGCAGGTCTATATGTCTAGCACTCCAAGCATGTTCTGAGAAGACAGAGTTCTTTGGAAGAGAAGATAATGCTGGGGGAAATGGGGGGCAGCAGGAAACCGACCGAGATGGATTGACTCCCTAAAGAAGCCTGAGCCTATAGGAGCTGAGCAGGGCTGCTGAGGACGGGATGCTGGACGGAGGGTTGCCCAGAGTCAGCTGACTGGCATATACCATCTCATTTCAGAAGGAATTTTAAGGTTTGAATTGGATTAGCTTGGGGAGGAGGCTAGTTACAAAATCTTTGACAAACTAGCTGCATCCCCCTCTGTTGTATACTCAAGATTTTTTTAAAGTGTAGCATGGGAAAAAAAATTCAGCTCTCAAAAGATGTGTTTTTTACTGTACATTTGGAAACACCATAGAGTTTCTATAAACAGAACAATCCGAAATGCTGTGAGGAGGCCTGGCTCATCCCTGACTGTAGAACAGGCTGAGACTGGGAAAGTGGCCTGGATCTGTGTTACACCTCCCCACCCATTAGTAGACAGACAGTTCACATAGGTAGGTGGATTTCCTGACCACCAACTTGGAGTTCTTGGCCCTGTTCCCTGACCCTCGAGGTTTCAATTTGGGCCAGTCTGTGCTTTGATTTACTTTCTACCTTAGTTCAAGTCCCAGCTCTATACCCTATCCCATCCCCTCAGGAGTCACAGTGCCATCTTAGTTGGAATTATTGCTTCCACAGTCAACCAACCTCCATCACAACCAGGAGTCCTGGAACTGCAACTCTGGAGTCCTGCTGTGTGCATTATTTCCTCCCATGCCCTTCCCAGCTCTTGGAATCCTGTTCCACTGCCTCTGCTTTTTTTTTTTTTAATTCACCTCATGCCATTTGCTCCTCTGAATAATTCAGTTAACATTTTACTGAGTTCCTCCGATTGCTTTCTATTTTTCAACAAACACCATTAGGTCAATAGACCTAGACACTGCCAAGCTCTGTTAAGTCAGGAGCTGTGCGGATGAAGATAGAAGACTAGGTTCTGTCCTCAGGAAGCTTGCTTTATCAGTACAGTTCCATCATTAGCTATCGTGGTTACAGTGATTGTACTAACTGGCTCCGAGAAAAAGGCATGACTTGATCTACCCAGACTATTCATCTATTGAACCCCAAAATGTGGACCCCAGTCCCAGCCCTGCAAACCTTGCTCTTAGATTCTCTCAGGACTATCATTAGAAAGCCCTGCTCCCCTGAGGGACCAGCAGAGGGGCTCCTAGAACAAGAACAGAGATTCTGTGGGACTCGCCCAAAATAACCTTGAGGGAGGTCTCCCTGAGCAATGACAGAGCTGCTGTGATAGGAAGCCTGGAAAGAGATGTGGGAATGGTAGAAGAGGACTGCTCTGATGTTTCCATGATCTCACATCTTTGCTTCTCTCCCCTTAACTGGTGCTGAAGCAGCAAGAATAAAAAGGGGAGTGCTTTCAGATAAGGCCGGAAAGACAGCAAGGAGAACATTTTAGGCCACAATAAGAATTTGAATTTTTATCCCAAAGACTTTAATAGCAGCTCACATTTATTATTTACTATGCCAAGCACTGTACTAAATAAATAAATAAATAAAACCTGTAAACTCATTTCATCTGCATTATAGTTCTGTGAGGTCTTATTTATCCCCATTTAACAGGTGCAGAGATGAGGCACAGAGGGAGGTTAAAGAATTTGCCCAAAGTCGCAACACAGCCAGCGAGTGCCGGAGGTGGGATTTGAACTCAGCCGCCTGTCTCCAGGAACTACTACACTAGAATTCCACCACTGTGGGCTGGTGGGAAGGTTGGAGACAATACTCTGAAGAAATTGCAGTTGGGTTTGTGGGGTGTCAAGAATGGATGTAGGGTGATAATTTAGAAAGCAATTGCAGCGGTGGGTCCCAGCAGGTGCAGATGGAGAGGCAACGATGTAAATGAAGAGACACAGATTTGAAAGGTACGTGGGAGACAGAGTCGATGGTACTATCTGAAGCGTCTTATTTTACCTCTGTACACCAAAGGAAGGGCAGAGCTGTATATATCTCTGGGATCCCTCAGAGCTTTGCAGTACTGGACGTTTGATAGTTTGTTCACTAAATGAGTGCCACCTGGCTGACGCGCAGGTGCGAAGGAAACTCTCGCATGGCTGGAGGAAGGGGCGGAGTTTTGAGGCGCTCATTGATGTGAGAGCCACAGAGGGTCTTTGGTGCCACCTGGTGAGCACGTTACCCATCACGTCCCCCTGAATTTATTCTAGGCATTTTTGTGCCCTCCCTCCCATCTTTAGGCTCTACTTTCCTTTCCTTCTTACTTCCCTATACTTCCACCCTTGAAACATGAGCTTCACTTCTCTGACGCAGAGGGCCTTATCGCCTTTGACCTCTGAAGCATCTGTGCTCCTGACTCCTCTGACACCACTTGCTCCTGGCTCTCATACTTTTCAGACATGCCTGCTTGGTCTGCTTCTCAAATGCCTGCCTCAGCCTTCCGTGAGATGTCGTCGTCTCTTGTGTTAACCTTCTTCGGTCGTCTTCTCCTTATTTGCACATTATTTCTAAGCAATTTTACCCATTCCTCTGGAGGCAACTCCCACCACAAAATCTGTCTCTGTTCCAGACTTTGCTTCAAAGTTCCAAGGCTGTTTTAGCTGCCTGATGGCAGCATCCCACAGGCTCCTGGCACTCATTACGTGTCCAGAAAAGATCCTATCTTTCCCCCCAAATATGTCCCTCTGTGACTGATCTGTTTATGTAACAAGCACTCATACAGAACTCGCTAATGTGCCAGGCACATATGAGCACCTTTACAGTCAAGTCCTGACAATAACGCCAGGAGGTTGTGTACTCATCACCCTTTTACAGATGAGGAAACTGAGGCCCAGATATTTAGTAACAACTCTACTGTAGATAAGTAGTAGCAGAGCTGGAATTATTAGTGTATCATTATTCTCCCAGTCATTTGGGCCAGAGCCTGGTCTGCCTAGAATTCTGCCCCGTGCTCGCTTGCCCTCTCCTTGGTCATCCATCAAGGCTGTTGAGATTTCCTCTATCAGTTCTCTCCTATCAGTGCCCCCATCAGGCTGGACTGTCACAACTCTTTTTTATGAGTCTTCTACCCACAGTCTCATTTCCATCTGATTAATCCATCCCCCACACTGTAGCTGCCAGAGAGATCCTTTCGAAAATAAACCTGATCATGTTGCTTATTACCCTTAAAGTTGAAAGTCCTTTGCAAGACCTCCAAACCTCTGTCTAGCCCTTATCACCTCTACAAGGTTATGTCCCTCATTCACCCTTCCTTGAACTCTGTGCTAAACTCAGAGCAAAAGATGGGCCTTTTCAGATGGGCCACTGGGCCTTGGTACATGCTGCTCTCCGCCTGGAATGTCCTCTTTCTCCCACCAGCAAAGTCTGCATAATCCCCAAAACAACTACTTATCCCACTACAAATACTTTTCTAACTGTCCTCCATCCTTTGTGACACATACACACATACCTTCCAAGGGACCTCGCTGAGCTTCTAACTCTGTACTGGGCCCTCCACTCAACCACTCCGCTGTCTCCAGACTCCAGCAGGAGTCCAGCATTGAGTTAACGTGGCCCCTCTGTCATGGCTGTCTGCTCATCAGCCTTGAAGAACTCCCCCAGTGAACAGCTAGACTGAACTTCTAGGTTCACACTTCCTTCCTCCTTAATTTTGTCCCCTTGTGCATATATGTCTCCCCAGCTCCCTTGTGAGGTAGGGACTATCTTGTTCTTTTTTTTTTTAAGATTTTATTGGGGAATCGGGAGAGGGGAACAGACAAGTTGTCCTTTTGTTCTTCAGTCTAGTTGTGGAGGACGTCGCTTCACTGGCCCATGTTGGTATTGTGATCATTGCGCTCTTCCCAAATGAGGCAGATTGGTCGCCGGCCTCTGGACGGCCGCTCACGGCAGCTCTTGGCAGCTCACACCTGCTGCTGGCCTCTCACGCTGGCTGCTGGCCACTCACAGTAGCTTATGGCAGCCCACTGCAGCAGGGGCTGCAGCCTACGCCATCACCGGCGGCTCACGGCCGCCCAGCTCCAGGTTGAGCTGTTGTTCACCATCTTAGCTGTAGAGGGCAGTGTCACTGGCCCTCATGTGGGATCCGAACCAGGGCCCTGCTGCTCAGAGCTGGTGTCCCAAGCCAGCTCTTAACCAACGTGCCACTCAGCCGGCCCTGTGTCTTGTTCTTTATAGCCTTAACCTGTCCAGTGCCTGGGAAACAGTTCAAATATAAGCACAAATGATGGTTACACCACCTCTCAGCATTCGTATCCATCCAAGTACCCCAGCACAGGTTCCAACAGGAGGCTTGCCAGCCGTGCCCTAGGGCTGGCAGGTCCAGGAGCTGAGGTTTGACAGATGTATCATCGAGGTGTGGTAAATGTAGGGCAACCAACCATCTCTGGTTTCCCAGGACATGGGACTTGTAGCAATAAAACTGGGAAAATCCCAGGCAAATTGAGCCGAGTGTTCACCTCATGAATGGGAGATATTGTCATCACTTTGACCATATAGGGAGACAGTGAGAGCTAACACACTAGGCATTTATTATTTTCCAGGCCTTAGGTTTGTCACTTTATATATACCATCTCGTGATTCTCACATTCAATTCCTGATCATCAGATTCTATTATGCCCACTTAATAGAAGAGAAAACAGAGGCTCACAGGGGTGTATTAACTTGGCCTAAATCATTGGTTCCAAAGTCCATATTTTTCTGCTGTGCCATGTTGTCTCGGGGGCCCATCAACCACCTTCTTCTCTCATGCCCTGCCCCACCTCCACCTGGTCAGTAGACTGCCCTCCCTGGAGTACCAGGCCTGTCACCGCAACCCAAGGTGGCCAAGATAAGAATAGCTCCTTGTGCAAGTAAGAGGAACCAATCATCCTTGCCAAATCTCATGTGTTTTTGTGTCCTTGCATAACAAATATTTATATATATTTCTCACATGCGTTTGCCAAATGAGGACATGGCTAATCTTCTCAGCTAAGCTAATGTTTGAGTTGAGGTTGGAGGAGAAAAGGGATTCTCCAGGAATAAGACTTCCTGCCAGGTGTTCATTTGAAAAAAGAGTGTTACTAAAGTGCTCTGCTTTCAGCTGCAGCTGTCAGACCTCACAGAGTCCACTGCTGTTATAATTTCTGAGACTATGAGAATGTAACTTGAGTCAATTGATGAGTACTTTCTCCTCTTCTGCACCTGCAGTATAAATGCTGGAACTGGCTTCCCATAAAGGCAGATCGTAGAAACACTGCGAGTTCTTCTGAAAATGGTTAATTGCTGTCCTCCTGCCTGGTCTGTATTTCTCAGCCACAGTTGCTGCAAGCTGCCGAAAAGTAGACGGTTTCAGCTTCCCTCATCTTTTTCCTTCTCTCTCTCTCTCTCTCTCTCTCTCTCTCTCTCTCTCTCTCTCTCGCTCGCTCTCTCTCTCGCTCTC
>NW_017733334.1:36557-38738 GCF_001890085.2 Hipposideros armiger
TTTGTGTGTTTTCAACTTTAAGTACCCCCAGAGCAATGAAAGCTGAAAAGTGACTAACAGAGTAATAGCTCAGAGGGCAGGGAGTCCTGCATCGCTATCACAGTGCACCTTAATGCTCTTTGATGGGCAGCAGAACAATGGTTGTTCTTCTAGATTCATGGTTCTTGATTTGAGACAGAACAGCGCTGCCCAATCCCCTTATGGTTCCTGTATCAGATTTCTGGTTGCATCTGCTGCCTTCTCTAAGGAACTCTCCTTACTTGGCCCCCAGTTCCCTGGCCCGCAACGAGCTGGTGCTCAGACTGGCCATGAACCTGTGCATAGGCTTCCCCTTAAAATCCTGCATCCTGTTCTGGACTTGATTCCAACCACAGTGACCCGACCCACTGATTCGCTGTTCTAGAATCCACCTCCCTCCCCTCAGGCTGATCCCAGTATCGTGTTTTGGTCTCACAAACATACCCTGCACAGCCTCACAGTGATTTAACCCATGATTTGGCCAGGAGAAAAAATAAGTGCAGGAAAGAATGATGAACAGCTGAGGGAGTTGCTTGGGGTTGAAAGGCTAGTTCAGAGAGAAGTTCTGTGAGTGGGAGTGGTGGTGAAGGCTTGCTTTAGAGTAGGGTCCAAAACAAAACAGAAAGGACCTTGTTTCCGTGGAGTCTGGGGAAGCGGAGAGGGAGAAAGCCAGGGAAAGGAAACTGAAACGTACTGAGCTCTTGCTACCTGTCAGGCATTTTTTATAGTTATCTATTTCAGTTCACACAGCATCCCTATCACATGTGCATTACTACTATATTCCTGGTTTAGAGATGAGGAAGCTCTGACTTCATGTGCATAAGATCACAGAACTAGTGACACAGGATAAAGTTGATTTCAAAGTTTACTCTTCTATACCAAAGTTTTTGGTTATGTTCTAGATATAAGCAATAAAGGAATTCAGAAATGAAACTTGGAAAACAGGTATTATTAACTCCACCAACCTGAGCCGAAGAATAAGGATGGAGACACACACACACACACACACACACACACACACACACACACACAGACACACACACACACACACACACATACACGCTTCTATCTAGGTATTTATCAATCTATACCTTTTTAAGTATAGCTTCCACCTCCATGCTGTAGGAAATTAATTTTTTTCACCAAGCCCAACTAATTGAGATTAGCTGAAGAACTATTAGGAAGTATAAGACACAAAGAAGCAATGAGGCAATTTGTTCCATAATAAGTGAGGGGATTCTCAATGATTGCTTTTGCTGTGTGAAGAGAAAGCAGGCGGAGAGGAAATGATTCCTCAGGACTCAGTAATAGCTGAATGGTGACTTGTTCATACCTAGCATCCCTCCTAACCATCCCTTCAGGTTTGGCTTAGAGACTGGGACCTTTATGAAGGACAAGGCCTATGGGAACCAGGTTGTAGGAGGTGATGGTGATGGAGATGGGGCTGTGACCAGCTGGACAGGTCTGTGAGGGGAAAATGGAGTGGGGGTGATAACTGGGCTGGTATTGACCATGTAAGAAGGACAAAAAAAAAGGATGACAAAAATCATAGATCACAAATATAAATTACAAGACCTTTGTAAAATTTTGGAAACTTTGTATCTTGTCCATTTTTACTATTTTTTGTTAATTTTTTTCTGTTTTCTGATTGGGGTTGACAATAGGATCTCAAACATGGATGAAAGTACAAAATTACAAGCCATCTTATTTTTACAGTTGAACTTGTTCTTGGTGTTCATGAGATGACTATGGATAGTGTTATAGTAACCTTTGGCTACAGAACATTTTTTTTCAGAGGATAAGGTATCAATGAAGCAATTGTAAGACTCCAAGATAAAAATGAGACTGTGCTTTGAACCCGTGCATTGAAAAAGTTGCTGGAAAAATGGTCAAATTTTATGTGTGTATTTAACCATATAATGGAGCAAAATATTAAAGGCATTACAACATGCTTATTTTATTTTAACTAAAATAAAATAACAAAATATTTAAATTACTTATATTTAAATTATAGAATATCTATTACAGAGGAATAATTCAATTATTCAATAGGTAGCATACATCAGTTCATGGGTTCAGGATTCCAGCGATGCTTCATTTAATCTTCTGCTATTTGCAAGTATGGCATAACATTATTACACACACACACACACACACACACAC
>NW_017733334.1:42768-49710 GCF_001890085.2 Hipposideros armiger
AGCCGTCCAGAAGCCGGCGACTGATCTGACTCTCCTGGGAAGAGCGCAATGATGGTGCCAACTTGGGCCAGTGAAGCAACGTCCTCCACAACCAGACTGAAGAACAAAAAGGACAGCAACTTGTCTGTTCCCCTTCTCCCAATTCCCCAGCGCTGTTCCCATCCCCCCCAGTTCCCCAATAAAAATCTTTTTTAAAAAAGCATTAAAAAATAATAATAAAAGAAAATTTTAAACCCGGATGGACTACATTTTACTCTTTAGCCGGTCAGTTGTTTCAACATTTATTGAGTAATTACCATGTTCTAAGCGTTATGGTAAGACCTCGTACCTGGAGCAGAGCAATAACTGAAGGCCTGAAGGAAAGGATGAAGGGCAACTGGGAATCCAACCATGTCTCAAGAGTGGGGTTGGGGCTCTAGGAAGGAAGCAGCAGAAAGTTTCCAGGGGCCAGCAATGCTGGGGAGTCCTCTGCTTGGGGAACCCAGGTTTGCTCAGATTTGGAGCCTCTACGTGAGTGAGGAGTCAAACCACAAGATGGAGCCAGATCACTGTCAGTGGCAACATGTAAAGATGTGAGGAGAGAGCAGAGGAAGTGACTCCGCTCCCCAAAAGGCATGGTCACTTCCCAGGAAGGCTTTCCAGGGGGTTAAAAAAGTAAAGGAATGCCTGGCCACTGTGCGGTACACCTGAAGCTGACGCTGAATAATAATAAATGTCAACTATAATTTAATATATATATGGTCCCACGATGTGGAGTACAGCGTAGGGAATAGAGTCAATGCAATTGTAACAACTATATACGATGTCAGGGGTAGTAGATTGGGGGAGGGGTGTAAATGTCTATATACACCTGAAACTAAAAAAAAAAAGTAAAAGAAGCCTGAGAGGAGGGCCCCATTCAAGGTGAGGCATCGGTCTATAAAGATAAATAGGGTAATGTGATAGAAAGGGACTGCAGATAGGTGGTTTACTCAGGGAAGTTGATCAAGGAAGGCTCTCTGAGTTTTAACCACATGAGTTGTGAATGGGTGGTGAGTTGGAGGCATTGATGTTAAGATCTCTTGGGCAGTAGAATTCCCAGGAAAGATAGTGTGGCTGTGACTTAATGAAAGAAAGAAGAGTGGAAGGAGATGAAGTTGGGGAGAGGTTCAAGGCCAGTAAGAGCCTTAGCCAGTAAGGAAGGTAGATTGTATTCTAAGTGAGAAAGGAAGTCTGAACATAGGAGAGTGATATAAATAACGCGGGTGGGAAAAGTAAAATCTCTTTAGTGATTCCCCAAATTGGTCATTCTTCAGCTTCACCCCATTTCCTGCTGCCTATGAGAAGCCTCAACAGAAGTTAACTTCAAAAGGGGCTAAAACATCCTCCCATGCCTTTCCTAGTAACGCTGATATCTGTAACACTGCTCATCCTGCCTCATGTTCCACAGGCCAGTTTCCATTGGCTCCTGAGTAGTGATGGTGCAGTGAAAAGAGCTTGGGCTCTAGCATCACGCAGACCTTCCCAGCCACCTTCTAGCTGTCTGATCTTGCACAACTTATGTACTTTGAACCCCAGTTTTGTTCTCTGTGAAATGGGTATGATTACACTTACCTTGCAGGTTGGTTGTAAGGAAGAAATGAAATAATGCATGGTAGCAGAATAATGCTTTTTTTTTTCTTTCTCTGTATTTAGGTTTGTGATACAGGGCAATGGTAGATGTCACCTCCAAGACCCTTCTTCTGACTTTGAATTTCCCAAAGCTTGAAGCACTCTTGACATTATGCCAGGTGTCCCAGAAATTATACTAGAGAAAGAGAGGGAATGCCTTTGAGAGGTACTAAGGCAAGACAGAGATTTTCCCAAATCGTGGACGGCACAGTAGTCTGTGAGACTTAAGAGAGCCCTATTCCCTTGCAGCACCCAAAGCAGGTGGGGAGGCCCCGGGGGCGAGGGGAGGAAGAAAGGTGGCTGTGTGGTGCATTTTTACAGTCCTGCCCGAAGCAGTGGGGACTACTCCTCATCAAAGATTCCTTTGCCCCAAACCTGGTGTAGAAGCCACAGAGTTGCCACTCTGAAAGGACCATACAGATTAAGACCTAGGCATCTAGGAGTACCAGTTCAACAGATGCAGGGAGACAGAAGGGGCTGTCCAATGCCTCTGAACAACCATGAAAGAGGGAAACCCCAATTATAATTGTGGTTGAATTTACCACCAGCCGCATGGAGGTTGGAGGTAGGTGTTGAGTGCAATTTAAGACTTACAGAAATTTACTACTTCTTGCTCTTTGTGCACTGTTTTCTTGATTTTGTGGGCCAAGAGTCAAACCCACTATACATGAAAAGCGTGTACTACAATGCCTGGCACATTATTTGTGTTCAATAAACAATAGCCAATGTTATTAAAACCAGCTGCAGCACAGTGGGAGCGGGCCGGATTTGCAGAAAATTAAATGGAATTAAGTAAAATTCTATAAATGTTTTAATGTGTAATATGTTCCAGACAACAGGACAGGTGTTGGAAATGTAAGACACAGATTTTNTTCAGCATCTTAGCTGTGGAGGGCAGTGTCACTGGCCCTCATATGTGGGATCCAAACAGGGGCCCTTTGGCGTCCCAAGCCAGCTCTTAACCAATGTGCCACTCGGCCGGCCCGTCACCCACCAAATTTGATTGTAATGCCTCTTAATTCCTTTTTAATCTCTCCCCACCCCAGCATTTTTTATACTGCCTTTTTAAAGGGACCAGGCCAATCATCTTGTTGAATATCTCACATTCTGAATTTGTATGTTTCTTCATGGTTTCATTTGATGTATTCCCCTATCTAATGTGTTTTCTATAAACTAAAACTTTAAACCAAAGGCTTGATTAGATTCAGATTAAAGATAGTGATGTTGTGTACTTCACTTTTCATCTCCTTAGGGAGCATATGATTACTGTCTTGTTGTCCCACCATTGATCAGGCCAAGTTGACCACTGAATTGAGATGGTGACAGTCAGGTCTCTCTGCTCTGTAAAGATATTCTCTCCCTTTTGTCAGCAGTAAACAATTTATGGGCATGAGACTTTGGTATGATGTGGCTCTCCGGTTCCCAATCGTCTGTTCTAATGGTTTTAACATGTACAATGCCTTCCCTGAATCTGTGATAACACTAGAGTGCAAAAGGCTGATTTTCTAATTCTATTATTTTGTCTACATTTATTAGCTGGCAGTCATCTAAACTGAAGAACTTTTCTCATCAATGAAACTATATAGTTCCTTCTGAAACATCAGGATATACAAGGTCTGACAATTAAGTTTGCGAATTCATCCTAGAAAAAGTGCTACATACCACATTGCTAAATATCACTACGGTCACCTTCAAAGTACTCCCCTTGGGAAGCTATGCACCAATGCCAGCAATTTTGGAACTCTTTTTCTGGAATGGCCATCAGAGTTGTCTGTCTTATTACCCTTGATGTTCTGAATGTCATCAAAATGTCTTCCTTTCAATATGTCCTTTATATTCGGGTAAAGAAAGAAGTCATTCGGGGCCAGATCAGGTGAGTAGGGAGGGTGTTCCAATACAGTTATTTGTTTACTGGCTAAAAACTCCCTCACAGACAGTGCCGTGTGAGCTGGTGTATTGTTGTGATGCAAGAGCTATGAATTGTTGGCGAAAAATTCAGGTTGTCTAACTTTTTCACACAGCCTTTTCANTCCTCCACAACTAGACTGAAGAACAGAAGGACAGCAACTTGTCTGTTCCCCTTCCCCCAATTCCTCAGCGCTGTTCCCATCCCCCAATTCCCCAATAAAAAATATTTTTTAAAAATCTTTAAAAAAAAAACAAAAACAATCACACCACCTTGAATCTCCCCATGTGACCAAGAACAGAGCAGGCCCAGAGGGACCGTCAGACAAAAGCAAACAGGAATGTGCTAGGTCATTATCACTTCTGTGTAGATAGTACCTGCCAGAACTCTGTTGGTGGCATTCCCTAGGAAGAGCAGCGTGTGGTAAAGGCTGCCTCATTTTTATATGAAAAATGACATCATCAATGCCTACACGAACATGGCTCCCACCCCCACACATCTCTGGAGGTTGTGATGACTTTCATTGATCAAGGTACATTCCATAGCTTTTGAAGTCAAGTCTCTACAGCCATGCTTGAAAAATGAAAAGCTACATTCACTTTCAAGCTAGGAAGCCTTTCTTATACCAAGCTTTCAGAAAGCTTTAAGAAATTTATTTCCACATTTCTAGCGATGCAATACAACAAAATTGAGATATATTCAAGATGTAATATTGGCACAGAAGACAGAGCACCTAACTGTGGAGAAGAGAAAGAAATAAAGAAAGCTTCATGGAGGAGGTGACATTTGAGCCAAGAGTGTCACCAAGATGACAATGGCAAGAAGGGAGTCAGAACAGCACAGTCTCCATTTCCCCAGCTCCTTTTGCCCCTGAGGTTCCCCGCTGGTGACATTCTGCCCCTCCCTGAGACCCCACGTGACACATCACTTCCCTCTGAAGCCTTCCTCTCCCGCCACCTCCAGCTGCCAGCAGAACTGATTGCTTTCTCCACACCGCTTTCTAAAGATCTGAATCACTCCTTAACACTGAGTCACATTTTATATATTTGTGTATATGTATACATGTTTGTTTACTCACTTATTAACTTCTTTTCCCTGTGAATGGCCTTTCTATTATTCAATGCTAGGAAGGACTTTAGAATTCCGTGAGTTAGATCCCCTTCTTTCAGAGGTGGAAACATGGAGACCTAGAAAGCTTCTGTGATCTGCCGACAGTCCCCTAACTCACTGTTAGAGGAGATAGTATTTAAAAATCCAGCCCTGGGGCTGGCCGAGTGGCTCATTGGTTAAAAATTGGCTTGGGAGCGCAAGCTCTGAGCTTCAAGGTCCCCAGTTCAGATCCCACATGGGCCAGTGACACTGCCCTCTACAGCTAATATGATGAACAACAGCTCGACCTGGAGCTGTTTGAGTTTCCTGTGACCACGTAGGCTGCAGCAGAGCTGCAGCTACCATAAGCTACCATGAGTGGCCGGCAGCCAGCGTGAGCAGCCGGAGGCGTGAGCTGCCATGAGCCACCACGATCGCCGTCCAGTGGCCGGCGACTGACTGCCTTACCCGGGAAGAGCACAATGATAATACCAACATGGGCCAGTGAAGCGATGTCCTCCACAACTAGACTGAAGAACAAAAGAATAGCAACTTGTCTGTTCCTCTTCCCCGATTTCCCAATAAAACCTTTAAAAATAATAATAATAATTAATAAGAAGAAGAAGAAGAAAAAATAAAAATAAAAATCCAGCCCTACAGTAGGAAATTTGAGGGAGGACAATTAGAACCTTACACATTAGATATAACGTACATATCTCAATAAATGTGAGACAGAGACACAGGGCAAACTGGGCGCATACAAAGCCAAACTAATAAATAGATCAGTGGCACTAAGAATATGGGGCGCCGGGTTAGAGCTCTCAGGCCCTCAGTCCAGGGAGCCCGAGGTTTGAGTCCTGGCGGGGGCGCTGCACGGAGCAGGGGTAGGGCGAGGCGAGAGGACGTGAGGACTGTCGCTGCTGCTCTGGTCGGCCCCCTGGGGAGCTCGGCAGGTGTGTGGGTCCCCACAGAGAATACCTATTGCATAGACCTTTTTGAGTGCCAGGCGTCTAGCGGGACACAGCGCCCGTTGCACAGACATCTACAACTGAGAGGGGTACCTGAGCTTGGAAAGCGATGTGGGGGACACCGGCGGTGACCGCACTGGGGTAGCCCATCCCGGAGGACTGGAAAGGACAGAAAAGCAGGTCCTTGAGTGGCCGNGGAAATAAAGAGATAAAGCCTAAAGCTGAAAAATCAAAATCATGTAGCAACACAAACATGTAGAGACCAGTGGGAGGTCAATACCAATAGAATTGGTTTAAAACAGTTGAAAGTTATCACCTCTGGGGGTGAAGGCATGGTAGGAGAGGGGGCCGGAATTATTGTTTTAACAAATCTTATAGAAGTACGAGAGTATTTGATTCTTTAAACTATGTATGTATAACATAATTTTGCTAAAAATTAAGAGAGTGTGGATAGGAAGAGATCTGAGGCAGTCCAGGCAGGACACTCTTTCAGGGACAGTGACTGGGAAGAGCCCTTGGGGTGGAGAAGTTGGGCTATAGAACAGAGAGGGGATTTGATGTCTCATTCTTTGGGAGAGATGACATGTTCATTATCTGTGGTGGGGAGAGAGGGAGGAGAACCCTGCAAAGAGGAAGAGTTTGAAATTACAGAAGCAGAAGTGGCTATTAATTGTCTATTCTAAAAGAGACTAAAGGGAGCCAGATCAAGAATGCAAGAAGGCAGTTTTTTTAATGAGAGACAATTTACTTTGAGACTGGAAGGGGGGAAATGTGAGTATGAGGGCAGATACATAAATCTAAAAGATCTGGAATTGTTCCTAGAAGTTCCACTGACTTCTGGGTAATGTATACATAGTGAAAAAAGCACACTCTGGTCAAAGAAAGACAATTTAATGACTTTATTAAACATTAGGTCAGAGATCAGAGAAATGCCTCTCCAAGGATGCATCAAGTTAACTTTTAAGCAAAAAGTCAGCAGAGATCAGGGCACATTACAGATAGACATATCTTGTGATGTCTTCTGAGAACAACCCATTCTTCTTTCTCTGAGAAAAACCCAACCCCTCACTTCAGAGGTGGGTGCTCGGTAGACATGTTTGTGCTGTGGGATCTTGTCCCCCTGGTCACAGTACATTGGACTGGGATGGACACCTACCCCAAGTTTGACCCAAGTCATTTATTTTTCCAAGAATTTAGATTGTGACTGGGAGACATAGTTTCAGTGGGTGTCTAGAGCTGAGGTGATATACAAACTCAGGAGCTGTAGGGTGGGTATGTTAGCTGAAAAGGACAGTCCACACAGAGGGAGACATATGGCTAATATATCTA
>NW_017733334.1:51345-55793 GCF_001890085.2 Hipposideros armiger
TGTGTGTGTGTGTGTGTGTGTGTGTGTGGAGGGTGGGAAGAGTGGCTAGTGGTGCCCCACAAGTCCTGCCATGAGTATGGGGATCAAAAAGCAGGAGAGCTATAGGACAGAGGTTGATCCCATTCAAAGTCAGCACAGCGGGGACATAATTCGTAGACTGTGGCACTGAGCATGCAAGAGCTGCCAGAAACTTCCAAGGAATCTGCAGGACGTCTCCCACAATCCATTTCTCGCAGAAAGGTCATTGCCTAAAGGAGCAAAAACCATGTGACCAAAATTTTTGGGATCCCATTACTAACTGCCACCTCCCCCAAACCTCACCCGCTCACCTCGCCCTTGCTCTTCTATTCCCTGCCCACCACTTGTCCATGTCACTCTTCCCTGCCCCATTCTTCCCCACAGAATTTCAGATTCTCCACCCTCACCCTGTTCAGTGTCATCACTTTCCACCCCTAGACCCCGGGGTCTCTGTACCTAGGGGCACTGAACAAGCATGTGCCTGTGATGATGAGGACGGTGCCCACGAGGAAGCCCACCACGCCGGTGGCCAGGCCCACGGCACAGACCAGGGTCTCTGTAGTATCTGGCAGCTGAGTAGGCACCTGGGGCTCTGGGAGAGAAAGGAAGGTCAGGGGATACAGAAAGGGGATTCTAGAGAAAAGGGAACACGGGACCGAGAAGAGTGGGCTGGGAGAGGGCTCCGTACCCCAGTGCTTGAGGAGCGGCTCGTCCAGTCCCCAGTGTTCCACCCGGCAGTCGTAGAAGTCGTCTGCTGAGGGCACGAAGGTCAGGTAGTGGAACTTGCGGAACAAATGGTCAGGCTGGGAATAGAAGCTGGTTTGGGACGCCCCCTCGGTGACTGTTTGACCATTGCGCAGCCAGGTGATATTGATCACAGGGGGGAAGATGTTGTCCACGATGCAGATGAGGACATTGGGCTGGCCCAGCTCCACTCGAGACTTGGGGAGTACGGTCACCCTTGGAGGCACTAGGAGAAACGAGGCCCTGAATCCCAAAGGATCATCCCTGCAGCTGGGCCTTAGAGGACTGGGACTGAGGGACGTTTCCTCCTACTTAGCCATCTGTGGACAGGTAACCTCTGGAGCAGGAGTCGGGGGACAGAGGGAGAAAAGACTGAGGAGAACAGTGGGGGCACCCGGGGCTCCCATAACTGACAGGTCCCTGAAGGGGAGTCCAGGTGAGAGAGGTCCTTTCTCCGGAAGAAATGGCGTATTAAAGGCATCTGGAAAGATCTAGAGACTCCTGAGGAAGAAAGGGCTGAGCACCACAGTGGCAGATTCTGAGAGCAGTGTGCCAGAGCGGATAGAGGCCTGGGAGGTGGGGAAGAGGCTTTCTGGGCCTGCCCTGCCTGACTGAGGGGCAGGGAGGCAGGGGGAGGGCAGGAACATACTGTTGACGGCTCTGGTGCGATTGGAGCGTTCCACCAGGACGTCCAGATGAGCTCTGATCACTGCAATGCTGGCCAGCCCACCCTGAGGGTCAAAGTGGGTGAAGTCGCCAAACTCGGGCAGACGCCACACAGCCTCCCTCTTCTTCAGCTCCACAGAGAACAGCTGTTCCCCATCAAACTCGTGGGTGAACTGCCCCGAGGCATCATAGGACTGGTAGAAGGCTGGTCCGTAGGACGCCATGTGGTCAGCTGTGTTGGGTGAGTTCAGAGTCAGGGAGAGAGAAGAAAATATGTCAGTCTCATCCACAGCACGTGCTGTGTTGAGCCTGAGTCTGTGCCACATCCTGTGTTCTGAGGGGGCAGTCTTGCTCTGAACAGAGCTGGTCCTTGGAGAGTGGAAGGATTGCTGGGGAATGAAAGGGAGAGGACAGAGAGAAACAGGCACATGCCTAACACGCCGGCCAGCAAACTCACAGGTGCAGTCTGGCACACCAGGCTGGGAAGAAGAGATTCCCAAGGTTAGATCTTGGCTGTGATCATCTGCTCTAACTGTGCTGTCAGGTCCTGTGTATGAGATGCAGGTGAGTGGGGAGGGGTGGGGGTGAGGAGAAAGGTAACTAAAGATAGGAGCACAAGGTGGAGCTTTGGGCACAGAGATGCAGACTGGAGGGGTGAGGGAAAACAGGCAATGGCTGGCAGGAGTAAGATTGGTGACACAGAGACCAAAAGGATAGAAGACGGTGGCCCAAGGTATTGCCGGGGACACTGGAAAAGGAGTCAGAAACTGAAGGCTCATGTCCCAGCTCTTCCATCTCAGAGCATTATGATTGAACATGTCTCTTCCCATAACTGAAGCTCAGTTTCCTGGAAATTAGGGGTTCGGTTTTAATTGGTAAAATTCCTTTAATATTCTAGGAAATTGTTCAAAAGTGGTTAAGAGACTACTGTGTGCCCAGCATGATGCCAGGCCCCAAGGAAATACAGATTAACCACACACAAGAAGCTTACGTCTAGAGCAGGATAAAGACAGATGAACTGGTAACTAGTGACATGGCAATAAATTCTGCAAGAGAACTGGACCTGAATGGGCACACTCCAAGCCGGGAAATGGTAGAGAAATCAGGATGCTGGGAGGCAGGAGGATGGAGGGTTGGGTCTCAGAAAGGAAGAGGGAATTGGGGAGGCACCTGAACCTGAAAATGCCTGAGCAAGACACTGGTACAGCTGGACTGAGCTGCATCTGTATTCTAGGCCCAGAACAGACATGAGAGGTCAGAGAGATTAAGGATCTCTTGGTAAAGGAAGTTGCCCAGAAACCATAGAGGAAGAGGAACAGTTCATGCTCTGTACCGTCTCTCACATAAGCCAACACCTTAAATCTCCTCTCCTCACCCAGTCACCATAGCACTCACCCTTGATGGCCCCAGCTTCCTGGGGGCTCAGGAGGGTCATCAAGGTGTGGAGTCCCAGGACCATCCCTCCACTGAGGACCATTGCCCTCTGATGCTTTAACCAAATAAATCTCGGTCGGTGTTGGGGGTAAAGGAACAGGAAGAGGTAAAGAGGAAGAAAACAGATTCTAGGATGGGGGAGACACCTGTTGTACTCAGCCAACCAGAGAAATCCTCTGAGTTAATGTAGCTGTTGCTGGGCAAAGAAGTAAAGAGCCTGGGTGAGAAGATGGAAGGATTCACTAGGCCCATGTACAGCATGGAGGTTCAGTAGCAGGAGAGTCAAAAGGAAGTTTCTGTTTGGGGCAATTGGAGGGGCTCAAGTCAACCGTTACTCCATCCTCCAAGAAGGCATCTTCTGACGGGGGAGAAAAGGCCACCAGAACACCACACAGCTGAGCTTGAACAAATCCTCTCAATCTTGATCTGTGATGTAGAGAATCACTCTCTGTATAAGTTTAAGCAGATAAGTTTGGGGTTAAAAATATAAANCGTATGTTTTCTTTAAGTACCAATTTTCTGTGTTAGGAATTAAAATATAACACCCAGTGGTGACAGTAAAGTTTTGTCATTGTTGATTGTTTTATCTTTATTTGATTATTATTAGGAATTATGAATTTTTATGTGTTCCATGTGTTTAAGTCGAGTATGATCATTTTTTCTGATGTTCAAATTGTCCCGGATTTGGCCAATGAGCGCCCCTTCAAGCTGGCTGCTCTCTTCTTTCAGCATGACTCTATTAGTCTCTGAACACTTCATTATTTTTTAAAACAAGCTTGCCTTGTATTTTCCCTAACCCAGACCTGAAATCAGTCACTTCTCTAAGAAGCTCCTTTTCCTTTTATTGGATAACACTATTTAGAAACCGCAGCCTGTGCACCAAGGATGCTCATTGCTACTGGGTATCACTGCTTTCAGGTTCTTTCATTGGCTGGGACTAGGACACATAATCATTAGTTAAAATTGGCATTTGTTTTAATTTAGCTTCGTTTTTCTTCCTTTTTAGACACTGAAGATCTTGGTTCCTAATTACATCACATCAGTAATTACTGATTCGCTTTATCCTGTAATATATATAACGTAGTTTCAAAATAATATACAATATTACTATTAACAATGGCTATTAAAACTACTGAATGGCATTTGACTTTTTTGGTGGTTCTTTTTGTCCTTAGAAGATATTCCACTAAGGATGTACAGAATTGTCTTCTAATATAAGTTAAAATAATTATTTTCTTTGTGTGGTTCACTTGTTTCTGTTTGTTTTAAACTTTATGATTTTTTGCTTAATTTTTATAAAAGTTGTAAAGCATTTATGTGTTTCAAAAGTCAATATTCCCTGTTGCCTCAAACCCATTCCCTCAAATGTATTTTCCTTTCCCCTCATTTTTATCAATCTTTGGTTTACCTTTCCAGTGTGGCTTTTTACAGATATATCTCTCCCCTTTTTCTTACCCAAAACGTAGCACATACTATATACATTCCTTTGTATCTTGCATTTTTCACTACATCCTGGATATCCCTCTGCATCAATTCAAACAGGTTTTCCTTATTCTTTTTATCAGCTTTATGTTACTCCATTGTGC
>NW_017733334.1:61443-62686 GCF_001890085.2 Hipposideros armiger
CTGTTCCCTGTGAGGCTTGGCTAAAACCCGTCCTTGGATTCTGGGCACCACTCCTGTGTCTTTATTGTAAATATCCTCTCCTTTTGGCTGTGATCATCCTAAGAGGGTTTCTGTTACTGGCAAACAAAAACCTTGACTAGGAGGACCCTCGGCACTTTCATCAGTCTTGATTTCTCCCAACTTATTCTCTCTTGGGAAGTCCACAGAGTCCCCATAATCTCTTGGTGTCTTTCTTTTCCAGGACCAAATGATCACAATTCAAACCCCTATCTTGCTCCTACTTGTACCTTGCTTGTCCTAAAAGACCCAGGTTCTCTAGAAAGACTTCGTGGACCGCCTCAGACCCCAGGGATCCCCTCTTCCAATGACTGCCACTAGCACCAGACTATGTCAGTGGGTCCCAGTTACCAGACCACAGCCTAGGCCCAGAATGGCTGTATCGGCATGATCTGGAACTTACCAAAAGTCACAGACTCACTGGCCCCACTCCTCCCACCCCTGAGATTCTAATTTAGTAGATCTGGGTGAAGCCCGTACTTTTTTAAATGCACCCAAGTGATTCTTTTATGTTCATTCTGGTTTGAAAACCACTAATCTATACCACTCATTTGGTACCTGACATAAACTAGTTTGTATGGCTGTTTATCTCTCTGTGTGTATTTTTAATTTTGCTCCCAGCAAACCAAAATCTTCCATGCTGCATATTTGGAGAGCATTCAAGTGGATCTATCTCTCTTAGGACTCCACTCTTGCCAGATGCCTTGCTGATCTACTCTGCTACCCTACTATCTGATATAATTGACCCCAGGTTGAGGAAGTAGTCATCTTATCCAAGCCTCAGGCTACTATTTGTCATGCATAGGACTCTAGGAAATGTAGAAAAAGAAGATGACATCATAGATTATGGCTAGACACCAATGGTCTCTTTATTACAGAGTAAATCTGCACAGGAATGGAATTCTCATGAACCTTTCCTCTCCCACTGCCCTCAGAATTGTTGGTTGATGGGAGTTATAATGAACAAGATACTCTGCATCCCTTTCAGGGAATATCTGAATTCTTTTCTTGAAGTCTTTGTGAAGTAGCCCATTCTTAAGTAACACATAATGGGCTCCAAATTGGTGAGTCAAATGGAGCAAGACATAGCTGGACCAGCCTGTGGATAACTGCCAATCCCCAATACCAGGTCATGCTCAGTGGTCATCACCCAGAATCCCCTCTTCCAAGTCCCAGCATCCCTCAC
>NW_017733335.1:0-3263 GCF_001890085.2 Hipposideros armiger
GCAACAACATGGATGGATCTCAAGGCTATGATGCTGACTAAAAATATCAATTTCAGAAGGCTACATATGTATGATTACACTTATTAGATTATTATGATTCCATGCATAATGTATGATTCCACGCACACAACATTCCCAAAATGACAAAATTATAGGGATGGAAAAACAAGCAGTGGTTGCCAGAGGTTACCAGGGGTTGTAAGAATGGGGAACGTGAGCAAAGGGAGTATCATTAGGGTGAAGGAACAGTATCTTGATTGTGGTGGTGGCTACATGAAACTGTACATGTGATAAAATTTCATAGAGCTATGCATCAAAAAAAGTGCATGTAAAAACTGTGACTCAGAGTAATATGTGTAGTTAAACAGCATTGTATTAGTTTCCTAGTTTTGATCATTTTACTATTATCATTGGGTCATAGATGTTATCATTGGAGAAAATTGGGTGAAGTGTACAAGGGAACACTGCAATGTTTTTACAACTTTTATGTGAGTCTAAATTATTTCAAAGTAAAAAGTAAGCACGGGGGTGGCTGGTTAGCTCAGTTGGTTAGATCATGGTGCTTATAATACCAAGGTTGCAGGTTTGATCTCCGTATGGGCCTAAAAGGGTCAATTATGCCATTGTAGGATGACAGCAACATGTAACAAATGACCATGGCTTTTCCCCCTTAAAATTGAAAACAACAACAAAAAGAAGCATGCAGGTAGGCAACCAGGTTCCTAAACATTGCTAATTGAAGTATAAACTGGACAATCACTTCAGCAGTTTCTCATAGAATTAAACATACATCTACCACAACCCAACGATTTTACTTGTAAGCATTTATTCAAGGGAAATGAAACATATGTCCACAAAAACTTTTTTTTAATGTTTATATCAGCTTTATTCATAATAGCAATAAACTAGAGAAAATGTCTACAAACAACAGATTAAATAGTGACACACACAAACACATCACACACACACACACACACACACACACACTGGAATGTTAGCTAGAATTGCTGATATCCATAACAGCATGGATAAACCTCAACAACATGAAACCCAGCAAGATTCCAGATATGAAACATACTGTTTCATTACATTTATATGAACTTCTAAAATAGGCAAAATAATCTATAGTGAAATAATACAGAACAATTGTTGTCTCTGTGAGCTGGGAATTTTTGGGGTAGGCACAAAGGATTTTCGTGGAGTGAAAGAAATATTCTGTAGCTTGAAAGGGGTGCGGCTTATAAATCTGCAATTTTCAAACTGCTCTAACTCTACACTTATGACCCATTTATTACACTGTATAATTATACTTTAATAAATAGAAAGTACAAAAATTAATCAAACAGGAACAAAAACAAGTCAATAGGTGGGGAAATCCAATGTTATTTTTGATGAGCTGAAAAAGAGACCAATATTTGAAAATACAATAGAAAATACTTAATATAGTAGACTAAATAATGACTCTCAAAGATGACCATGTCCTAATCTCTGGAATATGTGAATATAGTATCTTATATGGCAAAAGAAACTTTGCAGATATGATTACTGAAGGATCTGGACATGGAGAGATTATTCTGGAATATCCAGGTGGGCCCAGCGTCATCAGAAGGGTCCTCATTAGAGGGAGGCATTAGAGTCAGAGGAGAGAAGACAATGTGATGAGAGAACCAGGGGGATAAAAGGCCATGTGATGGGAAAGTTAGGACAGACTCTAGAGGCTGGAAAAGGCAAGAAAACAGGCTATTCCCTGCAGCCTTCTGAGGAAACGGACCAGTTGGCACCTTGATTTTATCACTGTGAAACTGATTTTGGACTTCTGCCCTTCAGAATTGTAAGAGAATAAATTTGTATTGTTTTAAGCTACCAAGTTGCTGGTACTTTGACAGGAAACTACTAAAAACAACCACAAGAAAGATTAAAAAGCAAACACAACTAGGGTTACAGTAGTAATTTAAAATTTATTAAGAAAAAGGTATTAACTCTTGAACCAATTAATTTCAAAACTCTTAGGACAAGGCACAATTTAATAGAACAGTATATGTGACCAAAGTAACTCAAGAAGAAATAGAAAAACAAAACAGTTATATAACCATTAAGTAGTTTGATAGTGATTGTCAGAAATAAAAAATCATAGAGAATTGGTAAGAGAAGGGGAACTTTTAACATGCATATGTCTCCCATATGAAATTAAAAATAAAATACATAGGTAGGATGTATTTGTTAACTCTATATAAACAAAAATGGGAAGAAATATTTTGAAATCATATACCTGATAAAGGTATATATATAAATATATATGTATATTTTGAATATATATATTCAAAATATATAAAGAACTCAGAACTCAATAGAAAAAAACAATCTGATTAAGAAATGAGCAAAAAATCTGAACAGACATTTTTCTGAAAAAAGACACACAAAAAGCCAACAGGTACATGAAAAGGTATCTCAAAAACATACCTGCACCCCCATGTTCATTGCAGTATTGTTTATAATAGCCAAGACATGGGAACAACCTAAAATAAAGAAATATATATATATATATATATATATATATATATATACACATAAATAAAATGGAATATTACTCAGACATGAAAAGAAGGAAATCCTGTCAGTTTTGATGACAGTGATGGACCTTGAGGGCGTTATGCTAAGTGAAATAAGTCAGACAGAGAAAGACAAATAGTGTATGATCTCACTTAAATGTGGAACCTAAAAAGAAAAAATAGACCTCATAAATACAGAGTACACATTGTTGGTTGCCAGAGGTGGGGTTTGGAGATTGGGAAATGGGTAAAGTTGGTAAAAAAAGTACAAATGTACAGTTATAAGATAAATAAGTTCTGGGGATGTAATGTATGGTGACTATAGTTTAAAAATTATATACATATGTGAACTCCCCTGGTTCTCAAAGCTTGTTTTGCTTCACTTTTCTAGTAGTTTGAAAAGTTGGAAATTTGGAACAGTAGGTATATCTTATTGGAGAGGCGTTCTTTGGACTGCAATATTCAAGATTCAAACAGAGTATACTGCCTAGGTTGGAATGCGTGGTGGTCAGCATCAGAGGATCCCATGGTCACGGATGCAGAAGGGAGAAAGAATAAGAAAGATGTGGGAACCTCCGTACTGATTCTGTGGTTTTATATGGTACGTGACCTTGGGGATTTCTATAGAGGAACCAAGGAGAATCTGAGGACAGTTGACCATAGATTAACTCATATTTTTTTCATTTAGGTTTCTTTAAGAGGTGGTCAAACAAA
>NW_017733335.1:3573-5752 GCF_001890085.2 Hipposideros armiger
CTG
Source organism: Hipposideros armiger (assembly GCF_001890085.2). NCBI lineage: Eukaryota > Metazoa > Chordata > Mammalia > Chiroptera > Hipposideridae > Hipposideros > Hipposideros armiger. The sequence goes on from NW_017733335.1 coordinate 3,577, forward strand.
GAGCCCTGCACCAACCTGCAGAACTTAAAAATATGCCTGTGCATTGCTACCACCTTCAAAATCTTGCACAAGTCTCTTTCATGCCAGTGCTAACCTGGAATAATGCAGGAAAGCAAATTCTGGGAAATATATTTTCAGGTGATTCAGTTAGTACAATACCAACCTACCACAATATGCTACCAAAACCAAGCTAACCCTTTCCCATGAAGAGGACACAAAGTTCGTTTATCTGCCTTTGGGTGATCCTATTTTCACTTCTAGCTGAGTTACACTCTCTCATTGATATCCTGTAGCTTAACTACTGTGATATAATGAGATACTGTATAAGAGTGATTTTTATTATTATATCTTCTGCTACTATATGCAAACAGGAGACAGAAGCAAAATATGGTCAATAACTTCATAAATATATTCATATCAAAATGAAATTTTTTTCATAACTATATCATAGTCCTTGTTTCTGCTAATGATCACCTGATTGCAGCTGGTATTTATAACTACCTCTTCCATTACACATTCCATGATCTCTTTACTCATAGCAAACATCTCCACTCACTGATACATGTGCTTTCTATAAAACAAGCTCCTTATTCAGGGGCAATGTTCCACAGAACACGATAAAGCTGAATAAAGAATTCTGCAAAACCACCACTGTGGTTCTGGCAGAAGCACTGAAGGCATCAAAGGTAAATCCATATTCAGTGTGTCTTTTTAATCAGAAAAAGAAATCTTGCCAATACCCAGAAGAAGTTATACATGTGTTGTGCAAAACATTATTAAGAATGATGCCATACTTCTCATCAGAAGCAATAGATATTATTCCTTAAATACCCCAACCATGTTGCCATGTCAACACCTTTGCCCCTTGCTTTTGCCCTCTCTGTCTATAATGCAATCCCCCAGATACCTGCATAGTGTATCTTTGAACTTCCTTTATATCTTTACTCAAATGTTACCACTTTGTGAAGACTTTATCTAAATGTCTATTTTCCTACCTTGAGATTCAGGCCCTAGCATATTCAAAGTGTCAAGAAAGCAGGTCTTTCCTGAAGCACTGCCACCTGGTGTCCTGTGAAAATAATTTGTGGCACTTCCACTGGCTTCTCTGCTGCCCTCCAGTGCTCATTGGTTAATTGGGGCAAAGCCTACTTGCACTAGGAGCGACCACCACTGAACCAGTAGTCAACTTCACATTTCAGTAATCACGCCAGAGAGGATGCAGGAGGACTGGTTGGTTTTTTATCTTTTGTCTGCCCAGATATGAAAGTGATTGACTTCAAAATGACAAATATTATGCATGGGATGATTTGGGCTGTAGAGTGACAGGATGTCTTGGAAATAATGCTTGGCATTTTGCACCAGGTGGAAGGAAGTGTTCTCGATGTTTAGTGAAATTGTGTGTACTGCTCTGTCTGTGGTTATAGTATAGAAATATCATGAGGAGTGGGAAAAGAGTTCAATGATGAAAAAAAATAAACCATTGTAGAAAACACTGCTTGTTAGATATACCATCCATGTTAGACTATACCACCCAATCTCTCAATATAACAATTCAAATGCATGGATTTCCTATTAACAGTAAGAAACTTTATAGACCATGGATACTTAGGATAATGAATAAAATATGCTATGTAAATTACAAAATACATCTCAGGAAACTATTGAGCTTTATCTTGTGGAGAGACACCATTGCAATTTCAGACTATACGAGTATATCCCAGGCCTTCAGTATTTTATACATTGCATGTATCTGGTTGAGTGTCTAAGATAGGGAGGTTATTGTACTGGGTGATTTCTATTGGGTGATTTGTACGTGTGTTCACATTCAATTTTCATTGGAATCCTTCAAGGTTGTTTTCATCCTCCTTTATGGAGGCAGTGTTACAAAGAGCTTGAAATCTAAGCTGTGGGTTGGATTTCTTGATCTACTACTGATTAGTTAACTGACCTTGTGCAAATTACTTAATAATTTCTTTGCTTCAGTTTCTTCACCCCTATAAAGTAGGTTTTGATAGTATCTACCACCCAGGGTTATTATGAGACATAAATGAGATGATAAATGCCAATGCTTAGCTCAGTGCTGAACAGAAAGACACTGGCTCCTTACAGAAAAAGGATATTGAATATAAGAGTTCATTACCTTACCTGGTGTCACAGAGCTTGTGTCAGAGTGGAG
>NW_017733335.1:8048-10479 GCF_001890085.2 Hipposideros armiger
TTTTCTTGTTGTAAAGTGCATGATTTTGTATAAGAATAATGTACAGAAAGCAAAGGATTGTTTAGCACATAGTATGTGTGCACATTTACAATTTGGGAGGATTTGACAGTTTAAAAAAAGTTGTTTTGCAAATTCACATAAAAAATTCCTAACCAAGGTGCTTTTCCTATCACAGACTGCCATCTCACCTGCAACTCTCTCTAAACTTAATAGCAGTCCACAGTTAGGCAGCCCACTTCTGAAAGATTGTCACGTCTCTTTGTTTTGTGAACTTGTGGGGGGCGGTTCATCAATGTTTATGGAGTTGGCCTCAAGAAAGCAGTATTTGATCCTTCCCTTTGAACCACAGGAAACTAAATCTAGGGCAGAATTGATTGGTATGTTTTTAGGACATTTGCAAGAGTTTGTCTCTCTGATTGGCTAGGCAACCAGGTGCAGAACCCTGTTGTCTGAAGCAGAATATTCCACAGACCTAAGTTGCAGAACTTGACTCTGCTGAGCATACTTGTCAGGTTAATGGCGAAGTATCTTTTGCCAGCATCTTTGTTAATCCTGTGGCTCCATCTTGACAGTAAGTCCTTGGGCTGCTGAAGGCACTCCGAACAGCCTGGGGTGGTTATAGGGAAGGAGAACGAGGGCGAAGTCAGGCACCTCTAGGTTTTATTGGGGAACATGTGAAGAAAATGAAAACTTGTAGAGAGACCAGTTTCTATATTTGACCCTGTCTTTCTGAACAGGAGCGAGCAGCGCATCGAACGTGGAACAGAGTCCTCAGTCGCTGCCTGTCCAGGAAGGAAAGAGCACCAACTTCACCTGCCGTTTCCCTTCCAGCGCTTTTTACGCTTTACACTGGTACAGATGGGAACCTGCAAAAAGCCCCAAGATCCTGTTTGTAATTACTCTAGATGGGGATGAAAAGAAGGAAGGACGAGTTAGAGCCACTCTTGATACTAAGAGGGGTTATAGCTACTTGTACATCGAAGGATCCCAGCCTGAAGACTCAGCCACATACCTCTGTGCCAGCAGCACAGTGCTCCTCAGGCACCTGCAGCCCATACCCAAACCCGTGGCTGGTGCTTCTCTGGCAGCTGTGTTGAGGAAAAGGCATGTGTGGGGTGGAAAAGGCAAATTTCATGAATTACAGTGTTTTCAATAATTAAGAAGGAACTGTGAACATGGATAAACAAGCATTCTAGTTATTGTTGCTCCCTCAACTGATTGGACTGTTAGTAAATGCCACTAACCTGACTCCCACCAATGTATTAGGCACACAGTCAGATCCCTTGCCTCCTCTTTTGGCATGATTCCCAATGAACTAGATGGTTACTCAAATCTATCTAACATATTCTGGTTAAACTAGGGTAATGTTTACCCCTCTTTGTTGCTAATTTCTAAAAGCTAATCTTTCTAACATATTTCTTTACATATAGGAATGGAGAGTGTGAATATGCCCTGGCGTGGAATCCTGCATATTTCATACCAGAATAGGCAATGCTGCCTCGTATAACTCATTGTGGATTTTGGCTTTATTTTAGTTCTACCTGCTTTTTTTTTTTTTAAGATTTTTTTTTTATTGGGGCATTAGGGGGATGGGAACAGTGCTCGGGAATTGGGGTAAGGGGAACAGGCAAGTTGCTGTCATTTTGTTCTTCAGTCTAGTTGTGGAGGACATTGCTTCACTGGCCCAAGTTGGCACCATCATTGCACTCTTCCTAGGCAAGGCAGATCAGTCGCCAGCTTCTGGACGGCCGTTCACTGTGGCTGCTGGCTGCTCACGCTGGCTGCTGGCTACACACAGTAGTCCCTGGCAACCCACTGCCACAGAAGTTGCAGCCTACGCCATCGCCGGCGACTCTCGGCAGCCCAGCTCCAGGTTGAGCTGTTGTTCAGCATCTTAGCTGTGGAAGGCAGTGTCACTGGCCCTCATATGTGGGATCCGAACCGGGGTCCTCTGGCATCCCAAGCCAGTTCTTAACCATCGCGCCACTCGGCCGGCCTTCAACCTGCTTTTTACATGAACATCTGTATTTCATTTTTTCTTATATGTGGCTATTTGCTAAAAAGAATCACCTGTGATACTGAAAAAAACATTGATAGGAGAAGCTCACTACTAAATTGATCTATCCTCCAGTTTCTACTGTGATTGCAATATTGAATAAGTAACTGAACTCTATGAACTAAGTTTCTTTGTTTGTAATTTCCAGGTATATGAGGCAGGTTGCATATCTGGTGCTGTGCTCATTTTGAGGTTTCCAAACTATCTATCATTTTAATGCCCCATTAGTACTCTAGAGGCCACTAATTCTGGAGCTTTTCTGGGTTTTTGCAACATGATTTAACTTGCTTCTGGGCATCTTCATCTAATAGAGTTTTACCTTTTCCCAACGTCTACATTAATAACTACTTATTCAGCCCCTGTTCAGCTTCTTAA
>NW_017733335.1:11308-40370 GCF_001890085.2 Hipposideros armiger
TCCTTTGGTTCCGTGTGTGTGTGTGTGTGTGTGTGTGTGTGTGTGTGTGTGTGTGTGTGTGTGTGTGTGTAGTTGGGGTGGAAAGGAGTGAGGGGGGAGGGGCAAGACTTTGGTTCTGGATGCAGCTGGAGGTCAAAGTTCTCTCCTCTGAGCATGCTTCAGCTGCATGATTGGCAGTTTTGGTCTGTTGTCTCTGAGAAAGAACTCCGTATTTTGTTAAACAGGATAGGACCATTTTGAGGTTGTTCTGTGGTTACAATAGAACATATGAAAATTGATTACATTTATACAGCACTCCCATAGAGAATGCTATTTGAAACTTACCCATGACTCCAACTCCTATGGGCCCCCTGCTTGCTTTAGGATGTGAAGGATAAAACTCTTCCCACGCATGCGACCAATCCTAGATTCAGTGGCACATAATTTGGAAACTGACTATTGTGAACATGGGAAAATTGTAAATCTGGGATGCAGAGTCCTACAAAATTATCCATATCTTCATGAAAGTCATGTGTAACCAAAAAAATGTAGACTAAAATTCTCAGTCTCTTTGGGTTCCCAAATGATCTGAAATGAAAAAGTTTGTTAACCTTTGAGCATTTATAGAGATACAGGCATGCCCTTGTAAATAGCCCTTCTATTTTTCTTCAGACTTTAGTCAGATGCACTGAGAAAATGAGTGAAATATAAAAATCACATTGAACAAGAAAAACTTACATCGTCCTGTTTGTTGCATGGCCCCAACATGAGCAACCAACCACCTGCTTCTGTGCCGTGGAGGCCCAGGGCTCTTGTTACATCTCAGCATTGCTGCCACATCTTCTGTGCACACAGGGGTGGTGAGACCACGTTTGAAAAGAAGTTTGGTGAAATAGGTACATGCTTCAGGTTCAGATATTAGAGACACATAGGGTAAAACACAATTTTATTCTTGCCAATTACTCACAAATTCTCAATAAGACTCATCATCAGAGGGCTTCAGTGTCATTGTGGTTTTCTGCATGACAAACCACTGCAAAACTCAATGGCCTTAAACAGATACCACTTTACTATCTCATTATATTTCTTCTCCATTTGCTGTCTTGGGGCTCAAATGATTGAAACACCCCAAATAGCTCACTCAAATCTGGATCCTCAGTGGGAATGCCTGGAAGTCTGGGCTCAGCTGGAACACTGAGATGACTGGGCTATCTCATGAGGTAGTCTCAGGCCTGTTCCTTCTCACATGGCCTCTGCATGTGATCTCTCTACACAGGAAACTATACCTCTTACCTGGTGGCTCAAGACTTCCAAGTCATAAAAATGGAAGCTGCCAGTCCATTTTAATATTTAGTCTCAGAATTGCCACATGTTACTTCTTATGCATTCTCTTTATTAAAGTTAGTGATACTGCCAACCCAGGTTCAGTGTGGAATGGGCATGCAAGGGCGTGGGATACAGAAAGCATGGAGCATTGGAAGCATCTTTGGCCAAACTACAAGAGCTAGTTGAGTAAACATATTCCTCATGAAAGATAGGTACCAGGATGCCAATGAAGCACAACACACATTCAATAATTTTCCAAGTCCTGTCAGTTTGACGTCTCAAACAGCACTCAGATCCACTCCCTTATTTCTCTACTGCCTGTTTGCTATTTTTCTAATTCAAGCGTTCAACACCTCTCACTTGGATGATTGCAGTGGCCTCCTGTGATATTGAGATTTATAGGAAAAATATATGCTTGATTATTCAGATGACCAAAAATATTTCTCATTTATATTTGGTCTTGTTCCAAGGCTCCTGGCTCACAGCTCTTAAAATTCCTTGAATTTCCATTTATAAGAGAAATAAAAGTAACTTTTGTATGTTAATGAGGTGACTTTTGGAAAGCCCTTCGTTAACCTAAGTATGGGGGCTGGTTGCCAGTAGACTGAATCATGTGATTGGAGGGTTGGAACTTTCAACCCCCGCCCCCTTCCCCAATGAAGGGAGATGGACTGAAGATTGAGTTTGCCAATGGGCAATAATTAATTAATCATGCCTATCTAATGTAACCTCCATAAAACCCCCCGAAAACAGGGTTTATAACCACAGGACCAGCTCAAAATGGTCCTATCCTGTTTAATGAGATACTGAAATGCTTTTCAAAGAAAACAGACCAAAACCCTAAGTCATGCAGCTGAACGTGGGCAGAAGAGAGACTCTTGACACCTAGCTGTACCCAGAACCAAAGTCTTGCCCCCACAACCCCATCACCACCACACACACAGAACCAAAGGACCAGGACAGAACTAGAACTTGAACATTGAAACACTTTCAGAAGCCAAGAGTCTATTTTCCAGAAAGATCTAGTGCTGACACCCCTTTACCATAAATAGTCAAATTATTCCAAGGTCCTCTAACTAAAACTAGCCCCCTCAGCACTTCCGTATAATGGTTCCCTCTATCCCCTTAAGAATCCTTGATCCTTACTCCAATCTCTCATGTTTTCAGTTTCAGCCTTTAAAATCATGGGCACATGAACTCTGGCTGGATACCAGGTTCAGAGAGCTTCCAGGTTGGCGAACACATGGAGGTTCCGGGATGTGGCCCCTGGAAAGTGCATGGAAGCTTCACACCCTCTCCCCATACTTTCGTCTATGCATCTCTTCCATCTGGCTGTTCCTAAGTTACATCCTTTTATAATAAATGGATACTCTTGTAGGTAAAATGTTTCTCTGACTTCTGTGAGCCACTCTAGCAAATTAATCAAACCTGAGGTTGGGTCTTGGGAACCTCTGATGTATTCAGTCAGGACTGGCTTCTAAAGTATGGGTTGTGGGTGGGGATGGGTGGGTAGTTGAGGGAGCAGTCTCATCGACTGAACCCTTAACCTGTGGAATACATTATATGGCAACACTTCAAAGACATTAGAGTTCCTATAGTAGTTGAATGGTGGGCCCCGAAAGTGTATGTCCACCTTAATTTACAGAAAATGTGAATGCAAATTTATTTGGACAGAGAGACTTTGCAAATGTAATGAAGTTAAGGATATTAAGATAAAATCATCTTGGATTATCCATCTGGGCCCTAAATGCAATGACAAGTATCCTTTTCAGAGGCACACAGATGAGAATATTTTCTGAGGCCATCTCAATGGAGGTAGAGATTGATTGGGCTTAAGCAGCCACAAGACAAGGAACACCTGGACACACCACAACCTGGAAGAGGCCAGGAAGGATTGTCCCCTAGAGCACTCAGAGGGAGCACGGCCTGCTGACACTTTGATTTCAGACTTCTGACCTCCAGCTTTGGAAGAGAATAAAGTTGTGTTGTTTTGAGCCACCAAATTAATGATTGTTTGCTATGGTAGACCCAGAAAACTACTGAAGTCTCCCAAAAGTAACATTAAAAAAAGCTATGGTCACCCCTTGTTTGTTACGCTCATGCAAGGTTGCATTTAAATTGGGCTTTGGAGGGCCAGCCGAGTGGCGCGATGATTAAGAACTCGCTTGGGATGCCAGAGGGCTCTGGTTCGGATCCCACATATGAGGGCCAGTGACACTNTAATCTATCCATTGAAACAATGAAACAAAATGGAAGATTTGACAACTACATTACACATTATCATGTCACAGCACACAAAACTTCATCCACTAACTTCCGTGGTGTCGACATGCACTAAGTATTTGCAGCCTGTAGCTATCACATTCTGTAGGCACAGGTTACAGCTCTGTGTCACAGAGAGTGCTGACATGCTTATCTTGACCTTACTTTAATAATAATAATAATAATAATAATAATACATACCCCAGGTGCAGATAACAAGTGAGACTGAACACTTGGACCAATGGGACTGAAAATGTGACATCATGACAATTGTAGACACGTGACCTCATAAGTACAATTCTGCTTGTGGAGACAACAAGACTGAATATCCTGATCCTGTTCAGAGTCTAATAATAGATAAAATTCAATGTCAGATTTTAAAAGAATGGATTTTATTTCTGATATAATTTCATAAAAAACAGAAACAACTGAATAGATTCTGAGAGTCACAATGACTGATTTTTCTTATCATATGATTTTGAAGTAGCTTCATTTATTGTAAAACTTAAGCAGAGTCCTTAACCCTGTAAGGAAGAAGAAAGAGGTACAGTAATTACTTTGTATAGGATTGCCTTTCATGGAGAAATCCAAAGATCTATGAACTTAAAAAAAATTTCACTGGATTCTGGAAGAAGAAAAGTTATGTATAGGCTAAGTGAACGACCAGTAAGTAGATTATAAAAAAGTTTCACAGCCCATAATAAATTCTACTTTAAACGGGCCCCCAAATTGTTCCTATAAAAATTATTTATGTATGTCAACTAGTTCAAACTTCAGTTCCAATCAGTTCTGGCCTGTAATATTAATTCCTTTTTCCATGCCCCTTTTCATTGCCTAACATAATTACTAGCAAAAGACAAGTAGACAAAGTGAAGAGTTGGGGCGAGCCAGACCCTTTTCTCAGGTGTGCATAGATCATGTGGTCGATGAACATAAGAAACCCAATTTCCTGTTTGGGGGAGTAGCATCAGAACCCAGGAACTATGTATAAATGTGCTGCCAGGCACTCAGAGACACCGAACTCTCAGCTTGAGGCAGAACCAGACATATTTGTGCAGAAAAACATGTGCCACATGATGCTCTCCAGCCTGCTGTGGGTATCCACGGCCTTCCTCTTCTCTGGTAGGGATGGTTCCAAATGTGGGTAAGGATGTTAAGGATGAAAGGATGGCGCACAGGCATATGGTACTTCACATAAACTCGAGGAGAAGAGGAGGAGAGAAAAGCAAGCAGATTATAATTTCCACTTGGTTTGTCTTTGGGCCTTAAATTAATCTAATTATTACAATATTTTNCGGCGACTGATCTGCCTCACCAGGGAAGAGCGCAATGACGGTGCCAACTTGGGCCAGTGAAGCAACATCCTCCACAACTAGATTGAAGAACAAAAATGACAGCAACTTGTATGTTCCCCTTCCCCCAGTTCCCCAGCACTGTTCCCATCCCCCCAATTCCCCAATAAAAATATTTTTAAATAAATAAATAAATAAATTGGGCTTTGGAATATTTTAAGTTCAAAGTCTCACATATTACATGTGCAAACACCTATTTTTAAATCATTCAACAAGTATTTAAGTGTTCACTGATACCAGGTATTAGAGTAGTCTCTGGGAACATGATGATAAACAGTAGACACACATTTATTGATTGTCTACCACATATCAGGGACGTTGCTTGTGATACATCAGCGAACACAACAGACCAAACTCCTTGTTTTCATCGACCTTCTATTTTGGAGGAGCACTTTCCGATAAAACTTTCTGAGGTCGTGAAATGTTCCATATCTGCACTGTCCGATAGCCACCTGCCATTTGTGGCTACTGAGCACTTGAAATGTGGCTAATATAACTGAGCAATGACATTAAAATATTTATTTAATTTTTATTAATTTAAATTTAAGGAGCCTCATGTGACCAGTAACTACCATATAGGACAGCACAGTTCTTGAAAATAATACAATTCATACCCTCAAGGTATGTGTGGCCAACACAGACAATTAGCAGGTCGTTATAATACAGGGTGGTAAGTGCTATGATAAGCGAGACTGAATTTCTGTGGAGCCAGAGAAAGCTATTCTACCCGAGTATTTTGTTTCAAGAAAGCCTTCTTAGAGAAATTAATATCTGATACATAAGATTTCTTTTCAAATTATATTGATTTTTAAAATCCCTGATATGTGGGAAAGTAACATAGTGGGGCACTATACATGAGCTCTACATTGGATAATTTACAACCAGGTTAATCTGTCTGAGAACAGAGAAATAGTTACATTTTATCTTCCACTTTGGGATCTTGGGTGGCCGAACAATAAATTATGAGTCTTTTCCACATTTTTCAAAATGTCTGTGACCTAATATGTTCCATTAGCAAATGCACCAACACACACTACATGATTCTGGATGAGACTGGAAATGACAAATGAAAGTTTTTATTTCATTTTGATGCTCTAGTTTTCAATCACAGAATCCATTTTTAAAAGACATATCATCGCCCCGATATCATTAAATTCTTTTTTTCTAAACCTTGACAAATATATATATTGCTTGAATTAGAAGGCAGTGTATAAGGAATGGGTTATAAAACCAGGTATACGTCAGTCCAGTCACTAGGAGGCAGCATCTGCAAACATAGACCCTCCTCTGAAGGTGGATGAGTAAACAGTCTGATTGGCTGTTTCAAATGCTGTCACTCATTTCCCCCTTCTTTCCAAAAGACAGTGGTAGAACGTATTTCTTTGGGTCTGGAAGGAGCTTGTACAAAGGAAACCCACTTAGGAGCAGTCAGATTCATCAACTCTCTCTGAGGAGAAAGAAGAGGGAGATGCTGCTCATAGTACCAGTGTTGTTCCTATGGATGCACATATCACGTGAGTGTGAGATTTCTCTGATTGCTTCCAGAGAATTCAACATCATGGATTATTATTTGCAGGCATCGGCAGGAATGAGATTTTCTGATTGAAAGCAAAAAAATCTGGGGCAGGGGGCGGGGGAACGAAAAAGAAGGAAGATAAAAGGGGTTGAGAAGGGAAACATGGGAAGGGGAAAAATAGACAAGAATGAGAGAAACCATTGTAGCTCAGAGAATAGAGATCTAATCAGACTTTTTCTGATATCTCCAATTTTTTGGTTTTTTTCTGAACAGAAGTGAATGGACAACAGCTAAAGCAAATTCCTCAGTTCCTGCTCCTACAAGAAGGACAGAACTTCACCACATACTGCAATTCCTCAACCACTTTTAACAGCTTACAGTGGTATATGCAAAGCCCTGGGGGAAGCCCTGTTCTCTTGATGATATTAGTCAAATCTGGAGACGTGGTGAAGCAGAATAGACTCATAGCTCAGTTTGGAGAGGCTAGAAAAGACAGCTCCCTGCAGATCACGGGGGCCCAGACTACAGATATAGGAACCTACTTCTGCGCAGAGACACAGTGTTCTCGAAACACCTGGTGCCTGTCCCCAAACCTTGCTGCGGGGCTCCAGGAGCAGCTCCTCCTTATTTCTCCTCAAAGCAAGAGTCAGAGAAAGCTGAAATCACAATGTCTATGAAGAAATTAAAATTTTATGAAAAAAACCTCCAGGCTCAGATGATTTCTTTGGAGAACTCTACCAAACATTTGAAGAATTAGCATGAATTCTACAGTATTGCTTCCAGAAAATACAAAGAAGAAAATAATTTCTAACTCATTTTATGACACTAGTATTGCCCTGACACAAAAATCAAAGACCATACAAAAAAGAAAACTACAGAGAAATATCTGTCATGAATAGACACACAAAATTTCTTAACAAAATATTAGCAGGTAGAATTCATCAATACATAAAAAAACCAAAATGACAAACACAAATAGATTTTTTTTCAGGGATTCAAGGCAGCTTAAATATGTGAAAATCACTTGATGGAATCCACCATATTAACAGGTTAAAAAAGAAAAATCACATGATCATGATAATCTATGCAGAAAAAAAGAATTGCAACACATTAAAAGATTTTGAAATTAACTTGCCACCACACATAGATATGAGATAAGAATTTTGTGAGAAACAAAATAGGGTATACACATATGAACATGGGAAAGAAATATCCTGGCCATAAAGAGGAGGAGAAACTTTCTGAAAATAATTGATTTTAGTATTAGAACAAAGGTTTAGAAAATTGCATCATCAATGTAATAAGCAAGAGGTGACTGTAAAACATGACATAAATATCTCAAAATAGAGAAAAACCTGAAATGAAAGAGAAGAGATGAGCATGTAGAGATAGGTGATAAAATAAATACTGAAACAATAAAAATAGGAAAACGTTTGTACTATGTGTCAAGGGTAAAAAATTTTCTTTTCAATAATGGCATTTAATAATTTCTCATATGGGAAAAATGTATCTTGGCCTTTGCATCACATGTAAAAAGCAGTTTTGACAGAGTAAAAATGTGAACATAAGAATAAAATATAAAGCATGTAGAAGAAAATACAGAACTTTTTCATTACTTTCTGTTAGATGAATATTTCTTAAACAGGATACAAAAAAAAATCTAAGCATCAAAATTGGACCATACTAAAATTATCATAAAAATTAAGTTATTGCAAGAGTTAAAAAAACAGCCAGTAGTTAGAAGATATTTGCCGCAAATACTGTTAAATAACTCATTTTGATTAAAAACAAAAAATATCTTCAAATCAAGAAGACAAATAAACTGATAAAAAAGGCAAAAGTCTTAAGCAGGTACTTTACAAAAGAAGATATTCAGACGGTCAATGAACATGCCATTTCTATAAAATACAAAAGCAGATGTAACTAATCTCTACTTTTAGAAGTCAGAATAGTGCTACCTATGGAACAGAATCATAAAGATCATTAAGGGAGCTCTGAAGTGTTAGTGATGTTCTGTTTCTTGATCTAGATACCGGTCATAAGGGTGTGTCAATTTTCTGAAAATTTATCAAGCTGTGTACTTATATTTATACTTTCTTTTATGTATATTATACTCCAGTAAAAAGTTTAAAATGATAAAATGGCCTCATATTAATTATAAGGTGATATATTAACTATAGCCGAAGTTCCAGGTGTTTTCATTCCAGTTTTTCTTCTTGTGCCTGAAATATTTGACTAAGGACACATTTGTTAACACACGCCTGACTTCAGACATGGCTAAACTCTGGACCTCTATTAAAATGCCATAGAGGAGAAACATCTTTTTCCTCTGTCTGGGATACAAATGTAGGACTTTGGACCCTTGTTATGTATTGGGTTGTCGGAAAAGCCATGATGCATGTTTGTGACAGATGGCACTAGTTCATTTTTGGAAGTACAAGAGTCATTTGCATCTATGTTATTGCTATGTCATTTGACAGCTGACAGTTCTAGCTTCATTCTAAAAAAAAATTGAGCGATTTGATTGAGTTTTGGAGATTTTACAAGTTGAAGATCGAAGGCCAAACTGTGCATTTTTGTCATATTTTACTGTTTTACTTCCATAAAGGGAAGGACACACGTTAAGCTAGTGAAAAGTTGCATAAAGTTTACGGTGACAATACTCTACAAAAATGTCAGTCCAACAATGGTTCACCAAATTCCGTGCTGGTGATTTTGATCTCAATGATGCTCCTCGGTCAGGGAGGCCCACTGACGTTGATGACGTCAAATAAAGGCATTGATAGAGTCAAACCCATGTTACATGACACGAGAGATTGCAGAAACGTTGACCATCCATCATTCAAGCATTCACAACCACCTGAAGAAGCTGGGATACGTAAACAAGCTTGATATTTGGGTTCCACATGAACTCAACGAAGTTCATTTGACAGCGCATATAAACATCTGCAATATGCTCATTAAACGTGAGGAAAATGATCCTTTTTTGAAGTGACTGATAACTGGTGATGAGAAGCGAATTGTTTACAACAATGTGGTCTGCAGTCGGTCTTGGTCCCAAGGTGATGATTCGCCTCAAACGACATCGAAAGCAGACATTCATCAGAGGAAGNATTTGACAGCTGACAGTTCTAGCTTCATTCTAAAAAAGAATTGAGTGATTTGGTTGAGTTTTGGAGATTTTACAACAAGTTGAAGATGGAAGACTAAACTGTGCATTTTTGCCATATTTCACTGTTTTACTTATATAAAGGGAAGAATGCATGTCAAGCTTGTGAAAAGTTGCATAAAGTTTACGCTGACAATGCTCTACACAAGCATGTCAGTGCCAATGATGGTTCCCGAAATTCTGTGCTGGTGATTTTGATCTTAATGACGCTCCTTGGTCAGGGAGGCCCACCGAGGTTGACGACGACAAAATAAAGGCATTGATTGAGTCAAACCCATGGTACACGACATGAGAGACTGCAGAAATATTGACCATCCATCATTCGTGTCCACGACCACCTGAAAAAGCTGGGATATGTAAGCAAATGTGATATTTGGGTTCTGCTTGAACTCAAAGTTCATTTGTTGACATGTATAAACATCTGCGATATGTTCATTAAACATGAGGAAAATTATCCTTTTTTGAAGCGACTGATAACTGGTGATGAGGAGTGGATTGTTTACAACAATGTGGTGCGCAAATGGTCTTGGTCCCGATGTGATGATTCGCCTCAAACGACTTCAAAAGCAGACATTCATCAGAGGAAGGTTATGCTCTCAGTGTGGTGGAGTTTTAAAGGTGTCATGTTTTTCGAGCTCCTACCAAGGAACCAGAAAATCAATTCAAATGTGTACTGTCAGCAAATGGACAGTTTGAATGAATCCGTCATCCAGAAATGTCCAGAGCTTGTTAATTGTAAAGTAGTTGTGTTCCATCGCAACAACGCGAGACCACACACACGTTTGATCACCCATCAAAAATTATTGGAGCTTGGATGAGATGTGTTGCCACACCTACCATACTGGCCTGACCTTGCGCCATCAGACTTCCACTTGTTTCACTCTCTTCAAAACTCCTTGCATGGCTAACGTTCAATTCAGATGAAGCTGTAAATCAGCACCTTGTTCAGTTTTTCGCAAATAAAGACAGGCCTTCTATGAACGAGGAATTATGAGGCTCACTTAAAGATGCAAAATGTTATCAAACATTGATCTTTGTTCATTATATAAATAAATGACCTTTGAAAAACATAGACAATATATGTCATGACTTTTCTGACAACCCAATAGTATCAAGGAGTCTAGCTATTGACATTTTGAATTATTAGAAAAAATAGAAAAGTCTGTTGAATAGGAAAGGATGATAAATTGCTTAGGACACTTACATGTTTATTAATTATATAAAGCGGTAATAATTCATGGAAATAGTTTCTATTCATGGCAAACAATCCTCCAGCCATTGTAGGTGACTTTATTGGTGCAGCAGCTCCTTCTGCCCTTCTGAGCTCAGGAAGGGGAACAAGATCCCATTTCAAGTGCTGCTCCTGGTTGAATCACACCACAAGGGATGAGCTGTAAGTGAACGCCTCAGCACTGATGATATTGATCGCCCAAGTACATGGTATTTTTATCTAAAAACATTGCTAACTAAAAGGACATCAGGATTCTCTAAGTAAGGATGAAGAAGTAAATTCACCATTTGTGGGTGACAAGCAGAATCTTCCATAGCTTTAAACATTAAGAGTTCCCACTGCATTGAGGCATATTATGTGGTCAATAAGATTTGTTAGCCAACATCTTTGCCATAATTAACATTACCCCAGCATCTAGGGCATGGTTTTAATATGCTTTGATAGTGGGTAAGGGATTCATCCGGTCTTTGGATTTGGCAGACCGATGAAATGGAAGAGAGAGAGGAATGTGATGATTGATGGCATTATTACCAAACATCTTTGGAATGATCAATTTAGGTGCCATATCAGGTAAGAAAGCAAGGAAGAGAAGAAAGGAATGATGTTCAGGAAGAAAACAGAAGGGTCAGATACTTAAATGATTAATAGACAGGAAAGCAAGAAAGAAGATCCACAGTCAACCTAAATAAACATTCCACAGTCTTCCAGCATGTTACAGCCTCCACTGCTGAGACCCAGGCAATTATTTATAAGCATTGAGTGCAGCAACCCCTGGGCTGGAGGAACGGTGCTCCAGGTGTGCCCTCTGCCACATGGGGATTGGATGTGAGGTAGCTATACACCTTTCTAGAGCTTGTCAATATAAGAAATGTCAAAACCTGTAAAGAATTTTTATAAGAATTTATTTGAGCAAAACAGGATATGCCTGGGAGCAATATCTCAATATACTGAGACAAATGCACCAGAAATGGCATTTTTGCAGCTTCTTTTATGCATTTGAATTTAAGGAAGATTACATGAAGGTGGGTAAAAGCAAAGAGGGGATCAGATTACAGATTAGTTAACAAGATTATGTGCTCTCTTCAGGGTGGTTCCTCTTATTTCAAAGGCGTGTTAACCTAGATGTACAAGAAAAATGGTCAGGGCTTGCTTAAGGCAAAGATAAGTCTTCTACTAAAGAAGTTATATGCCTTGGGGCGTGACCACCCGCCATGACCCGCCCAGTAAGGAATTTATGATCAGATCACACTGTGAGGTTACTTTCCACAGACTCTTTATTCACCCACAAGCTTCTATAGAAGCACATGGAGATTTTGTAATATAATATAATGTAATGTAATGTAGTGTAATGTAGTATAATGTAGTGTATGAGAGCTGAATCCATCTGGATAGCCAGGACTTGCTGATTTATGACACCTGCTGAGAGACTTGAGCACCAACTGATTGTACTGTGGCCACGATCCTCTGTACTAAGACCTCTGGAGCACATTCAGTCCTACCTGTGAGTTCTCCTTCTAGAGGTAAATGATTCACCAAGAATTTGGTTCTTATTTTCTAAACTGACCTAACTGCCTCTGATCTTCCCGTGGAAATCTTTCCACTTTGGTCTCTAAATCTCAATTCTATTCTAAACACACATTCAATAGCCTCTGTGAAAATTCCTTCCACATGCCCTAAACTGGTACCTGACTCTGTTTGGAATACAGTTTCTTTCTCTTGTGGTTGCTCCGTAATCTCCATCGTCTACAACATGTCACCTCAGATTTAGAGATTGGAACAAAATTCTCTTCACCATCACCATGCCCCTAGAAACTGTTTATTGTCTTTGCACCTTTGAGGCCTATGCATTTCACCCCTACTTCTTCCTACCCCTTTGGTCACTGTCATGTCTATAAAACACCCAAACTCTTCCCTTAGATATTGAAGAGTTTAACACAGCTCAGAAGATTCCACCTTAACCTTAAACACCACATGACTTAAATGTCCACATGGACAATTCAGGGAGAAGCCTGAACTCATCAACTTTAAAGGCTGTTAATTAGAATCCACTTTAGACATTAAGGCTCATGGCCACACTCTGGAAAGATCTGATGATAATTTCCCAGTTAGATATATCTCTACATCTGAAATCTTACATCTTGTTTAAAACCTCTCATCCTTAGAGGCCCACACAGTTACTTCTGCTGCACTTGTTCCTTGACTATATCTGACCATTTAGCCCCCTTGTCCCTTTATTGTCATCTTATGTCTCATTAGCTTTTTATCTTTTGTTTTATTCTATTACACTAAATCTTCATAGCCCATTATTCAGTCAGTCACTAATCCTTAACCTCAATGTTCTTGCCTCAATTCTGTGTCATATCAGTGATCTTATTAATTCCCAGTCATGGATCAATGTCAGCCTTCTTATAACGTATATCTTATCTAATAAGCAGAGTTCCAGATAATCTGACTAGTGTAACTGAAACCTGTTTTCATTTTCAATACTAAATAGAACAACAGTGTTGCTAAGAAGCTATTCTTTTTCTCCATAATCATCTCCCATGTCATTTCCTACAGTGTTTATTTCAAAATTTCTCACACTTCTCAGACTTTCTAACCCGGAATCTCCTCCATTCATTCTCCCAGAGGCACTTAATTTCTCTTATTTATGATAACAGAAAAAAAAAGGAGTCCATTACAAACTAATAGATGTTTCAACTTTTGGCCTTCACACCCTGAATATTTATTGAAATCTAAACCAATTCTTCCTTTCTTCATTCCAATAAAGTTGTAAATAACTGTTCCTCCTCCTACCAAAACTTTGTCTTTCTACCTGTGGCCCATATTCCAATCCTACCTGTCTCTTCAGAAGTTTGATTCACTGCTCATGCACCCTTCCCAAAGCATGTAAATATATCCCAATCTTTCAAAACCCTACTATTCCCACTTTAACCCCCTTGTCTAGTTAAATCAAAGTCTCTTTCCCCACCTTCAGATTTGAACCTCTGGAAAGAGATTGCTATATCCAAATTTTCTTCCCCCTTATCTCATCTTCATGTCTCATCTCACTCCAGTTTAGCTTCTGCTGAAAAGACCCAAATCATGATCTTTCTGCTCTTAAAAATGAATCTTTTTAGTCATCAGCTTACTGGATATTTCTTTAGCGTTTGCTCTGTTGATTTTCCTTTCTTCTTAAAACTCCTTTCCTTTCTCTTTCAGAACCCAAGTCATTTCTGATTTGCCACTTAACCCTCTGGACCACCTTTGAAGTTTCTTTGATACTTTCTTTACTGCCTTACCTCCAGTTTCTGGGTTCCTTAGAGATTTTCTTTAGTTTTTATTCTCTTCTGTGTTTTATCCTGAGTTATTGTCTGTCTCAGTGAAACTATATCTACTCTTAAAGAGTAGTGCAATATCATAGATAACATAGTGCATAAGGAACTGTGTTTGGAGTCTAACAAAATTAGGTTTTAATCCTTGTGTGTCCCTGGACAAATTATTTAGCTTCATATACACTTGATTTCCTTTCTGTTAATTGAGGATAATATCTTCTAGATGGGGATATAGTGCTAAATTATCAGTGATTAATAATGTGAATTCTTGAATCATAGTAATGGGACAAATTCCAGTTGTCACTTCCTGTGATCTTGGACAAACTATATCTTTTCTTCTACGCTTCAAGTTCCTTACTTATAAAATGATGATGATAATTCAATTTATTTCATAGGATTAAATAATGTTATTAAATTCATAAAACTAGGATAGACTTTTAGTAAGTAGACCCCTAACAACACTCTTACAAATTATAATGCTGAGAAATTCAAGGAGCAGGAAGGAGATGGGGCACAAAAAAACCTGACTCCTTTTGTTTCTATGTTTGACCTCCAGAGGGCGATGTTGCATAAACTGGAAATGTCTCAGCTAATAAAAGTTTTAGCTCCCTCCAATGAACGACTTGACCTCAAAGCTCACTGTCGTGCTCATGTGAGTAGGCTCAACACCAGGAGCAGCCATTGTCATGGAAGCATCTCTTATTAATAGTCTCTAGAACTCTCCTAAACAGGGATCTCTTGAATCTCAGATTTTCCCATTTAAAAGGACTCAGCATACTTGGTCACATTCCTTCCTGCTCCTCAGGGGAGATCTTCCACAATACAGCTCAGCTTCTGCTCTGCCTAGACATGTTCTCAGTGACCCTTCTGCTGCTTGGAATGCTCTTCACAGTGAGTAAGTAATGTTGTATTTCATGCTTCTGCCTCCATGGGAGGAACATTGTTGTGACTGGACTCTGACTGGAGACACAGTCTCATTCTAGGTAGGCCTGTACTAGTCTTACTAACTCAGCATTGATGTTGCAGGAGGAACCAGAGCCCAGTCAGTGACCCAGCCTGCTGGTCCCATCACTGTCTCTGAAAGAGCCTCTCTGGAGCTGAAATGCAACTATACCTATGGTGGAACTGTTTATCTCTTCTGGTATGTCCAATACCCCAGTCAAAGCCTTCAGCTTCTCCTCAAGAACGTAGCAGGGAATACCCTGGTTAATGGCATCAAAGATTTCAAGGCTGAATTTAAGAAAAGTGAAACCTCCTTCTACCTGAGGAAATCTTCAGCCCATTGGAGCGACTCGGGGGTGTACTTCTGTGCTGTGAGTGCCACAGTGCCTGAGACTGCAGGGGGAGCTGAACACAAACCTCCTGAGACACTGCAGTTCTCAGAGACTCAAGGACACAGCCTGGCCTGTTTTTAGCAAGGTCTCTCATTTGATGAAAATGAGCAGGGCGAAGAAGTACAGCCCTAGGGAGTGCTTGGCTCCTGAGAAAAAACAGGAAGTTCCACATGCTCCTTCTTTTACTACTGGGTCATGTTAACAAGATCCAGGACAGAAAGACTTGTAAGGATATTCTGCTTCCCTTGGAGGCATGGCAGTCTAGAGAGTCAGGATTCCAATATAATGTGACCAGTACTGAACTTCTGATTTTTCACCTTTTGAACTCACTTCCAACATGCTCCTTCCACTACTTTTTGCTGTTCAATTGACAGTGTATAGTCAATTTACTAAGAAGATATAACAATGTTAATGTGTATGCTCCTAGCAACAGAGTTTAAAAATACTTGAAGCTAATCTGAATTTTTAAAAATAGGTCTACAATTACACTTGGGGACCCTACCCTTTGTGCTCATTAAATAATAGAATAAATAATCAGGAATCAGCAAGAGTATAGCAGGTTTGTATAACATTATCAACCAATTTGATCTTATTGATATTTATAGAACACTCCACTAAAGAACAATGGAAAGAATATAAATCAATGGTTAAAAGGACATTTATAATAGTAAATATCTACATTAGAAAATGCCAAAGGTCTCAAATCAGTAAACTCTTCTCCTCCTTGCATGTGTCCCAGGTTGATTAAAAAAATAAAAATAAAAATAAAATTCTAACAATCCAGGAAACACTAGTCTATGTTGATTTGAGGCAAACAAGTATTTTCTGCTGTTATTGCATCAGGTACTCAGCTGCAAAAGTTTACAACTTATGTTGCTTTTTACAACTTTTGCTTTCCTGTGCTCAAAGATTAAATTGAGAGCAATGCTATTCATATCCTATGCCACAATTCTGGACCAGGTCATGGGCCTTTGTGTCACAGTAATGATCTTAGAGAGGGTACAGGAAAACTTTATTCCTTCATTTAAAAAAATGATCAGTTATGAAGATGATCTGCCACAAAATGAATGCTATTATGCACATGATGAATTACACTAGGACATCCTAGGGCTCCTTGCAACTCATCTGCATATTTTCTCACAAGGTGGGACATCACTAATTGTTAAATGGAGCAATGCCACTGGGCTTTTCCTTAGCCTCAGAAGTGACAGCCACCAGACAGTAAACCATGACTTAGGCTAGGCCGTCCATTAGCAAGACTGGCATCCCAGGAGCCAATAAGTACAGAATGCAATAGATGAGGAGTGTGTAGCCCTTCTTCATTGCAATGTGTCTTTTTACTTTCACTGAGTGCATCTCAGTATAACATCTGAGTATAAACCACATGCTGACATCTCATTTAACTGCATGAAGTTTTACGGAATATGATACAACAAAAGCACCCAGCCTTTCTGTATTCCATGTGATCTGCGGGAGTGTAAACATCAATTTTTTGTCCTGTGGGTGGGCATAGAGGGAGTAGCTTGGAAGTCTCTGTTCAGTTTTTCTGTAAACCTGAAACTGCTCTAAAAAATAACGTCTATTAACTTTTTAAAAATTAGTTTTCATATAGAAGCCAAAAACAAAACAGAAAAGTCAGTTTTATGAGCTCCGTCTCATAGAAAATATTTACTATGAGAAGCTCAAATCATTTCCTACTTTCTTGCCCTGCCTACTGTCTTCAACATTTTTGTCTTGGTGCTTCCCTAGTTATGTATTTACTATGCAGCAGGTATTAAAAACTATTTACATATATTAAGCAATTTAATTATAATTATAACATGAAAATTAGAATAATCCATGTTAAATAAAGCAATATAATAAGTCATGGAAGAGGGTAGGTTTATGCATTGCATAGATGAGTCCAACTCTCAACTCTGACATCAACTGAATTACAGTAAAAATGTTAATAAATATTTTAAACCTCACTTTTATCATCTGTATACTGGCATATTAATAACAATAATAATAATAATCCATTCAGAATTTATTGTAATGATTAAATTAGAAAATATCTTTCAAGAGTTCAACTCATATTCTAGCACAGTATAAACACTTAACAAATTCATATAGGTGGAGAAATAGAGGCCTAGAAAACAAATGAGTTTGTCCATGATCAACACATCTAGTACACTATGGAGAGTAAACTGAGTTCTGAATATTCCTGGCTATAAATTTAAGCCAGGTATTTTCAATTGATAATATCACTGGTGTATTCTCTTGTATACATTTATTAGGAGTAAAAATGGGCAGGGTAGAAAGGTAGAGGGAAAGAGAGAAAGCAGAGAGAAATATTTTGAAACAAAAGAATACTTATCTCTTCAGATCTCCAATCACACAGATAGATTAACTCCCTGATGCCTGTTGAATACTGAGTTTCAGAATCAATCAAAAGAACTTGGCACAACATATCCAACTTCGATTGATTTGTTGCCCTAGATTTCACCCACAACCCTCCACAGGGTTCTAAATGTTGTGTTCTTTACAGCTACTTCTTCTCTTACTGATGAAATGGAAAATCTTTTCTCTCCTGTCCTGACACAGCCTTGATTATTAACTGGGATCACAACATTTTTTCTTCTGCTAGTACACCAACTATATGCCAAGTTTTGTCTTTATTCTCAAGACTGTATAAGCCAGTTGGTAAGAGAGGAGATGAGCTAGTTAGATTTTTTCCATTATTCAGTGGGTGAGACTCTATGTGAAGTGGACACTGGAAGTTTTCTTGCCAAAATCTCCTGTGTTGTGTGAGCTTCAGTTCATTAAAACCTCAGCCTATAACAGCTCCTCAGGACTTTTCTCTCCCATAGTCACCTTCAAAAGCAGCAGGCTCTTTCCTGGCAGATCTTAATATGGGAAATAAAAATATGGCATTGTGATTGATGATGGTGAAGTGTGCTTGGATTTCTCTAGATAAACCCAGCTGGGCCTTTTGCTTTGTGCCTGTTGAGGAGGAATGGGAAGAGTAGTGGTGAGTTTCAGGAAATCATCTAAATAGGTTGATAGAGACACAATCCAGTTTATGTGTGTAATCTCAGTGCATCCTTAGGACATAACCCACGGAATAAGTAATGTAAACCCCATTGTACTGAATAGAGAACTACTACATGAGTGGATTACATAAGTTGTTTGATGTAACCTAGCTGGTAACTGGCAATGATACAGCTTTAATTTAAGTATATTTGACTCCAACATCAACTCATTTAGTCAAAATTTATCATCCCTCCACCAAGTGACTTTGTGTTAAATTATGTTTATGTTCAATATTCTATCTTTTCAGATGAGTCCTAAGCTCCCTTGAAGAGCTTTGTGGCTCTGAGAAGAGGTTACACAGGCAGAACTGGCACTTTGAATGTGGTTGCTCTCCTCCAACGCTCATCAGCACTGGTGTCTACCCAGGGAAGGAGTCAGAGTGATAGAAGCATTATTGAAAGGAAACCACTTTTCTATCTCTCCACAGGAGGGTAGTGTTTCAAAAGGCAAAATCCTTCCCCAAGTCAAAGCAGAGTTAGAGATTGAAGGAAGTGGTGGGTAGAGAGTGAGTGATTTGATTGGCTGCCACACAGAGGCCTCTGCCTTTTCACTCAGATCCAAATGAGTAGTAAGTGTTACTCTAGCCGATGAGCCACTTTCAGGGAGGGATCGTTCAAGGGTAGGTGAAGTCAGAGGCCAGTGCTGCCTTGTGATAGGAAGAAAGATGTCCCTGAAATTCTTGATATTGATCTTTTGGATTCAACTGGCATGTGAGTTTGAGAAGTTCCCAATTAAATTAACAGGCCATCCAATGAGATGGAAAATTTTTGAGGGCAGTTTATTTTATACTAGAGTGAAAGCAAGAATTAAAGAAGGAGAAAAGGGAGAGAATGGGGGAGGAGGAAGGAAGGAAGGAAGGAAGGAAGGAAGGAAGGCAGAAAGGAAGGAAGGAAGGAAGGAAGGAAGGAAGGAAGGAAGGAAGGAAGGAAGGAAGGAGGAAGAAAAATCATTTCAGGTGGGAAAAAGTTCCTAATTCCCTTCCTAATGTCTTCTGCTTTGTTTCTAAACAGGGAAAAGCACCCAGCAGCTGGAGCAGAGTCCTCGGTTTGTAAGCATCCAGGAGGGAGAAGATGTCACTGTGTACTGTAAATCCTCAAGCGTTTTTTCCACCTTTCAATGGTACAGACAGGAGCCGGGAAAAGGTCCTGTCCTCTTAATGATATTAACTAAGGGTGGAGACGTGAAAGTGCAGAAGAGACTAACAGCTCGGCTTGGTGAAGCTAGAAAGGACAGCTCCCTGCTCATCACTGCAGCCCAGCCTGGGGATGTGGGCACCTACCTCTGTGCAGGGGACACAGTGCTTTGGGGACACCTGCTGCCTTCACACAAACCCTCTGCTGCAGGCCCCAGTCACACTGCTGTGGCATTCCTCCAGATCTTCCTCACATCCTTCTTGGCAGGAACAATGATAATGACCTCACCCCTTCACAGAACCACATCTGCTGCCTTTCCAGAACATTTCCCACAAGCACTGGAGGAAAAGATTCCTCTGCTCTAAGACACACTTTGGAAATTTAGCTCTCTATTTGAACTAGTAAAAATAAGGGTCTACAGTTCTCCTGGTAGGCAGTCAGGGGAAGAAGAGAAGTCCATACAGAGTGACAAATGGAAGATATAAGACTGTCGGTGTCATAGTTCTGATTGGTCTTCCTGTTTTCCTAAAGACCACAGCTGGGAATGGTTAGTACAAGCCACTTAAATAAATCATTTTGCAGTTTTCTAGTACTCTGGAGTTGAAGAAACTGCCTCATCCCCAGTTTATTAAACTGAAATGAAAGGCAGAGTATAGTAAAAAATAATTAGTGATATTGAGAACAAACTGATGGTTGTTAAAAGGGTGAGGGTTATGGGGATGGGAGAGAAAGGTGAAGGGAAATAAGAGGTATAAACTTCCAGTTAAAATTACACAAGTCATGAGGATCTAGTGTACAGCACAGGCAATATAGTCAATAATATCATAATAAGTTTGTATGGTGACTGATGGGTATTAGACATATGGTGATCACATCATAAGGTATATAAACATAGAATCACTGTGTTTGTACACCTGAAACTGATATAATATTATGTCAACTACATTTTAATAAAAAATTAAAAATAATTAGAAGTGGCTATTTTTTTTTGTCAGAAAAATGCCCAATGTATACCCCAATAACAATGCAACTGTGATTCTAAAGCAGTATCTCCAGTTGGTGGCTCTAAAACGGCTTAAACGTAAACCACAGTAGCTTTTACATGCACAGAATTTGCTCGGGGATTAGACTTTGAATGGCAGATCACAATAACTTCAAGTTTTCAAGGCTGAAGAAGATAGAAGTAGAGAATCCTTCCACTGGCAAGCCCTCTACCACCCCATTTTTATCCTTGAAGAATTCCTGTTTGTTCTCGAAAGCAAGATGATATAATACAAAGCACATTAGTTGGGGAATCACAATGGCCCCAGGTTCGAATTTTATTTTTGCAATTTTCTAGCTCTGTATCCTTGGGCAGTTATTTATCTTCACCCATGCTTCCTTATAAACACATGTTAATAAGAATACCCATCTTGTTGAGTTGCTGTGAATTGAGATATAATATACAAAATTTTATTATGAAGTTCCAGGCACAACATACATACTCAATAAATGCCCCTGTTAAAAATATCATTAATTCCTCTAAATAAATGTTTAGAGGAATTGAGACAATGTTTATTGAGACGTTTCCACCGACTCCTCAGGGGGAATGAGTTAACATTCTGAATTCCCACCTTAGTAGTCAGGAAGGCAGACACTGCAAGTGGCCAATCTCAGCACCCTTCTCTTTTGCTTCCATGTTAACATAACCTTCAATTTTGATTTGGGCAACTATATCCCCAGATTTTAAAAAAGAACTACATTTCACATCATTTCTTATAATTGGGTGTTGCTTATAGCACAGCTCTGACCAAAGAGACATAATCAGAAACCTCCTAAAGATTTCCTGTAATGTTTTTGCTTTCCTGGTACCGGCACCACATTTTCCATCCCTCTTTCCAACTTTTTACTTCCCCAAACATGGAAGTGATAACTTTACCATAAAAGAAAGAACAAGAATAATGCCCTCCCCAATCTCATGTCTAATCATCCTTTAGATGCCAAGACCTGACCCAGATTTAATTTAATTTTGCATGAAAACATTCTCAGTTATCATTTTCTACTTGCAGTATGGATATATATATATATATATATATATATATATATATATATATATATATATATATATATATAGTCTGACAATTTAGTTAACAAACTTGTTGCAATGATGTTGCTAACCTTTTTTGATATCAGAGGGAGTATTCATTATGAATTTGTACCAACTGAACAAAGAGTTAACTAAGTTTACTATTTGAAAGTGCTGAAAAGCCTGTGTGAAAAAGAGGACCTGTTTTTTTTTTGCCAACAATTCATGGCTCTTGCATCACCACAATGTACCAGCTCACAAGGCACTGTCTGTGAGGGAGTTTTTAGCCATTAAACAAATAACTGTATTGAAACACCCTCCCTACTCATCTGATCTGGCCCTCAATGACTTCTTTCTTTACCCCAAGATAAAGGAAATATTGAAAGGAAGACATCTTATGAATGTCGATTCAGGACATCAAGATAATATGACGACAGCTTTGATGGCCACTCCAGAAAAAGAGCTCCAAAATTGCTTTGAAGGGTGGACTAAGCACTGGCATCAGTGCATAGCTTCCCAAGGGGAGTACTTGGAAAGTGACTGGAGTGATATTCAGCAATGAGGTATGTAGCACTTTTTCTAGGATGAGTTTGCAAACTTAATTGTCAGACCTCCTCTGTGTGTGTGTGTGTGTGTGTGTGTGTGTGTGTTTGAATTATGTGATCTCTAAAACTTTCCCTTCTCTTAAAATCCCTTATTTTAACTTTTTTATGGGGAAGGAATTACAAATTGCTCTTTACGGAATACAGAAATGCATTTTTAGAAGTTTTCTTCATGTGGACTAAAGGGGGCAGTGCCTCCTTTCACAAAGACAAATAACTTTAGCTAAAAACAGGGCTGCTCATATGTGAAACAGAAGGGTCTGTGATAGGAAATGAATGAAGTGTAGGAAGTTGAAGTCAGATTTGCAGTTGCCTGGGCAGGAGAAAAGACAACCAGAGTCTTCACAAGAGAAATGGGCAAGCTCCTGTGGGCATCACTATTGACTCTGTGGCTTCAGGCAGACTGTGAGTTGTGGGTGGGAGCTTTGACTATAGTAGAGAAACTCCAAGGAACGTTACAAGGTTGGGTGATGAGATCATTGGGGAGTTTTGTTTTGTTTTGCCTTCTGGCTCCAGATGGCTTTCTGTGTTGACTTTATGAATAAAATTTAAAATCTGTTACTGTCTTTCCAAACAGGGGTGGATAGTCAACAGAAGAATGGTGACCAGCAGCAGGTTAAGCAACATTCTCCATCCCTGAGTGTGCAAGAAGGAGAAATTTCTATTCTGAACTGCGACTACAGTAATAGTTTGTTTGATTACTTTGCATGGTACAAAAAATACCCTGCTACAGGTCCTGCGTTCTTGATATCGATACGTTCAGTTAAGGTTGAAAATGAAAATGAAAGATTCACAGTCTTCCTCAATGTGAGTGCCAAACACCTATCTCTGCACATCTCAGCTTCCCAGCCTGAAGACTCAGCCTTGTACCTCTGCGCAGCGAGTACACAGTGCTCTCCAGGCACCTGCAGACTGTACGCAAACCTGCAGCTAGGGCCACGCCAACCCCTACTTTGGGATCTCGGACTGGGAGGCACACAGACTTGCTTCCATTTTACAAATGGCAGTGAGAGGGTGTGCTTTAGGTAGGGGATCAAGCTGAGCTTAAGGAAGACTGATACATGGCCACGTCCTACAAATGGGTTAAGAATGTTCCCTGAGCTTTAGGGTGTCCAAGAGTCTAACCATTCTCTCTCTCTCTCTCTCTCTCTCTCTCTCTCTCTCTCTCTCTCTTCACTTTTAGAGAGAGGTAACTGCTGTCACCAAGGCACAAATCACTGGTGATACTTTGTTCCCAATAGCTCCTGGAGTAAGAATACCCTTTTTCCCTTCTAGCCTAGGGAGAAAAGATACATTTGGGATGGGGAAACTACAGTCCTAATGCAATTTCTCCCAGTGAATGTTTGTGTGCCTTTGATACAGCAATCATGCGCTTCCTTTTAGTGTAAAGTGAACAAAATAATTCCTGATTATTGTTTCTGGATAACTGTGCCTTTACATTGAATGCATTTGAGGATGGATGTGTTATGTCACATTCATATATTTATTTCTTCACTTATAAGTTACTTCTAGGCATTGCTTCAGTAAATTGCTTACTGTGTACTCTTTTCCTAGGAAGACATTGAACTTTTTGACACACTATCCATCAGTAAGAGGTGTTGCCCTATGGGTCATAATAATAAGCACAAGCATGTCAGAAGTTTCTCAGCTGCAAAGATCTTGTTATTGGTAGCCATCCCGATTGCCAGTTGAGATGGATCCGTAGCACTGAGTATTTAGGATGTAGCTCAAAGTTGAGAGTGAAGAATCAGACTAAGGTCATTCTAGGAACACAAGATCTTAAACGATATGGGAAATAATCCAAATGTTTATTCAATCAGGGGTCTCCAGTAGGTTGGCAGTTTCCAGCTTCATACTTAAGTGATCTATTAACAGATGGCCAAAGTCACCTACATGCGATTCCCCTTTACTATACATGAATGGTAATGAAGTGAGGGTGTTAACTAATAAAAAAAATTCAAGATTGAAGTTTTATATTCTAACTTGCGTTGTCAACTTGTATGATTTTGGAAATTCTATTAGTCACTCAGACTTCTTCATCTGTGAAAAACAGGTTAGAACTAGATGAAATCTATTTCCTTGTGGACCAATGGCTATATGATTCCATTCACCTCAAATGTCCTGATCACTGATTGTGTGCTTTTCACTATGTGAAGAACAGAAGGAAATTAGTCAACCTGAATTTCTATGAAAACATTTTTCTTCTTCATGCCAGAAATGTTCTCAAATATAGAATTTCAAACTGAAAAGTAAAAGTAATCCCAACTATCTGAACAAAAAAAAAGGAGAATTAGGATAAGATACTGTGGCTGTCCTGAGAAAGCAAGAGACTTCCTGTGTACATAATGGATGTATAATGTAGTATCTACATGTGTTTCTGTGTATGTAATATGAAGTCAGACAATTAAGTTTGTGAACTCATCCTAGAAAAAGTGCTACATACCTCACTGCTGAATATCACTATGGTCACCTTCGAAGTACTCCCCTTGGGAAGCTATGCACCGATGCCAGCACATAGTCCACCCTTCAAAGCAATTTTGGAACTCTTTTTCTGGAATGGCCATCAGAGCTGTCGTTATATTACACTTGATGTCCTGAATGTCACCAAAACGTCTTCCTTTCAATATTTCCTTTATCTTGGGGTAAAGAAAGAAGTCATTGGGGGCCAGATCAGGTGAGTAGGGAGGGTGTTCCAATACAGTTATTTGTTTACTGGCTAAACACTCCCTCACAGTTAGTGCTGTGTGAGCTAGTGCATTGTCGTGATGCAAGAGCCATGATTTTTTGTTGGCTAAAAGTTCAGGTCGTCTAACTTTTTCAAGCAGCCTTTTCAGCACTTCCAAATAGTAAACTTGGTTAACTGTCCAGTTGGTACAAATTCATAATGAATAATCCCTTAGATATAAAAAAGGTTAGCAGCATCGTTGTAACAAGTTCGTGAACTTAATTGTCAGACCTCATGTGTGTAAAGGGACTTTCTCCTAATTTTTCTTCATCAGAGAGCTAAAGGTGTTCCTGAAACATTTTGAGACTAAAATCATGTGGCCATCCAAAGAGGCCTCTTAGTAAGGAGTTTTGTATATTTCATAGAAGACTCTTTCAGTAGTCATTCATTTTGGTTGGGCTCAGAGATCCCAGATCTTTGGAACCGTGAGAAATCTAATCATGGAATGAACACAGAGCTCATTGGGGGGCCTACTTACTCTACTGAAATGCAATGTGTTCTTATCTTCTCGAAGCCACACCATAAGCTGTTCAATTAAGCACCCATATCTTCTGCTGCATCTGTTAGCCATTATTACAATAATGTGCATTACTCCAAAATTCAGAGGCTTAAAGCAATAAATTCACTCATAAATGTGTGAATTGACAATTTAGACTGGGCCTGACTGAGCTCACTGTTACATCTGAAGATCAGCTGGCTGTTGGCTGGCCCAGAATGGCCTTATCTCAGGTAACTAAAAATACTCAGCTCTCCCCTATCTGCCTCATCCTCCAACAGCCTAGGTCAGGCACACATTCATGGCAGTCCCAGAGGAGGAAAAGCAAGAGTTAAAATACGAAAGCACCTTTTAAGCCTCTGCTTGCATCATAACTTGCAATAGCAAATTGGCCAAAGTAAGTCTCACTTTCCAACCATATTACATCACAACATATTATACATAGATTGTGTGTATCTATATGTGTATATATGTATTATATGTGTATTATGTATACATAATATACACACAATATGTACATATTCCACAATAGCAGGGTCTGGCTGAGAAAAAATAATATAACATGATATATCATACGTTATATTTTATTATATAACATTTATCTACATGTGCATTTTATACATTTATTATGTTATAGATTATATTATGAATTCATTTTAAAAATTATTTTTAATAGATATTTTTCCAACTTCTCCCTATTTCTCCTACCCACTCCCAGTCCCTTGCAACCGCTTTTCTACTCTATTTCTATGAGTTCAACTTTTTAAAAAATATTCTACATGTAAGTGATACCATAAAGTTCATTTCATTTTCAAAAAAGATAAAAAATATTAATGAATAAACATTTCAGTTATCATCCCTGTTCTTAGCAAAACTATTTCTAATACTCTAAGTCCATAAATCAAAGAACTTTTTTTATCTTCAGATAGATTTTAAATGATTTATAAATGATTCCAACCCATTTATAAAGTTCTGTTACAATGGACATTTTTCACCCTGATTGCCATTATATTTACCCTATTTCATGTCTGTGTATGAAGGAAAGCTATAACATGGGAATACATCCATACTTCCCTACATTCCTAAGGCTACACAAAAATCATACCACAAAACGGAATGCTACATACGATCTCACCAGTTTTGTTCAATCTCTTCATACTGCAACATTCATATTTCTTTCATTTCCACAGTTACCAATCTATCTCCTTTCTTAATTGGTATATTTGGGATAAGGCATTAGTAAAGAGCTATTTTCTACAATCGACCTTGCCATCATGCTATGTCATCATGAACAAGTGATCAACTTCTTAGCATTTTATATCAGGACTTCATATGTAATGCAACAACAATAATTTACAGCTAACATTGTTCTTAGGCTTGATTCATTCAATCAATCAATTATTATTCATTGAATATCTGCTAAGTTCTATATACATGTTACATACTAGAAAAAAGGGCTATGAGGAAATACATAGTATCTTCTCTCATTGAATTTATAGTCTAGTTAGTTATACAGGTAGCTGCTTAGACAAAGTAAAGTGAGACAGGACTAAGCTTAGGGAAAGCAAAGGGTGATAAAAAGGCATACGAAGAGCCCCACCCATCCCCACCCCAGCCTTAGTAGTGAGTTAGAAACAGCCTGGCGTCTGTGACACTTAAGCTGAGACCTTAAGGTTTGGTAGAAGTTAATCAGGTTGAAAGACAGAAGTTGGAGAAGTGACCTTAAAAGTAGGAGCAGCACATACAAGGTAATAGAAACCTTAGTGAATTTCAGGACTGAAAGCCAAGGTTATACTATATATTTTTGGTTTGAGAAATGTATATTTATCAATATTGCAAATGAGCAAGCATAATCTTTGTAAAGTTACCAAATATGTTCTCTACTTCCTTGAGATTTTTCTAATAATTTCTTCATTTGACAGTAATATGTGTCTTAGGTTCAAATACAGGAGATGCAATTGGAAAGAAATAGACAATGAATATGCCCTCAGGAAGCATGTAATATTGTGGAGTATATTACAAAATAGTGTAATGAAAGCTATTACGGGAGAAAGGGCAAATATATTGTTGGTGCAAAAGTAATTGCAGTTTTGGACTGTGAATTTTAAATCATTATAACTAGGCTCAAACACATCTTTATTAATTAAAATAGAAACCATTACAATCAACACATTTTTGTCAATAAGAAATAAGTTTGTTTATTCCTGTAGTATAAAAATCCATGCTTTGGGATTCGATGAACTCCTGGATAGCATTTTCTGCATTCTGCTGGTTGCGGAAGAGTTTTCCCTGCAAAAAGCTGTTGAGATGCTTGAAGAAGTGGTAGTCAGTTGGTGGGAGGTCAGGTGAATATGGCGGATGAGCACAACTTCGCAGCCCAATTCATTCAACTTTTGAAGTGTTGGTTGTGTGACATGCAGGGGGCATTGTAGTGGAAAAGCATTGAGCCCTTTCTGTTGACCAATGCTGGCTGCAGGCATTGTAGTTTTTAGTGCATCTCATCAATTTGCTAAGCATACTTCTCAGATGTAATGGCTTTGCCAGGATTCAGAAAATGATATTGTATCAGACTGGCAGCAGACCACCAAACAGTGACCACGGCCTTTTTTTGGTTCAAGTTTGGCTTTGGGGAATGCTTTGGAGCTTCTTCTAGGTCCAACCACTGAGCTGGTCATCGCTGGTTGTCGTATAAAATCCACTTTTCATCGCACGTCACAATCTGATTGAGAAATGGTTCACTGTTGTTGTGTAGTATAAGAGAAGATGACACTTCAAAACGACGATTTTTTTTTTTATTTGTGGTCAGCTCACGAGGCACCATTTATCGAGCTTTTTCACCTTTCCAGTTTGCTTCAAATGCTGAATGACCATAGAATGGTCGACATTGAGTTCTTCGGCAAATTCTCATGTAGTTGCAAGAGGATCAGCTTCGATGATGGCTCTCAATTGGTCATTGTCTGTTTCCGATGGCCGGCCACTACACTCCTCATCTTAAAGGCTCTCGTCTCCTTTGCAAAACTTCTTGAACCACCACTGCACTGTACAATCGTTAGCAGTTCCTGGGCCAAATGTGTTGTTGATGTTGCAAGTTGTCTCCTGCTGCTTTACGACCCATTTTGAACACAAATAAGAAAATCGCTCAAATTTGCTTTTGGTCTAACATCATTTCCATAGTCTAAAATATATATAAAATAAATAGCAAGTAATGTCATTAGCAAAAAAACATAAAGTGAGAAATGTGCATTAAAATGATGTATAATATAACCACATTTATTTAAGAATGTATTCCAATATCAAAGGCAAATTTGAACAATGCAAAAACCACAATTACGTTTGCACTAACCCAATCCTGTCCCTCGCAACAATTTAAAAATTATTCGAGAGCCATAAGTATATTTTTACATAATCACCATTATGTGAATAATATCCTTTAAAATTTTTATAAATGAAACTATGATAGTTTTATTTTCATTTTCAATTTTACTT
>NW_017733335.1:46565-48945 GCF_001890085.2 Hipposideros armiger
AACCTATGGAAACAAAAATCATGTTGGTTGTTGCTAGTGGTTGGGGGTTGAAGGAAGGCATTGACTACAGTGGGTCACAAGGAAACTTACAGGGTGATAAAAATTATCTATATATCTCGATCCATGTAATAGTTACACAGGTACACGCATTTGTCAAAACATTTTAAATGTTACACTTGAAACGTGACATATTATTACATTACATGTAAATTATATCCAATAAAAATTATTTTAAAAATAGGGTGGATAAAAATGTTTAGGTTCTAGATCTCATGATAATCTGTAACACTTATTTTAACTTAATAGATAAGCAATTCTACTATATTAACTTGGAATGAAAAATAAAAGAAGGAGAAGCAGAAGGTGGGTGGAGTAACAAAAGGTAGTACATGTGATTAAAGTTCACTCTCTTAAATTGAGGACCATTACATCCCCGGTCCTCTGTTTACTAGCTCTGTGACCTTGAGTAGGTTTCTGAGCTTCTATCTCCCTACTGAAAAATGGGACAGGGGTCAAAGGGGGAGAATAATAATCTCTCACATGGTTCACATTTTCCACAAGATGAAGATTAAGTAAGATTATGAAGTTTTTAAAACATGTTAAGTGTTCGGTGAATTTTAGCTGGTATTTTTATTATTAGCCATAAGTGGTCAATTCAAGGAACCCCAGGTCTTCTAAACAAGAGTGTGGGTGGTAATCAGCCTGGTATGGTGGCTCCAGGATATTTTCTTTTAGGTGTGCAGTGTGAGCAACTGGAGGTGAGATTAGAGAAAAAAAGGTAACTTTCTCCTAATCCCACAGATTCACTAGTAACCTGGAATCATGAGAAATAACATCTCATCACAGAAGTGATTTATTATAGTTGACCCCAGGGCAAATAATACTAAATAGAATGGAAATAATCTTTGTCCTAGTGAAATGCTACCTAGATCATAACCAGAAGCCTAAATAATCAGAAAAGACAGTAGACTTTAAAACAAAGTGATTGAAAACATGAATTGGGAAGAAAAGGAGACAGAAAAGATGCATAAGCTCCAGTATTACCCTGAAACATTCTGAGTAACAATATACATCTAGTCCCTTACAAGAATACAGAGTCCTGCATTTTAATTTAAAATATTTTTTCTTCATTTGGGACAAAGAAACATAGATATTGTATTTTTTTAATGTAAATCTAAATCTGAAANAATTTTCTCTCTAACATTCATCATAACAGTATATTCATAGCCCCTTCATTATACAAAAATAAAAGACATGTTAGATGTAAACTCATTCAAGAAAAGCCAAAACCCACACTTTAATAATTTCTCAGCCTGGCCACAGGGAGGCACTGTTTTAAAAGTATTCTAGACAGATGTATATAATTCTGTAAAGAGGGTGAAAGGGCTGTGATGTCTCCGATTGGTTGTCCCCCTACGTTGCAGTATTATAGAAACAACTGGAACAGGCCTCACTCTGAGCTCAAAGTAACTCCTGCTGAGAAAATCCCGTTCTGAAGCTGACTGGGTGCGTTGGATTTGCTGGACAGCCAAGACATGGAGACTCTCCTGAAAGTGATTTCAGGCGCTCTGTTGTGGCAGTTGGCCTGTGAGTACAGGGTTCAGTCTAGGAGAGGCTTATAACGGTGACAGCACCTTGAGGGCAGAAATTGGGTTATCCTTCTGTCCTGGGGAGGGCCCTTTTGAGAACCAGTCATAAGAAGAAGTATGGGAATGGGAATTGTTCTGTAACTATGTGGTAATGTTTATGTTTTGAGTAAGGAAGAAGGGGAGAAAGTCACTTCATTTTACAAGACTGAGCATTTCATGATTTCTTGTGTCCCTCAATTGCCTCTCTGGTCAGGTGTGAGAAGCCAAGAAGTGCAGCAGAGTCCTCAGACCTTGATCTCCCAAGAGGGCAGAGATGTTACCATCACATGCAATTCCTCGAAGACTTTATATTCCTTACACTGGTACCTTCAGAAACC
This sequence comes from Hipposideros armiger, assembly GCF_001890085.2. Taxonomy (NCBI): domain Eukaryota; kingdom Metazoa; phylum Chordata; class Mammalia; order Chiroptera; family Hipposideridae; genus Hipposideros; species Hipposideros armiger. The sequence goes on from NW_017733335.1 coordinate 48,532, forward strand.
TGGTGAAGGTCCTGTCATCTTGATAATATTAAGGCAAGGTGGAGAAGATAAAAATCATGACAAATTAGTTGCCACGTTTAATGAAAACAAGAAGCAAAGCTCCCTGTACATCATGGCCTCCCAGCCCAGGCACTCAGGCACCTACTTCTGTGGAGCTGAGACACAGTGACACCCAAGCTTCTAAAGGTTGTACTCAAACATGAAGCTGAGCCACAGATGCTGTTCTAGCACAAGGCTCCACTGAGTCACTTACCAGAGGTTGATTCATGACAAAAATGAAACTTCAGGGAAATTCAATTGCTTTAACATAAAGTGCAAAAAGTGGGCATGCTCTTAAGATCATATATAATTGAACATTATTTTCTTGATAATTATTTAATTGCTGGATGGGTAATTGCATGGTAGATAGCTTAG
>NW_017733335.1:55560-56433 GCF_001890085.2 Hipposideros armiger
AATTAATTTGCTTTTTAGAAAGGGACTTGGTGCCCAATAGAAATCAAAATACAGTAATTTGAGAAACTGGATTTTCAGTGGCTCATGTAGCAATAGGGTTGTTTTACGACAACTTTGATATTTAACTTAAGGGTAGCTTTATTGCCGAGCCCTATGTTTTCAGGTCTTCTACTTCTTTTAATTCCTACAGATGACAGGGATGGATACTACTGTCAGAGCCATGTTAGGCTAATGAACCACTGTTCTCACTTGTGTTGTATTATCTTCCCTCAATACTTTATCCCCATGGAGTTTTAACTTTAAAGAGATTTAATCATATGCTTTTACTCACTAGGTATAATTCTCAGGAAGCTGGTGCAAAGGGGTGTTTTTTATTAATATTTTATCTGTCCAGAATTTGTCATAGATACTGATACTGTAAGTCAGGGCCTTCTGGAGGGTCCATCACAGGTCTAGGGAAGGAAAACACGGTCATACTTGTTTTCCTGAAGTTTCCTGTACATACACTAGAAATAAAATGTAAACTCTGAAAATGACCCAGTAACCCATCTTTATTGTTTCAACAGTGGTGAGTGGCCAAAAAAAAAGGGTGTGGTATAGAGTCCTTCAATCCTGAATGGACTGTTATCAACTGCGGTTATACACAAAGGATTTGAATTATTTCTCTTGGTACAAGAGGGAGCAGGGAAATGCCATACTCTTCTAATAGAGATTCTTTCAAATGTGCATACAGAGCAACACTTCAAAATGATTAAGTGCACAATCTACCAGGAAGCTGGAACAATTCTATTTTTATATGTACTTCATAACATAACTTTAAAAAATATCACACAGAAATCGGTAGAATTAATTAGTAGAATAAAGTAGTAGAAT
>NW_017733335.1:57545-59572 GCF_001890085.2 Hipposideros armiger
AAAAAAATAAAATAAAATAAAACTGAGGGTCCTTATGACTTTGATTAAATTTAGCTTTAAATCCTTTCTCTAGAAATCACCTCTCTCTCCATATATCTATATCTATCTATATCTATATCCACATCCATATCTATGTCTATATTTATATCTATATCTGTATCTATCTATATCATTTATAATCTATACATACATACATACATAGGGTGCCAAAAAATGCATACACATTTTAAGAAAGGAAAATTGTATTAAAATCGTAATACTGAATATATACTGATAACAAAAGATGAAAACAAACTACATTTGACTTCTGCAATTACAAGAGGTGATCAAAATGGTTACCATCAGAATCCAGACACTTCTGATTATGGCAAATTACTGCTTGAGCAATATTCAGCAAAGTGCCCACTTGTAGAGTTTTTTTTTTTGGCACTCCCATTATACCTTTTTCTCTTCATATATATACCTCTGTTTGATAACAGTTTTAAATATCTGTTTGGGGGGAAATGTCATTGGAACAACAAGGCTGCCAGTTCGATTCCTACATGGGCTAGTGAGCTGCGCCTTCCACAACTAGATTGAAGACAACAACTTGAACTGAGCTGCTGCTGAACTGCCTGTGGGCAGCCGGATGGCTCAGTTGGTTAGAGCGTATGTTATTGGCAACAAGGTTGTTGGTTCGATTCCCGCATAGGATGGTGGGCTGCACCCCCCCACAACTGGAGTGAGACGGGAGTGAGAACAGCGACTGGACTTGGAGCTGAGCTGTGCCCTCCACAACTAGATTGAAAACAACGACTTGACTTGGAGCTGATGGGTCCTGGAAAAAACACACTGTTTCCCAATAAAGTTAAAAAAAAAAAAGAATTTAGATGACAAAATAGAAAAATAATGTTTCTTCTTTATTAGAGGAGTTAAAATACACAAATAAAACCATAGTTATTCATCTTCATTACACATTATTACTTATATTACTAAGAAAATATGATTCATAGTCAAGAAAAAAGAAAATAGAAGCAGATTCTGAGATGGCTNTTTCCACGGAAGAAAGAATTCAAGAGCAAGGCAGATGCAGGAAAGTGAAAGTGATTTATTGAAAACAAAAGTACACACTTGAGAGTAAAGTGCAAAGGAATTTAGAGAACAACAATCAGAGGAACTCCTCATCAGGGGTTTTTATCCCTCCTAGTGTGGGAATTGATGACATGCAATTGATGGGTTTCATTCATCACCTATACCTAAGCTTAACCTTCTATTTCCCATTTTTAATTCCTTATTTGGGTCCCACAAACAGATGCATGATGGGGGTCATAGTAACTGCAATGTAAATGAGATTATAATGACATTATAATTAGCTAAAGTTCATGCCCTGGTCATAGGGATCAGCCGAGCTGGATGAAACTGGTTCTTTTCTCCAGCTGCAGGTACTGGATATATTCCCTTGTTACTTGTGTAACCAGTGAGGCACCTCACATTGTACCCTGGAAGGGGTTATCAATTTCCTAGGCTACCTGTCCTGCCTCAGAAGGAGTACCTGTCTGCTGCATGGGGAGAAGAAAGAAAATGAAGTCTCAGTTATGAGTTCAAAGGCTGACTGAGGAGCACACAACTACTGTTCATTAATATCCAGTTCCCCTCTCCTTTCAGCAACCAGAACTGCAAGCCTTCTGAAGATTGACGTGGCCATAGGACTTTCTTGGGCTAAAAAAATATGAGCCAAAATAGCATGTTTCACTTCATGAGACAGGCATTTAACTTATATTAATTGCCTAGCTTAACTTTCAATCTCTACCATTTCAGAGTATAGTGATTGTAGAATTGTATATAGATATGAAGGTTCAAAGGTTATGCATCACATATAATGAAGCTGACTGCCGGGTCAGCTTAATACATGAATGCATGTGCAAGAAAGGTGTGTGTAAGAAACAAACAAATGTTTTCTTTAAACACTGAGATTTTAAAGTTGATTATTACCATAGCATAAACTGTCATAATCTGACTGGTACACCAAGCTTACTTAAATACAGGGG
>NW_017733335.1:59791-61561 GCF_001890085.2 Hipposideros armiger
ATGAGAAATAACATCTCATCACAGAAGTGATTTATTATAGTTGACCCCAGGGCAAATAATACTAAATAGAATGGAAATAATCTTTGTCCTAGTGAAATGCTACCTAGATCATAACCAGAAGCCTAAATAATCAGAAAAGACAGTAGACTTTAAAACAAAGTGATTGAAAACATGAATTGGGAAGAAAAGGAGACAGAAAAGATGCATAAGCTCCAGTATTACCCTGAAACATTCTGAGTAACAATATACATCTAGTCCCTTACAAGAATACAGAGTCCTGCATTTTAATTTAAAATATTTTTTCTTCATTTGGGACAAAGAAACATAGATATTGTATTTTTTTAATGTAAATCTAAATCTGAAAGTAAATTTACATGGCCAAAAATTTCTGGGGAATAATTGAACAGCTTTTATAAGGAGGAAATAGGCTATCTTAAACACATGTAGTGGCCCAACTTAGTCTACCCAAGTGTGAGCAGGATATGATCTAACGACTTGATCCATCCCTTCCTACCAAACCAATTGCCTGTTCTGAGACAACTGCGTTGCCCGTGTCTAACAATTCTAGGCGGAGCTTTACACAAAATTGAATAAGACTAATCACAAACTCAGAGCAGATATTTTCCTAGAGGAAGAGGTGCCAAATGACTTTTTTCAGCATATTATGAACACCAATAGCCTCTCTCTTCCTTGACAGGGACAGTTGCTGATCGTGAGGTTGAGGACACTCTAGGATTCAGGGTAGATAGTGGGGAGGGGCAGAGGGGATGAACAATGGCTAAATGTGACAAACATTCCAAGAAAATCAGAAAGAAAGGGACAGGAACCAGATTTTGACTCCTTCTGCCTTCACTGAAGATTTTACTCCTGCCCTACATGTTCTTGGCAACTCCTTTACAGGTCAGCTTTGGGGATCAACCTTATTGTTTCTTTTGTCTAGAGGGTCCAGAATATTCCAGAAGGTCATTCACGTCCAACCAACAACATGTAGGCATGAAGGTGAGACTGTGGAACTAGACAGTTTATATGATACCAGGGTTGTACATTATATATTGTATTGGTACAACAGTAGAGAGAGGATTTTCCTAATTTCCCAGCACAAAAATGCAGAAACCAATGTAACACACTGTCAATATTCTGTGAACTTCAAGAAAGCAGCAAAAACTATCAGGCTCATCACNTTAACATTCTAAATCAATCAAAAAAATAATACACAGGAATAAAAACATCATTTAATCATTTTAATCGTGAAAAGTACTTTATGTATAATAAAAATTAAGTCATATTTAAAAAGCAAATTCTTAGCAAATCAAAAGTAAGAGAAAAACTTTCTCATTCTGGTGAAGAATAAATGCTACAAATACCATCTCTTCATCAGAATCACAGGAAAATATTTATTCACAAATATAGCCACTAAGATGGCTTAATCAAAAAGGCAGAAAATAAAAGGAGTTGGTGAGAATATAAAAAAATGAAACCTCCTTACACTTCTATGAATGTGTGAAATGGTGTAGCCACAATGAAAAATGGTCTGAAAGTTCTTCAAACATGAAACATAAAGTTATCATATGATCCAGCAATTTCATTCCTCTGTATATACCCAAGAAAAATGAGAACGTTTGTGACACAAAAACTTGTCCATAAACGCTCATAGCCAAAAAATGAAAACAACCCAAATTAGCATAAACTGTTGGACCAAAATATAAAAAATGAAATGTCCATACTGTGAACTATTATTGGGCATTAAAAAGTAATGAAGTACTGAGACAT
>NW_017733335.1:64256-66328 GCF_001890085.2 Hipposideros armiger
TGGATGGCTTTACTTATTCCAACTCACTCAGATATAACTTGAGTTTGAACCTTAAAAATGACCTCAGTGTAAGCTCACTGAATTAAGCTGGGCATTGGAAAAAGTTTTCTTATCCTCTTTCTAAATTGATCTTTAATGCTGTGGGTGATAGTAGACTCAACTTAGAAAATGCTATGTCTTCAGTAGATGCTTTCCTGGGGAACACCCCTTTGAAAGCTTCCTGGTTGAGGCTTGCTAGTAACTGTTATGCTGAGGCTGGGACGTCCCTAAACCTATGAACAGACACAGATCCTGAGCTTGAGGCCTGGAGCCCCAGTTTACACTTGAACTATGAGATCAGTGACAGGAATAACCATTCTCCTGACTTTGGGTAAGTGATCTGGGTCTGAGAAGGGATGCGTTTCGTGTCTAAAGACAAAGGGCAGGTATGTGCTGCTTCTGCTTCTCCCACTGTACTTTACCAAACAGCCAGAAAACATTTGCATCTGTGAGTTTCTATGTGTCTATGTGTTTCTCTAGAGTGTCTGAGCACCATTGTGAGAAGTTTGTCATATCCACTACTCACAGAACATCCCCGGAGCTTCACAGCTCTCAGGTTGTAAGGAGTTTGGGGTCAATTGAGCCCAAAAGTCAAGGAATACAGCAGTTTATCTCTGGCCTGTGGCTCTGGATAGTTCAGTAACAGATACCAGTAATATTCCCATTATCCTGTGCAGTATACATGAAAATGCTCAAGCACGGGGAACAACCAAAAGGAGAGTTTCAGGGTGCTTATGAATCTGAACTTAGATGCACCCAGATTTGACAATGCAGAGATAATCTATTGTTTCTCAACCCCACAGGTATTATGGGTGATGCTAAGTCCACACAGCCAGATGCAATGGAGAGTACTGAAGGACAACCCGTGCACCTGCCCTGTGACCACCCCAAAATCAGTACAAATGAGTTCATACACTGGTATCGTCAGATTCACAACCAAGGTCCACAGTACGTGATTCATGGTCTAAAGAAAAATGAATCCAATGGAATGGCCTCTCTGATCATCACAACGGACAGAAAGTCCAGTACCTTGATCCTGCCCCAGGTCACCCTGAGAGACTCTGCTGTGTACTACTGCATCGTGACAGACCCACAGTGGGAGGGATGGGGCTGCACCTGCGCAATATCTCAGTAGGGTGCAGGGCAGGGAAGTTGCAGCAGCATCTAAAGAGGCCTGTGGACAAGAATGAGCAGAAGCTCCATAGAAGAAGAAGAAAAGCAAAGGAGGAAAATAAGGATAAGAAGTAAAGATAAGATAGTGGGGAAATCAAGGAGCAAAGAATGAAGGGAGAGTAAAGGTGAGGAAGAAGTGCTATACTATTGAAGGGACTGAAAAGCTTACAAGGAAACTAAGAATGACAAGTTTAAATCTTCAATGAAAGGAAAAGGGCATGAGAATTAGCCATCGCTTTTGTTTTAATCAACTGTTGCTTTCTATGTTGGCCTCACTAAAACAATTGACAACAAGCATTTGTTTGTCCCCAAGACTTGCTTCCTCTGGACCCAGGGAAATACCCAGGCTCTGGATATTGCATCATATTAGCTATACCAACTTCTCAAAAATTGAAATAAATTTCAGAAATTGGTTTATTTGTATTCGAGAAAAATGGGAAATTTTCTTTATTGCTTATCTGAAGCACAAACACTCACAATATAGATGATTTGGGTAAAGTAGAAAAACAGGGGAAAATATGTGGATATTAACTTAATTTTTGAAATATATGTTGGAAGATTGCTATTGTCACACATAAATACAACTCAAATCCTTTCTCATTATAAAAGACTCCAGCTATTTACATTAAATGTTTCAACACCTCATAAAAAAGACTCAAGATATTACATAAATATGTAGTGTAAAAAACCTGGAAGTTAAAAACTGACCTTTTCCACCTCCCTACCATTTCCTCTTCAGCTCCTATAATAACCCAATTTCTGATTTTGGAATGTTTTCTGACAATCACATTTCATATCCTAGGATAGTCATATAAATATATACTCAATTTTCTTAACATAAATTGAATCATAGGTGTGTT
>NW_017733336.1:0-885 GCF_001890085.2 Hipposideros armiger
ATCAGGTTCCTTTCTCCTCCAATTGTATTTAATCAAAGTTAATAAAACAGAACCTTAGAATAGAAATAGCAAAAGTGTGACTTGTGGGCCAGACCCAGCCTGTAGGTGTGTTTTGACATTCCCTATATTTTTGGAAGTGTTGAATTAGTTGCTAAAATTAACAAATCAGAGGATTTCACAGAAAAGCTGAATTTTTACCTACACTGGAAATAGAAAATCTGACAAACTGGGCCATGGCAACAATCAGCTGGGGCTGTGTAGGGACTGTTCCCTTTAGATATGGCATGGAGCCTCCAAATGGCCCTGATCCTAGTGTATTTATGTTGTCCTTTTGGTTCCTTTGGTCTCTTTTTATTTTAAGACCTGGGATTACAGTTGGGTGATATGCAAGAGGACATCAGCTTCTGTGAAGAGTAGAACCCAGGGCTTCTGTTTTCCAAGTGTTTTCTTACGTGATTCCACATATTGTCCATAATTTGACACCAGATGCTATGCTCCATTTGATCCTGTAATATGATCTATTGAAAAGCCTATTCATGTCTTAACTTTCTTTTTTTCAATTTTTAATTTTAGAATATTAATTTGGAAGACAAGATAAAAATGCTTCCTCTGTCCCTCCATACTGAAGCTTTCTAACTAGACCTCAAAGACACTAGAACTGCTGCCAATATATCTTTAGTTTATCATTCCCTCATGTCAATCAATTTGTGAATGTAGAGGTGCCTGGGTTTCATGGGTCTCAAAGAGCTCTCTGTCACATTTGAATGCAGAATTCAGAACACTGGTACCTTTTCTGATTGACAGCATAATTTTAAATATGGCCGACTTCATACTCTTCAATGGGAAGTCACCTATGATATAGCTGTGCTGTGTGTGCGTGCGTGC
>NW_017733336.1:8815-10880 GCF_001890085.2 Hipposideros armiger
TTTCATTTATATGTTATCTAATATTGAAGCCATGGTAGGTCAGGTTAAATTCATTTAACATAGCATTGAAAAGAGTCATTGCTTTCAGCATACCTAATGGTTTCTTATAACCTCTGGAAAACCCTAAGGCTCCTCCTCTCCTTTGGCTATGTCTCTGTACCCCCCACATTTTAGACTCCAAATGAAACATTCTACCCAGAAGAGGAGTAGATGGGATTCTAGCTCATGAACTAAGGCATATGTTTTCTTCAAGAGGCTGCCTTTTCAAAAGAGGTTAAAAGTTAGTACAATTAGTTGGGGGGATGTTTTCTTATGCCACCATATATTTTTTCTCTCTTTCCTTCTCCTCAAGAGAGTCATTCCTGGCCTTAGCAAGACTCACATTCTCAGTTTATCTTAGTAATACTCTAAGCATCAAGTCTTTCATTTGCAAGTGGCAGGAACGGCTCAAATTAGCTTAAATGAAAAAGGGAAGAGGTCAGCTGGATCCACGTCCTCAACCAACTTATCTCTCCAACTTTCGGCTGTTTTACTCTAGGTTTAAAAGTTTTTCTATAAGGAGACAGCAATTACCAACAATTTCAGGCTTATATTTACTAGAGTAGAAAACCCCATTGAGACAGCGAATGGCTCTTTTTCAAAATTTCTGACAAAACTCCTGAAAGGGTGAAAAGGATGCTTTAGAATGTAGTCACAAGACTCACTGTCTATTTTTGCCACTAGCATAAACTATATATAAATATAACTAAAGACCTCATATGATGTATCCCCATTTGGAGCCACATCATTGTGCTATGTTCTTTGGCAAGCCTGTGCCATGTGCTCACTCCTGTGGCTGAAATCAGGCTGACACATCCTGAATCTCAAGGACTGAGAAGAGGTGAGTGGTAGTTATGGGAGGGAAATTAGGAGGACAGTCTCAGAAGTAGTAGGGATGCATCCTATAGAGACAAAAATAGCTGATTTCTACCTCAAAAGGCAAACACACTTCTCTGGCTTCTTTCATGTTGGTGTCTGGTTTTTGTTTTATATAATTAGTGTGCCCTGAGATAAGAGTTAGAGCATGGTTGTACAGACAGAAAATGGAATTTGTGAAGATCCTTCAACAGCTTCCAAGTTGGGTTAATCCTACCAAATATCTTTCATGTGTCCTTTCAAGTTTGTAAAGGTTAATGGAGTGCATACAAACCATACTGTAGCAGTCACAAAACAGAAAATAATGATTCCTGGAAGTTAGCTGTAATCATGCAAAGAAGGTTTCCTTATAAATAAACAATTCATCTACTTCCTTTTGGTAAACAGAGAATTCANACTTTCAACATTTTACTCTTGAGAAAAGAAAGCCTCCTTTTGTTGTTGTTGCTGTTGTTCTTGTTGTTGGGGTATGATTTTGGCATTTGGTTTTATAATTCATCAGGATTTATTGTGAAAGAAAAAGAGAGAATATGACCTTATAAAGAAATTTTATATGATGGGATAATAACCACTGAAACAGGATGGGAAAGAAAGGAAAATTCTGGTGTGTGTGTATGTGTGTGTGTGTGTTAGTGTTAGTGCATATAAGCTAGGTTTATGGTGACTAATCACCCTAGTTTGCCTGAGACTATGTTTCCTGGTATGTGAGACATGCTGTGCAAAAACTAGAAAAATCTCAGGAAAACCAGCACAAGTTGGTTTCCCTAAGTGTCTTCCAAACATTTCCTTGTATGCAGACAGATTTACCCTTGAGGGAATTCCTCACATTGACATGTGTGGTAGAAGTGGACAGAACCTCCCAACACATTCTCCACTAGAAAATTAAATGCCCCTTTTATGTAACTGAAAAGAAGGACTTCTGGTAATCAGAGTTCCATTTCTTCTTCCTGGTGGATTTGTTACCAGACTATTTCTCTTCGGTGACTTGTAGTGCCTGATTCCTAGGCAATTCCCAAATTGACTTGTTTCTTCTGAATATGGAATCCATTTCTTTTGATTGTAATTGAAAAAAACCTTAACAAGTATAGAAGTTTGTCATATTTGGTGACAAAAATAACAATTTATTGCAGAGTATATCTTGAAGAAAGAA
>NW_017733336.1:14125-16054 GCF_001890085.2 Hipposideros armiger
ACTGTACCTGCCTATAACTTACTTGACTGTGTTGAGAATGATTCTGAAGCTTCCTCTAAGTTTATTGCCAACAAATACAGTGATTAATGAGCAATAGACAGAGTATTGGGAGGAGTGATTCATTTCCCATCTTTAGTAGGGGTTATAAATGTCTATATAATGAATCCTGATTATGACTTTGCAAAGGAACAATGCATGCAACTCATATACTGAGTGAAGAATTTGAAAGTACATAGGAAATAGGGACTTGGCATAGGCTCAGTTGTCTGTGTGTATTTGTGTCTAGGAATTATGTCTGGTTTATACTAAGCCTTTTAAAAAGTACATCAGTCAGTTTCTTTCCTGTTAGTAGAATGGAAGGACACGAATATAAAATAACAAGTTAAAAACTAATAGATTCTGGGGCAGCCGGGTGGCTCGATAGGTTAGAGCATGTGCTTTGAACAACAAGGTTGCTGGTTTGATTCCCACATGGGCCAATGAGCTGTGCCCTCCATGACTAGATTGAAGACAACAAATTGGGCTGAGCTGCAGCTGAGCAGCCAGTGGCGGCCGGATGAGTCAGTTGGTTAGAGTACATGCTCTTAACAGCAAGGTTGCCAGTTCAATTCCTGCATGGGATGGTGGGCTGTGCCCCCCACAACTAGACTGAAAATGGTGACTGGGCTTAGAGCTGAGCTGCACCCTCCTCAACTAGATTGAAACAACTACTTGACTTGGAGCTGATGGGTCCTGGAAAAAACACACTGTTCCCCAATAAAATTTCTAAACAAACAAACAGACAAAAAAGTCTAATAGGGTCTAAGAAAAAGGACATTGGAGAGGGATATGAAATTTTTCTCTGCTTTTGGAGAACTTATACAATTAAATAAATAGAAAAAATATTTAATAAAAAATAAAAATACTGAATATGCTTTATAGTATATAGAATATGAAGTCTTGAGTTCATAAACTCTGTTAGGGAGGAAAATAAAGTTAGTTTGTAGAGACAAAGTAAAATAAGGAAGGTTTCCTGCAGAANCTGTTTCTAATTAATTTGAATAGACCCCTCACTCACTGAACCAACATAACCAGATGCTAAAAGAGCTATATACTTAGTGGTATGATAAAACTACTTCCCTTGCTCTTTTATCTGGGTGTAGAATCACTGAGTTTAGAATTTTGGAGCTGGGATGTGATTGCTAAAGACTGCTTTATATTATTATCTCATAATGCCGATATTCACATTCTCTCAATTTTGTCCTAGATTATCCATTCTAAACATTCTAATATCCATTACATTCTCTTAAAATTCAAAGGACATTGTAGTGTTTCAAGCTCTATAAACCTATACACCAGCAGGGAAACTAGTTTTCATTATGTAGTAAATGGAATTGGTTACATCTTGGTAGAAAATGTAGATGATATGTACTTGCAATATCATTAAGATGATTTCTAAATGTCTCTCCTTTCTGGGAGTCAACATATCTTTTATGGCTGTCCTCTGGAAACAGCCTATTTCCAACACCTGTTGTTGCTTTTGACTTGTTTCTACTATTGCTTAGCCTTGTTCTTATCATAAATTTTGATAATTATTCAGTAGATGTAACTCTTCTTAAGTATGGTGGCTCAAAACATTGCATCATTGTAGGTGTGTTGAGGCAGTGCAATATAGTGGTTAGTAGCTCTGAATCTAGATTTAGGCACCTGGGTTTATATCAAGATTGTCATTTAGCAGATGGGCAGGAAATGTAAGCCTCATTTCTTCAACTGTTAAATGGTGATGACACTAATATCTACTTCGAAGGGCTACACAGATTAAATGAGGTGAGATGTAATCATTGAAACAGTGCCGGGTGATATGTGTAAGTCACCTAAAATTGCATATTCAAAAGTGACAGACAGTTCTTCAAGGCCCATAAAACCCCAGGACCTCTACATGTATTGGTG
>NW_017733336.1:19569-20926 GCF_001890085.2 Hipposideros armiger
GAAAATAAGATTGCTGAGATTCAGAAAGCAAGATAAAGGAAATATATTTGGGCAGGGCAGAGACACATCTGGGGATTTTCAAGGTGATATGAAGGGTTTAAATTCTATAAATAGACAATAAGGAAATAATATCTCTAACTCCCTTGTTTCATTCTTAAAGAAAGAAACAATACGTTCTTTGGGGTTTGTCTGTTTATGTCCTTCTGGTTTGGTCAAACTGAGGCATAGAATTAAAGGAGAAGGAAATAATTCTTGCCTAAAGTTTGCAATTTAATTCAAAATTGGAGCATTTTAGTACACATGGCAAATTAGCATCATGAGCACAATTTTTCATTCATGTTTATCTCTTCAGCAACCTCCAAATACAAAAATGAATATGACAAAACAATTATTTTTTCTTTTCCTCCATCCGTTTCTTTCTACTTCACTTTTCTGGCTTCCTTTTTTATTTTTTAAGCAAAATGTTTCTTGTACATCAAATGGCTCTTTGAAAACAACATGCACTGAAGTGAAAGCAGGTCAGCCCTAAAGGAAAAGGCACACTTATTAGAGAACACACAACTGTGAATAAAGAGAGGGAAGCCTTTCCTCCTATGAAGAAAAAGTTTCCTAAAAGGGCAAGGGATGCTTTTGAACCTAGTGACAAGACTGCCTTTTAAATCCCCAAAAGGTCATATAATAATTGAGATTCATTTTTTTTCTAAAACAGCAACTTCTACTAAGTGAACCAGTAAAAGTTAAGCACATTAAATTAACCAAACTGAGCACAGACCTAAACATCCCTAAGGCAGAAAATAACTTTTGCTTTGACTCTCCAAACTTTTATATCTCTGGTGTTTATGAACACACACCCTAAAGTCATTGCAGCTTAAATACAAAACACATGAGATAGAAGCCATTTCAAACTTTGGTTTCCACATTTCTAGAGCTGTTAACTTTGCAACAGCTTGGGGATTTTTCTCTACCAAATTCCCCCAAACTTCAAAATTCTAGCTCCAACTCACATTGCTGACTTTAACTCTCTTCTCTGGGAACTATTTCCTGCCACTAGCATATACTGTTTTGCTTTGAGGACTTTAGTTATATATTTTTTTTCTTTACCTGGGTCAAGGTTTTACCTGGTAAAATACTAACTTCCTTCAATACCCAGTTCAAATGCTCTCATCCTTATCAGAGATTTCATGGTATCACCTGATTCGATGTTCCTTAAAGAAAAGATTATGTATCTTCTTAATTTTTGTGTTCTCCAGAGCTTAGATCACAGAGTGTTGAACACAGCTGTTTTCTTATTAAAACACATTGAATTAGACTGTACCATGTAACATAAACATATTCACAATTTATCACTCTATCTCCA
>NW_017733336.1:27881-30052 GCF_001890085.2 Hipposideros armiger
TGTTTAGCTGATTTTTTTTTTCAGTTTCAGTGAGTCATTTGATTCCCTTTTCATTTCCTTGTGCATATTCTATTGATTGTTTTGAAGTTAACATGGGGATTACATTCAACATATTAAATTTATAACAATCTAATTTGGATTGAAAAAAACTTCACTTCAATAGTGTACAAAAACTAATTTAACTTTACGGTTCTGTCTTTCCTTTTATATTATTGTCACAAATTATCTTTTTAAAAAATAAAATCAAGGCCACATTTACATTTTCAGGTTTTTTCTTTCTTTCACCAGTTTATTGAGATATAATTAACATACAGGACTACATTAAAAATTACATCTTATGGGAGGAGAGGAAAATGGTGGCTATGAGGAGGGCTCCCTGAGTTCTTCCCTGGAAATTGCTGCTATTTGAACAGCTGTAACTCTTCAAATGAACCTCTACTCATCACAGAGCAACTAAGAGATTCGCATGCTGATTACTGGAAGGTGGGCAGGCCCGGTGAGTGGGGGAACAGGGAAGCGAGACGCGTGGAGACACAGCCTGCTCCCGCAGCTGTGGAGACTGACGACCCCAGGAGGCAGAGCAGAAAGCGTTGCAAACCCAGGGTGGGCTCTGTCCCTGCGCCCTGGCGGTCCCTCCCAGAATGCAGCAAGAGGTTGGCTAGAGCGCCTGAGACAAAAGCCTCAGCTCAAAACAGAGGTGGGACTTTTTTTTTTCTTTTTTCTCAGACAGAAAGCAAAAAACTGCATAGATAAGAACCCACCCTCACCCTCTCTCAGAAATTTTGCCCCCCCCGCCATGCCAGAGCCTTAAGCTGACCCCTGAATGGAGGAGTAGGGTCAGATTATAGAGACTCTCCTACTCCCAGAGGGTTGAGAAACTCTGCATGAGAAGAGGCTGCGGAGTGAGCCTAGTACCCCGCCCCCACCACTTTTGCTCAGCTAGGGAGGCAGGGTAACTTCAGCTGCTGAGTTACTTGCAGGCCCCCTAGCAGGTGGCTTTTAGCAGCCCTGAAATCTCACCCTCCCCTCCCCCCACCCTCCAGCAAAAAGAGTGTGGAAGATGCACATCGAGCCTTCTGGCTGCTCAACACTCAGTGTGCATTGGGGCAGGCGAGAGCAGAAATGGCATTGACTTTGTAAAAACTACCAATCACACCTCATAACCCCACTCACCTAAAATAGACCTGCATTGCCAGGGTCTCTCTAGGCNTTAGCATTGTTTCCAGTGTTTATTCATTCTGTAGCATGTATAAGTTGCTCATTCATTTTTATGACTGAATAATAGTGCATTGAATGGGCATACCATTTTGGTTATTTATTCAGTGGTTGATGGGCATTTAGGCTGTTTCCACCTTTTGGCTATTATGAATAATACTGTTTATATATATCAAGGGTGGACTTGCTGAGTAATATGGTAATATATGCTTAAAGTATTAAGGAACTGCAAAATTGTCAAGTTGCAGAATTGGGTTATTGATTTGAAATTTTCTTTTTTAATGTAGTCATTGTAGCTATGGATTTCCCTCTGAGCACTGCTTTCACTGCATCCCATAAGCTTTAGCATGTTGTGTTTTCATTTTCATTCTTCCCTATATATTTCTATTTTGTAATTTTCTTTGACCCATTCGTTGTTTAAAAGTATATTGTTTAATTTCCATGTACTTGTGAATTTTCAAGTTTTTCTTCTGTTATTATTTCTAGCTTCATTCCATTGTGGTCAAAGAAGATAATTTGTATTATTTCAACCTTTAAAAATTTGTTGAAACTTGTTTTATGGATGAACATATGGTTTATAGTGGAGAATGTTTCCTGTACCCTTGAAAAGAATGTGCATTATTTTATTGTATATATGTCTGTTAGCTCTACTTGATTAATCATGTTGTTCAAATCTTCTATTTCCTTATTGATATTCTATCTAGATATACAATCCATTATGAATAATAGTGTAATGAAGTATCCAACTATTATTATAGAATTGTTTATTTCTTCCTTCAATTCTGTCAGTTTTATCTTTATATATTTTGAAGTTTTATATAGTTTTTTTCTTCATATACTTTTATTGTAAGTTGCATGTATATTTATAATTGTTGTATCTTCTTTCTGGATTGACCCTTTTGTAAATAATACTTTTATGTTTATATATATCATCTTGATGGGTAAACTCTTTTATT
>NW_017733336.1:32062-33233 GCF_001890085.2 Hipposideros armiger
TGTTATTTTGTTGTTGTTTTGTTTTTGTTTGTTTTCTGCTTTTGTATGCTTGATATTTGTGTACATGTTGATTGTAGGTTGTTGGTTGTTTTTTACATGTTAGAGTATCTGGTTTCCTTTGGTGGCTGTTGTGGTGTGCTTGTTGATCTGTTTTGCTCTAAAATTGCTCTGCAGCAGTGCCCAGCCAAAGAGGCACAAGAATCATCATACTCAGAGGTCAACTTTAGATAAAACCAGAGATTATGGGGTTTGACCTAAAAGAGTCACACCTAAAGGGAAATTGCTACAGGCACAAGAGCCCATAGGGGCCAAGCCTCATTGGAGGGTCAACCCTCACACAGCAGCTCATAAGCTGTGGCCAGAGCTAATCCTCACAGCTAGTAAGCCTGGGAGTCAATCCCACCTAATGACAAGCCAAAAGCTATCAAAACTCAACTTCAAGAGGAGAAGACACACAATACAAGGAACACCTCTGGTACACACAAACAGAAGAAAAGGGAGACTGAGTAATTCAAATATAAAGGACACACACCACATAAGTCCACCCAGAAAAGACTGAGAGACCTAGGGGATCTACCTATTACAGCAAAGCAAGCACAAATAGTAAGACAGAATGGGGAAACAAAGAAACACATCCAATAAAAGAACAGAAGAAACCTCCTGAATCAGTGGAACTAGAGGAAATAGTGGTAAACAACCTATCAGAGACAGAGCTCAGAACACTGATTATTAGAATGTTCAAGGAAATTAATGAGAATATAAAGAAGGATAGAGAAATCATGAAAAACAACCAGGTAGAGCTAAAGAATATAATTACTGAATTAGATAACAAACTTGATGGAATTACTAGCAGATTGGATGAAGCAGATTATCGAATCAGTGACTTAGAAGACAAGATAGCCGAGATCATCCAAGCGGAACAAAAAGAAAAAAGAATAAAAAACATTGAAAATAGTTTCAGAGAGCTGGGCAACAACATCAAGCGCAACAACATGCGCATCATAGGAATACCAGAAGGAGAAGAGAGGGAGCAAGGGATCGAGAACATATTTGAAGTAATAATGTCTGAAAATGTCCCTAACCTGGCAAAGGAAATTGACATACAAGTCCAGGAAGTGCAGAGAGTTTCAACCAAGATGATCTCAAATATGCCTACACCAAGACACATTAT
>NW_017733336.1:36213-37588 GCF_001890085.2 Hipposideros armiger
TAAGACCTGAAACCATAAAACTCCTAGAAGTAAATATAGGAAGTAAATTTGCAGACATTATCCTGAGCAATATTTTTACTGCTACATCCCTGTGGGCAAGGGAAGTAAAAGAAAAAATGAAAAATGAACATATGGGACTACATCAAACTTAAAAGATTTTTCACAACAAAGAAAACCATCAAATAAAACAAAAAGGAAGCCTACTGAATGGGAGAAGATGTTTTTCAATGAGATATCTGATAAGGGGTTAATATCTAAAATTTATAAAACACTCATACAGCCTGAAGTACTTCTTTAGCATTTCTTGTAGGGCAGGTTAAGCGGTAGAAAACTCCTTCAGCTTTTGTTTAGATGAAATGTTTTACTTTCTCCCTTATTTTTTTAAGAAATGTAAACTAGATATAGAATTCTTGGCAAACAGTTTTGTTTGTTTGTTTGTTTGTTTTCCAACACTATGAACATGTAATTATACTGCCTTCTGGCTACCATGGTATCTAGCAAGAAGTTTCTCATACATGATGAGTTGCTTTTCTCAACTTTCAAGATTCTGTCTTCATTTTTGTTTTATAACAGTTTGATTATAATATGTCTAGCTATGGAGTTTATCCTACTTTGAATTTCATGAGCATCTTAGATTTGTATAAATTCATAACTTTCATCAATTTAGGAATATTTTTGGTCATTATTTTTCCAAATATTTTTTTCTACCCTTTTCTCTCTCTCCTTCTTTGAGGATTCCCATAATGGCTATGGTGGTCCATTTTTAAAATTTATTTTATTTTAATTAAGTTTATTGGGATGGCATTAGTTCAACAATGGGCAGAGGACCTGAACAAACACTTCTTTCAAGAAGACATACAAACAACCAACAGATATATGAAAAGATCCTCAATTTCAGTAGATATTGGGGAAATGCAAATCAAAACCACAATGAGATACTACCTCACACCTGTTTGAATGGCTATTGTCCATAAGATGAATAACAAGTTTTGGTGGGGCTGTAGAGAAAAAGGAGCACTCATCCACTGTTGGTGAGCATGTAAATTGGTACATTCACTAGAGAAAACACTAAGGAGTTTTTTCAAAAATTTAAGAATAGAATTACCACATGACCTAGCAATCCCTGTTCTGGGTTTCTATCCAAAAAAACCTGAAAGCATTTACCTGTAAAGATATATGTTTCCCTATGTTCATTGCCACAGTATTCACTGTGGCCAAGACATGGAAACAATGGAAATGTCCTTTTATGATGATTGGATAAAGAAGATGTGGTACATGTATACAATGGAATACTCCTCAACAATAAGAAAAGATGACATACTGGTATTTGCAACAAAATCGATGGATCTTGAGATTATCATGCTAAGTGAAATAA
>NW_017733336.1:44789-48550 GCF_001890085.2 Hipposideros armiger
AGCATGAAATCTCTCTTCCCAGTGATGACCTGGCTAATGTACTGCTTAGTATGTAATGTATCAATGGTGGACACAAACACTTAGTCTCCAATATGGCCTTATTTCTCAAGGGGGCCAGCCAGCTATCTCATGGCAGTTAGATTACATTGGGAGATCATTGTGGAGGGAACAGAGATTTGTTCTCACTGCAAGACACCCATAGCCTGGATATGGATTTGCCTCTCCTGCCTATAATTCTTTTGAGGAGCCAGAGAACAGCTTATCTAGTGTCATGCCATTTTCTATAGCATTGGTTCAGATCAAAGAACTGATTTCACAGCAAAGGAAGTGCAGTAATAGCTTATGCCCATAGAATTAACTATTCTTTCCACATGCTTCATCAACCAGGAGGTACAGGGTTAATAGATTTATGGAATGGCTTACAGAAGACTCAGCTCTAGTGCCAGTTAGGAGACGACACCCTGAGAGGATGAGGTTCTGATATACAGATTGAGTATACACTTGGAAAAAGGCACCTTTATAGGATGCTGTCTCTGCCACAGCAAAAAGACATTGACCTAGAAACCAAGGGATGGACATGAAAGTGAATTTTCTCACTATTATGCCCATTAATTTCCTTGCAGAATATTTTCTTTCAGTCCTAACAACCTTGAATTCTGGTATTTTGGAAGTCTTAGTCTCTAAATTGGGCATGTTTCATCTAAGGGACACAAGATTGGGTCCATTGAATTGGAAGATGAGGCTGCTGCTACCTGGCCAATTTGGGTTCTTTATGCCACTGAGTCCACAGAATAAAAAAAGGGGTTATTCTACTTGTTAGAATGATTCATCCCAATTACCAGAGGGAGAGTAGATTGTTGTTACATGGTGGAGATAAGCAGGGCTAAATCTGGAACCCAGAGAATTCTAGTGTTTCCTAGTACTCCCATGTCCGATGATAAACATTAATGAGAAACTGCAGTAGAACTCAGACCTTTCAGGAAAGAAGATTTGCATTACTCTACCAGGTAAAGAACTTTGACCAGTGGAGGTTCTGGCTGAGGGCAGGAGAAATATGAAATGGGGAGTGGAAGAATGAAGCAATATTTATCAATTATACCCTTGCAATCAATTATAGGGATGAAGAGTGTAGAAGCTTTGTATAGATATTTTTGCTTGTTCTATATGTGGTTTTGGTATATACTAACAATTTTTTTCTCTTCCTCCTATTTTATTTTTTTATTGAAGCTGTTGGAAATTAACTTTAAAATGTAGTCCTTAGGTAACAGAANTGTATTGCTTTCTAGAGTCTCCAGTATACTCAAGACATTTTTAAAGATCTTATTCCCTCTACATCCCCTTCCCCAGTCTTTTCCTTCCCATAATTTTTGGTCTGTTTACTGCTTGCTTTGACTTTTATCCCTTGATCTAGGGATCTGTGGCTAATATAGAAGCTTTCCAGTGCTTTTAATAAACACCTCTCAGTGTTTCAACCCTGAGTGAGCTGTGAGGTGGATAAAATATAGGCAAGTTCTTGAGCTGATTCCTGAGGCAGCAACCAGACAGGTCAAAATATACAACTACAATTCTTTGAGAACAAGATTTGTATTGTTCCCTCTGGCATCAACAAGCTGTACAATAAATGTAGGTTGCCTCTTTATTTTCACTTCCAAGCTAGGGAGTGAGGAATGGTAGGTTGGTAAATTTAAATGCCATAATACTTTCTTACGTAATTTCAGTGGATTATTTCTTCATTAAGGAATGCCTTGGTTCTTTTCAGTTTTTTATTAGGTTCCAGGATCCCCCTAAAATTGATTCTGTTTGTTTTTGCCAGCTTAATTGCTTTAGTAGAGAGAAACATTTTGTAGTGTCCTACTCTGACATTGTAATAACATCACCCTTTGAATGATAACTTTTATATGGTTAACAAGAAAGGAAGAAAAAAAATGTAGTCATTAAGAAGAAAAGAGAACAAAGGGCATTTTGATAGATATACCAAGAAGAATGATTTTGGAAATTGTCTACCTTCTGGAATGAGAAAATATGGCATTCCAGACAAGAAGTCTGTTTGGCTGGTATTGAGAACTGGGTACATGGATGTTAAACACTTCTATGTGATGTTTAGAAATAGGATGGGCCATTGTAGAGATTAATAAAAATAATTGAGGTCACACATTTCTATATTCAGCATGTAATTTAAACTCAGAATTATAAAGGTGTTTTGTTCTTTCTATTTTTTTTATTATCTTGACAAAACAAAAATTCAGGTAAATCTAATTCTACCAAAATATTTTCTTTTCCCCCAAATCTTCTTACAAAGTGAACGCATATCTTATGCTTTCTGCTCTCTTTTTCTCAGATACAAAATTCTATTTCTAAATTTGATTAAATCCTGTGTGAGCAAGTAAACTGAAGCTCTACTTGACCTTTGGTTATACGGCATTCATATCTCCTTGTGAGGTTGTCTAACCTTTTTATTTTTTTCTAAAGAGTGATTGTGTTCAACTCAGGTCATTTGCAACATTAGATAAATAATGCTGGATAGAATTTTTTTTTTTTTTTACTTTTTGGAGAAAAATAAATTTAAATACAAAAACACTTATTAAATAATGAAGTTTTTAAGATTATTTGCTAAATAATAATCACAAAAGATGATAAATTTTCATGACTGACTTGCTTTTCTCATTATTAAGCCATACTTTCATACTTTTCAGGTGTGATTCTGAGTTACATAGTCATTCCCACTAGAAGCTATTGAGTAAAGAGCTATATCACTTGGGTAGTTTTTACTTTTGAAGTTCTTTGGACTCAGAGTTAGCAGTGGCATAGATTACTCTCAGCCTCTTGCTTTGGATGTAGTAAGGTTGAAGAATTCAAACACTTCTGAAGTTGTTTTTTTGGGTTTTTTTTATCTACACCCTAAAAAAGGAAATGTTACTGGGGTAAAGAGAGACATTTTATGAATACTTCTGTCAGCACAGGAGCATGTTATTTTAGCGGGGATAACATTTAAGAGTTTTTTGTTGTAAAATAAAGCTACATTGAGTGTTGCTTTTTTTATACCATAAAAGTAGATGTAGAGATGATACTTCTTTTAATTCCAATATTTTTCCTTTTCCTGTGGTGCTCTCCAGGAGTCAGATTTAGAGCTGAGCCTTTTGCTGCATTGCCTTGTTATTAATGATTCCATTTTCTCAGTGGCCCAGATAGAGCTGTAATCATTTTCTTTCTGTTGGTCTTCACTTCAGTGAGAAGATGAGTGAAAATGGATATATCTGTCCTCAAACTTGCAACAATGTCTTTCCTTCTTCTTGTGCCCCAATGTCTCTGTGTCAGATGGAAGTATTTTTATTTTCGTTTAAAAGGTAAAGGAAGGAAAAGAAATATTCTTCTTCTTGACTATGTTAGTCCAGAATAAAGCCAATCACGCTGCCTTATTAATGGCTAGGAGTAGAGAGAAATATATACACATTCACCAAGTGATAAAATACTTCTCAAGGATAGGAGGAAAGGATATCTGGAGTATTATAATAAATTATTTTCTTTTGTATTTAGAATATTTTCCCGAAGTTCTGGACACACACGATGGCTTCCAGGTTTCTATGTCTTTGAAGCACAGGTACTGTAATATCCATATTTAATCTATATGAAGGCTCTAAGGGCATCCTGATAACCCTAAGTTGATTTAGGCCTTATCAAACATATAAAATTGGTATTCAGTCCAGGATTGACTTTGAAAGAATGCTTTGAAGTTTGACAGTAAAGATTTTACCTATCAGGAG
>NW_017733336.1:51115-53302 GCF_001890085.2 Hipposideros armiger
TAGTAGCCAAATTGTTGAACTGTGCCAGTTACCAATTTATTGTCTGTGGGTTCCCAAATAATTTTCATTATTTGCTCTGTGATAATGGAGTTAGGCCCTGTAAACTTTTTTGTTCTTTTTTCTTTTCTTTTCTCCCCTTTTCTCTTTCTTTCCTTCCTTCCTTCCTTCCTTCCTTCCTTCCTTCCTTCCTTCCATCCTTCCTTCTTCCTTCCTTCCTTCCTTCCTTCCATCCTTCCTTCCTTCCTTCCTTCCTTCTTTCCTTCCTTCCTCCCTCCCTCTCTCCCTCTTTTCCTTCCTTCCTTCCTTCCTTCCTTCCTTATCTTCTTTCCTCCTTTCTTTTTTTGTTAGCTACTATGACAGGGCATATCAAGAGAGAACTGGAGGGACACTGGGACAGAAAGCGGCTCTAATGTGCTTCTGTTGGCTGGCCCCTGAAGTGCGCACAGCTTTCTATCACTGGGCTCTTGAACTGTGGGTGGATTCACCAGCATTAGGCTCCTGCAGTGCAGGTGGTTTCTCTAGTACCTGGGCCCTGCAGCACACTGTGACCATCAGGGCCCAGCAGGTTCCCCAGTCATTCCTTTGGACACCTTTGCAGCAAGTTCTGAGGTGTAGTCTTTCCCTGTGGAGGACTTCCTCTTGCATTTCAGGTTCTGTGAATGGGCAACTTTGTGAACTTTACCTCTGTGTATGAAGCCTTAGTGGTGTTGGGTGGTGTGTATTTGTGTGTGCCCCTTCCTTAGATGTTCTCCTTATACATGCTATTCCTGTATTTTTTTAGAGTTTTCCTTATTTATTACTAGAAAAAGTCTTTGTTGTATAATGCACCTTTTGAAGTTATTAATGTTTGTATTTAAATTCCCTTGATGCAATTATTGTGTGGTTTCTGTCTCTGATTAGATCCTGACTGATACAGTTCATTAAGTTGTTTCCTGTTTGGTTTAAAACATAGTACATCAGAAAGGCCCTTGCCCTTGAAATATTTCCCATTATCTGTCACAAATGCCTGACATTTCATATCTGCAGATCCATTTAATTTCATAGACGTTTATAAATATCTAGGTGCTGGCTCTGTGCTATGTTCCAGGAAGTAAAATAGAATAATAGTGTTCTTTCTTCCAGGCTTACAGGGCAAACATTTACAAGCAAAGTCTTTTAAGTTATATATTTCCAGAAAGCTAATAGATTTAGCCAGCATACAAGTAATAATATAAATTGGCTTATATGATTTTTTTCCCTTTACTGGTCTATTAACAAATATTAGTGGAGTCGGGGTATAAAAGGTTTGGGGTTTTTAGGTTGGGCACAATAGGACAGAAGATAGAAATAAGATAATTAGCATTTGGATTTTTTTCACATTTTAAAATACATTACAAATCCACAGATAGGAAGGAAACTTGGAAAATATAAAAATCGATAAAGTAAAAGTCCTAATTTATTCAAGTTCTTCCATGTGTTAGGAATTAGACTAGCTGCTTTTATATATTTTAGTTCACAAATGCTCTAAAAAACTACAAATTATATATCTAAATATTTTTTAAACTGATGATGAAATTGATATTCAGAAATACTCAAAGAACCTGAACTGGGACCCAAGTTCTATAAATATGCCTCCACAGTCTATATTTTCTCACTCTGGCATAGAAGCTCCTCAGCTCAGTCAGTATTAGTCGTAACTCAGTGACAAACATGATAAATATTTTGACTGTCTTCTTTATAACCTTTTATTATACATATATAATAGATACCTGCATTTGTAATAGATATTTTAGTCATACTATACATTCAGTATTGCATCCTTTTCATTTTCTTAATATTTTGTCATATATTCCACATCTTTAATAATGGTTTACTAGTATTATTTTACCACTTCACTATTTTTTGAAATTTATGCTCTATCTACTCTTTTCACTATTACAAATGATATCTAATAAGGTTTTTTAAAGTGAATCTTTTGATGACCTTAAGATGATTTCTTTAGAATAAATTCCTAAAAGTTAAATGATATAATCATACACTATGGCTGTTTGTAATGACCTTGACACACATTGCAAAGTTTTTATCAGAACAATTGTAACAAAATACTAACAATGATGAGGGTATATTGAGTATTTTCCATTTTAAAATACTGGCTAATTTCAGTGGGAAAATATAGTATGTAATTTTTTTAATATTAAAAAGTATTTC
>NW_017733336.1:55805-57413 GCF_001890085.2 Hipposideros armiger
TCTATGTAGAGTACGAGTAACATTAATGCTTGTTATTCATTTTAAAACTCCTTCTCTCTCCCAGGTGGAAATCCACAGTGGTGAAGAGAGGCATAGTTTATGAACTCGCCTTTTTCATTTTTCTATCTTCCCCACTCAACCTACTTTTCTAACCCTTCAAGGGTTGGGCTCAGCAAGAGAAAGCATTAAGAAAAAGGGACCCAGTCCTATGGTCCTGGAAGAGTTAAAATTGCTACTTGGTGCCCTCTTGGCAACAGGTTTAAAGTATATGTGTATTTTTTTCTCTATAGAAGCCTTTTTTCTTATCTTTGCTATTTCCCCATGAGAGGCCCCTGATCCAGTTTCTGGAACCCCACTGACACCTCTTCTCCAGGTCTGGGTTGCCAGTGTTCTCTGTTGGAGCCATTTTGCATTTTCAGGTCATTTTTGATGAGGTGGGTCCCCCTTTTAAGTAACATTTTATTAAAGCCTACATGAAAGTGCATACTTAAATGTACAACTTCAGGATTTTTCCCAAAGTGAACATATCCATATAGTCACCACTCAGTTCAAGAAACAGAAACTTTCCTGCTGAGCAAGAAGACTGCTTTGTGCTCTTCCCCAGAGGTGACCTGTCCTCAAAGTAATCACTGCCTCAACTTACAAATAGCTTTGCCTGTTTATCTCTAATAATGCTTCTGATCTTAGGATCTACTTTATCTCACTAAGTATAGGCTCACCAGCTCCCTTTTAGTTAGTACAGTGATACCTTGGTTTGTGAGCATAATTCGTTCCAGAAACAAACTACTCGTATTGCAAGACATCGCTTGTTTACCAAGTTAAAATGTGTTAGAAATGTTTGCTTATCTTGCAGAACATTCACAAACCAAGTTACTTGCAATCCAAGGTTTTACTGCATTCCACATCTTCCTCTATTCTTTTTTTTTCTTTTCTTCTTTCTCTATTCTTTACATTTCAACTTCCTGTGCTCCTATATTCAACACATATCTTTCTAAAGTAACATATAGTCATATTTTTTATACTGTTGACAGTTTTGTCTTTCAATTAGAAGATTCAGAATATTATTTTGTAATGTAATTGTTCATATAATGAGCTTAAATCTATAATTTTACTATTTGTTTAAAATTATCCCAGCTGTTTTACATCTCTCCTCTCTTTTTTCCATCTTTTGGTTATTGTGATTTTGTTTTCATATGTTGTATTTCTGTTTCAGATCCCTCATATTGTTATTTTATGGAATTAATATTCCTTTTTATTTACCTACATATTTACCATTTTTATTACACAGTTACCTCATTGTTTCCTGAGTTTCCATGCTCTGCCAAGCGTCGTATCCCTTCTGCCTGAAGAAATTCTTTTCATCTTTTCTTCATTTTTTTAGTTTGATTGTCTGTTGAGAACATTTATTTTTGTTTTATTATTGGAAAATGTTTTCATTGGGCTCCCATTCAGCCTTTAGCAAAGTCATTTTATTGTTCTCTGGCTTCTACCATTTCTTTTAAGAAGTCAGCTTTCAGTTGTCAAGTTATGTCTTTTTTTTCTTAAATTGGGGAACTGGGGGAAGGGGAACAGACAAGTTGCTGTCCTTTTGTTCTTCAGTCTAGTTGT
>NW_017733336.1:58453-62175 GCF_001890085.2 Hipposideros armiger
TCAGCCTGGATATTTTTCATTGGTCTATCTTCCAGAGCATTAATCCTCTTTATAGCTGTTAATTAACTCCATCAATTGCAGTCTTAATTTCAGTCAAGTATTTTTCACTGCTAATGTAATTAATTCTTTCTAATAGTTCTCATTTCCTTTGAAAAATTCTCCATATTGCCATCTATTTTCTTGAATACATTAATTATTCTTGAAGTCCATACCATAACTGAAATATCTGAATCACTTGAACACCCCTTCCTATTTTATGGATTTGTCTCATGCCGTCTTTTGATATACTTGCTATTTTTTTATTGAATGTCAGGCATTATAAATTAATAATTATAAAAGGTCTGAGTTATGTGTTATCCCATCAGAGAATGTTTTCTTTATTTTCTGATAGGTAGTTAGACCAAGATCAGATCTCATTAATACACACAAATGATAAAATATATTTGAAGTTAGTTTTCAATCTCTATAAAACCTTTTCTATTTCTAGATTGGTTTTAGTCTTAGAGAGTCATCCTTAAGTGATCCCAAATGAAAAGCTGAAAATTTCACAAAGGTATCTTCATCTTGGTGGATCTTTATTTAGTTTTTAACTCTTCCATCAAGTAAGACTGCCCATAAACCTTCTTACCTTGTCAGCTTCTTAGCTGCTTTTCCTGCTTCTCTACCTCTCAACCTGAGCTACCTAAGAATCAGTGATGCTTTGAGGACAAAGAGGATCAGACTGTCAGTATTTCTCCTTGTACTCACCTTCACTCCTGGATCATATTAGTCCTGATGTATCGGTATCCCGGAAATCCATTTTTGTGTTCCTTGCTCTGTAATATTTCTAAAAGTTATGGAAAGATTTTCTGCCTTAAAACAGCTGCTTCTTTCTTTTTACCTCTTAATCTACCCTTGTTGCTGATACAGATGAAAAGTGGCATGGATTATATGGTCAACCTTAGTGAGTTACCTTTCTATCTGAATCCCAACCCCTCACATTTACACTGCCTTTTTATTTCTCTGCTGCCTTATAATCAGGTGGTTTTCATATTTTATTCAGCTTTTCTATTTTTTTTAATGAGTTCAATGTCTTCTACAGGCTAATCTATTCTAACTGAAAGCATATAGGTTTCCTCTTAAGATAATCCTAGTGTAATTCTCTTCCCCATGATCCACTGCCTTTGAACTCTGGAGGCCCTAAGCATATTTGAGGTGAAGAGGCACCCTCTCCTAACTCAATGAGAGCGGCTGAAGCCACACTATCCACTCTCTCCAGGGCAATTTCCCGTAAGGCCTCCTCAAATTCACCTTTCATACAAGCTAAAGATGGGTGCTTGGCTACAGTGGCAGAGCACATTTTTTGGCTGGTGCTTTTGCAAATCTCTTAACAGCAGTTCTATTTAGAATGAGGGGTATTTAATGTCAACTGTTAATGTCAATTGTTTGTAGTTTAATGAGTTTCTCTGGAAGCTTTGACACAGCAATTTATATTTACCATTCTATTGTCTATTTGTCAGCTATTTCAAATTCTTCATTTTGAACTACCTAGTCATATCCTCTAACCATTTTCTCCTGCTAACCTTTTTTTCTTTTTAAGTTTGGTTTTGGTGTATTTTTATGTAATGTTACTTTTTATCCAAATACGTTGTTTTGTAAGTTTGCTACTTATTTTTAACTTTATGATATATTTTGTTATAATAGGTGTGAATAGAGATCTAATTTCTTATTGTTATTTTTCAAAATGTATCCCACTTACAAAAAACCCACAAAGTAAATAGTTAATCTTTCAGTTGTACAAAGTCTTCCCCTTACCTTAAACTATATTCAGTTTCTTCCTTAGGAAAAGTTAACAGCATCAAAAATAGTGAGATCATTCTCTTTTTTCAATATTTATACTTATTATTTTATTCTCTTTTACACAAAACATAGAGTGGAAATATTAAATAGTAATAGTATTTAACATACATTTTCCCTCTTTTTAATCATAATGTTTTTGCACTTTTCCTTTTTAATAATTATGTCTAATATGCCAGTTTTGTGGGGTTTTTTTAAAGATTTTATTGGGGAATTGGGGAAGGATAACAGAGTTGGGGAATTGGAGAAGGGGAACAGGCAAGTTGTTGTCCTTCAGTTTTAGTTGTGGAGGGCTCAGCAAGCTCAGCTCCAAGTCTAGTCACGCCACTCAGCTCAAGGTGCTGTGTTCAATTAGTTGTGGGTGGGCGTAGCCACCATCCCATTCAGGAGTCCAACTGGCAGCCTTGTTGTTAAGAGTGTGCGCTCTATCCCCTGAGCCACCTGGGCAGCATTTCAGCTCGGGCGCAGCTCACTGGCCCATGTGGGGATTGAACCAGCGACCCTGTTGCTCAGAGTTCGCACTCTTGAACAAGCTCTTAACCAACTGAGCCACTCCACCGGCCCTGCCAATGTTAAGATTAATATTTACCATACTTTTTGGAAGATGTGTTTGTCAAATAAATTTAAGAATGTTCCCATTTATTTCTTAGCATGATTATTTAGCTAAAAATAGATATTCTGCATCTTTTGAGGTAATAATTTAAAAAAATCTTAATGTGTGTTAATTTGTTAGTTTTTTTAATGTTAAATAAGCCTAGACATTTTTTGGAATTTTATTCATATGATTTCTAATATTTTATTTAAGTGTATGCTTGTGTTAAGAACTAAGAACAGTAGCTATATGTTTGTGCTCTTCTTGTCTGCTTTGGAATCATGGTAAAGTAAGGTTCAGAGATTGTATTGGAATACTTTCCATCTTTTTACTCTATATTCTCTGAAGCGGTTTGTATACCAAAGGAACCATCTTTTTGTTAGATATAACCAATAAAGCTGATTCAGTCTGAAGCCTGTTTTATGGTTGAGTTTTTATCCATAACTCCATTTTCCTCTAGGTGTATTGTATTTATTCATATATTTTTTCTCTTCTTTAGGCAATTTTGATGAGTTTTATTTTTCTAGGAAATCACACATTTAATCTGGGTTTGATAATGTGTGAGCACCTGCAGCAATTCCACAGAGTCAGACAATTGAAAGCACTCATGAAACTCTATGGGGTTTCTTATACATTTACTTTTCTTTCCATCTCATTGTTTTGATTAAATCGAATTTTATTTCCATGTTATTAATTCTTTATATTATTCATTAATAATTACTTAAGCATAAATTTATTAGAAGATTCATTTTTTCACTAATAGTTTTTGTATTTTACACTTTTTATCTATGTTGAGCCATAATTTATATGTTTGTGCAATCTCAAGCAATTTCTTCATTCATAGTCTTTGCAACTTCTAAAATGTTTTCATTTTTTTCCTGCTATTTTTATGTTAACTTGGAGATAGGGTTGTTACTTGAGTATTTTTTTTGGGGTGTTTAGCATTTTGAAAAGGTTGTTCCATTATGTTCTAGCATCCAGTGTTAGTAGGTAATAAAACAAGTTTGATACGAATTTGATTTTCTTTACTTAATCTCCAAAAACATTTTGGGATTTCTTTTTATCCTTCATGGTTTGAAATTTCACCAGAGTATTTCTTTTTCTCTGGGGAATAAAGATTCTGCTTGTTGAGTTTGATCCTTCTATATTAAGGTGATGGCTTTGGAATACTTGTTATTCATCTATTTTGTTTTCCAGAGCCTGGTAGGTCTAGTTGTACTGTTTCCAGTCACGTGTCTGCCACTTATCAATGGCAGACCAGCAACTCATGAAAGTATGTGTGGGTCTTTCCATC
>NW_017733336.1:69292-72479 GCF_001890085.2 Hipposideros armiger
ATCTTAGACCTGGGAAAACACTGTGTCACATAGGTTTTCTGAGTAAGTGACAAGAACCACATCCAGGCCAGGGCTACTTCATCCATCTCAGAGTTGTACAATGGTTAATATGATTA
Organism: Hipposideros armiger; assembly: GCF_001890085.2. NCBI lineage: Eukaryota > Metazoa > Chordata > Mammalia > Chiroptera > Hipposideridae > Hipposideros > Hipposideros armiger. Next base: position 69,409 of record NW_017733336.1, read on the forward strand.
GAAGGAAGGTCACAGCATACTCAGACACATGAACAAAGTTTTCGTCACTCTCCACCATCCCAGGACAAAATTGTGTGACCTCTAGTCATTGCTTACCTGGGCATTGTGGAACCAAAATAAGGGTAAAATTTGCAGGTATTTCTGAAAATCAGGCTAATGAGCCCTCACATCATTTATAGAGGTCATCCTGCATACTAATAATAGAGAATTTGGGCTAAAAAATGTTACCAATTACATTTTTGTAAAATATATTATGTGGGGAAAAACTAGTACATTTTTGTCTTTGGCTTCAATTCAATTAAAAACATTTATTAAATGCCTATTATGTGCAAAGTTGCAGCTCTAGGACATGCAAAGATACAATTTCAGACTATCTCATAGGGTGGATAGACTCAAATATCATGAACTATATAAAGCAGGCTGGGATATGTATTGTAATTATATGAGTAAAAACAGCACATGAGGAGCTCAGAGGAGCATTCTTCAATTGAAGTGACTCCCCAAAGTGTGAAAGTAATAAATAATTTTGGAGAAGGTAATCTGCTATATTCTTGAAATCTTTACATTTTAAGCACATCATTATTCATTCCAGCATTGTTAGAGAGCAAGGATTTGTGTGCACATAAATCTTCTAGAAAAATGTTGGTTAGGCCTTCAAGCAACAATTCTATTTTTCAGTATGATTTTTTAAATTTACTATAAAGGTAACAGAGAATTGTATAAAAAATGAAAACACAATTGTTAGAAATCTCACAATTGTTAAAAATCTCACTAATAACTTGAAAGTTGTTANCCTGGTAGGTCTAGTTGTACTGTTTCCAGTCACGTGTCTGCCACTTATCAATGGCAGACCAGCAACTCATGAAAGTATGTGTGGGTCTTTCCATCGTTCCTATGGTCAGTTGTTACCATAGACATGACCCAGCCTTTCCATTCTCATTCTCACTGGTCCAGTCTAAAGGCAAATGGCACTGTGGTCTGCTGCATAGCACAGGTGGAAAGAGGTGAGGCTACCTGACCTAGATGCTTCAAATGCAGTTCTCAAATTAATTATCATGATATATAGCTCAGTCACTCTTCTTGTATTTTTTTTTGCATGCTCTGAGATTAGAAGTCTCTGAGCCTCTCCTATTTTCATAAAATACTTTTAGACGTTTTAATCATGGTTTTCTGAAGTGTTTGCTTTCCAAGTGTTATATCTTTTAAGAATTCTTCAAAAGATCCCTGTTCTGTTGATGGCTCTTTTTGTTGTTTGGCCCTCCTCTTATTGATTTTCTTCTTTTTTTTATAATCCAGTATCTCATTTCATGGCATTTGTAAGCTCAGGACTGGGTTTGAAAACAGTATTTAAAAGGTGAAAGTTATGTTAAATACCATAACAGAGCAGAGGGAAGCAGCAGAGAAATAAGATATGGAAACCATGTGATTATATTTCTTTTATGTCACAATTTTAAAGGGAGTCTAAGTCTGCCCATTATTAATTTTGCCTTTCCATTATCTTAGTTTATTTTTAGCTGTTTTAGCAAAGATCCTTATTTGATCTCATCCACATTGCAACATTTAATCACAGCACAGTCTGTGAAGGCAAAATATCTTGATTATAAGATTACTGGTGAAAAACATATTTTGAGGTAATTTTATTTACTCTGACACATCAGTGTGATTATATCTTCTCTAAAAAATTATTGAATTCACAGTACTGCAAGTCTACAAAGGCATTATCTGTATCAATAAGCTGTAAATGGTGCAAAAGGAATCTGCCCAAGAGTTCTTGTTCCTTAAGGAACTAGACATTTCTTTTGTATTTAAATCCAATAATATTTTTTCATGCCTAATATTAAAAACAGCAATAACCTCCCAGCTTTTTACTTTTGTTTGCTTGTTGCCCAATTAACATATTGTGAAAGTCAAATAGCATTACTTCCAATGGAATTATAGTCTCGTTCCATTTTGTTGTCAAAAATAATGATAGTGACCTATAACATTAAGCAAGATTAGGCTATTGGTAAAGAAGAATTTGTTTTCGGTAAATGATTCCTGATATCTGAAAGTGATAGAATGTCATCTAGATGTCTTTAAATATTGCACAATCGTGTCTGATTGTTTTTAAGGAGGATTGGTGTTGCAGTCATGTTCAGTTTAGGCAACAAAGAAACCCAGTTTATACTTCCTTAAGCTAAAGTACTAAAGTAGGGTGTGTTTTAGATTGTCTTGAATATGCCCTACTCCATGTTATGTCTTTACCCTAAGACTCATATACTGAGTGCTATAACAGTTGCAGATTATCTCATCCAACTGCACCAATGCCCAGAAGAAGTCATCTCTTTCTGTGTTACTTTCCTAGAAGCCCCTCAACTAGCTCAAATTCCTCATTAGCTGGCATTAGGCCACATGATCATTATAAACCAATCACTAGCAGAGGGATTAAAATTATTATGATTAGCTTAGACAGAATAGAATACCAGAGATGGGATCAGGTTCTTTTGACCCATATGTCTTTGTGGAGATGGGTGGCTCTGTCAATTTAATTAAGTAAGAGAAAGGGGATAGGGTAGAATAAATATTGGGTCAGCAACCCAATCTATTAATGTCTACTGCAACTTAGTAATAGGGAAACAAACTGGATTTTAAAATTTTAATTAAAAAATGTTTTTATGATTAAAATATTTTTGAAGTGGTTGTATTAGATAAAAAATCATTTATTTAATCTAATAAGACCTAACAGGCAATTAATCATGAAGAAGAGCATTAGGCACTATTTTTTGGCCAATGATGCATTTTAAATAACATGGGTTATATAAATTAAATGAGGTTGATAAAAATTGATGAGCAAAGTAGAGCATGAATGTAATGAGTATTATCATATCACTTATTTTTTTTCATTTTTTATTCCTTAAAAACATAAAACAAATGTAATACAATTTTCATATTCATAAGTTAAAACACATTCATGTTTCACTTCCCTTTTATCGTTTATTTTCTGAAGATACTCTATATTCTTGAGTTACATTGCATTTGGGATCAAATGTGTCCATGTAGGAAAAACAGTTCATGAGATATATTAAAATGCA
>NW_017733337.1:0-899 GCF_001890085.2 Hipposideros armiger
ATGTTTTTGGCACAAACTTTCAGGGAAAAAACCTTTCATTTAAAATTTTTAATTCAAGTTTTTGTTTATATTTAGGCACTTGTTTTTTGTATTATACAGGGATTTTAGCATTTATTTTTTTAACATATTATGTTACAATAAATTTTATGTAACAATTAATTACAAAACACAAGAATAGATACAAGGTACACAAAACTTTATGTCCCAGTAACAAATTTATGATATTTATGCATCATAGAAGGTCAAGAATTTTCATCATTGCAAGTTTGTCGTAAGTTCAACTAAACCGATTGTCGTATTCCAAGGTATTATTTTGCATACAGATATTATTATTGATTTCTAGAGTTACACTTTTAACTCATACGCATAAATAAAAGAATTAAAATCATTTATATAGATATGGAATTAGTACTACCCATGAATAATGCTTATCTTTATTTTTCCCTCACAAATTTGGGCAAAAACTTACACATTATACATGGCAATACAGTAGCCAGGGCTCCCAGGTGAAGACATAGTAGAGGAGATATCCCAGCTGACCCACAGTACTATTTATCATGTGAGGTGTTAATGTTGGTTTAGTCAGCCACTGCAGAAATGGGTTGTTTTAGTATATCACAATGTCTCCTGACAAATACATGTAGATTTTCTTGCTTCATATATCTGTAAGATAAGTGATTGAATATAAGATTTTAGGAATAGGTCTCATCAATTATGCAATGAAATTTACAGGGTCATGAGTTACTTCTAGTCACTTCACTTGAAGTTCTCATGTGTTCTAATGTAATTTGAATCTGTAGACTATTGGGCCTGCTGCTCCTGTCTAATGACACATTTATCCATTGCACTCCTGGGTTAGATTTTGATCATATCTTCCTTTTTTACATTTTGTAGTGAAA
>NW_017733337.1:3075-4646 GCF_001890085.2 Hipposideros armiger
TTTTTTTTTTCCTCACTGCCTTTGCTGGAATTTAGTCTGGAGTTTTACAAGTTACCACAGAGCAGTAGCTGGAGGCATAGGCCACCTCTGTCTATCCTGTTTTGTTTTATTCATGACCTAAAAGTTGATAGATGCACTGCTCGTTTGTGCACCTTGTATTGATTCAGACTCTGTTGGGAATACGATGGTTACTTCTGAAGCAAGCTTCTCTACTTGGGTTTCACTTTTCGCTTCTCTGTGTGTTCCAGCGGTGTCATCACATCTGCTTTCTGTGTTTCTTTGTAGTTAGCCTCCCTTTTGCATATCCAGCCCCTCTCAACCAAAGACCCGCCTTCACTATTTTTTTTTGCCCTTTTTTTTAGAAGTTAAAAAAAATGCAATCATACAAGTATGAAGTGGCTTGTGATGGTTTCTTTCACTTACCGTAATGCCTTTGGGATTCATTCATTCATGTTGCATATGTTGGTAATTTGTTGCTTGTAATTGCTTAATAGTTGGATCCATTTTATTGCTTATTCATAGACATTTCTGTTGTTTATCAATTGTTATTATTCTGAATACAACTGTAATGAATATTTCATACAAGGCTTAATGTGGACAGGTTTTCATTTAACTAATTTGTTTTTAAATACATTACTTCATTATTATTATTTTGATCTTGAAGTGATTTGCTATTTACTGCAAACATGTCATTTTTTTCATTTTAATAAGGGGACAGAAGATGAAATAGAGATATTAAATATCTTGATCTGAATCCAAAAGTTTGATACATGGTCACTTGCAATGGAGGAATTTTATTCAGAGCATTTTGAAAAATTTCAAAGGTATTGGGAACATTTTATTATTATAAGGAGTCACAACACAAAACAGAACTTTTAAATAAATTGATTTGTTTTAGTTGCTTGTGTTCTAAAATTGGTGTTACATTAAAATAATCATGTTTTTGACTTTTTAAAAATGTCGTAGGTCTTAAAGAACATTTAAAAGATTTACTATCTAGTATAGAATTATTACTTAATGTTTTGGAAAATATTGGGCTTTATTAAAACAAGTGAATCTCTTAGTCTTATTAATTTTCATGTTCTTTCTCATTTTACAAAGTATTTTACTTTATTTTGCTCATTCAACAAATATTTGCAGAGCATCATTATATGTTAAGTACTATCATAGTTTCAAAAATCAGAGAGAAAAAATGTAAATATGCACAGAACATTTTGTAGTCAGCTTAAGACACGGCTTCACCTGTTTCCCTGTAACCATGAACATAGTGACACAAAAGAAAGACCAGTTTTTGAGTGTCCAGCCTTAATTCTAGAAATTTTGCTTCCTAGCCAGTTTTTTTGGTTCTCTACTCTTCACTCGCAACTTGCCTACTCAGTGGAATTTTACACATGTAACTCTATTCTTTAAATGAAATATTTCACTTTCCCTTGTGGTTGGTTAACAGTAGTCTCCATTAGTGCTGAGAACTCTGAACTCTGAAATTCTTTAATGATAGCCTATTCTTTCCAAGTAAAAACTTGTTTTTAGCAACCACTTACCAGAGACAATCTACTTACAAATTAAAATAC
>NW_017733337.1:11761-14100 GCF_001890085.2 Hipposideros armiger
GTGAAAAGTTCAGGTTGTTTTTGTCTAACTTTTTCATACAGCCTTTTCAGCACTTCCAAATAGTAAACTTGTTCATCTAGTTGGTACAAATTCATAATGAATAATCCCTCTGATATCAAAAAAGGTTGGCAACATCATTGCAACAAGTTCAAAAACTTAATTGTCAGACCTCATATGCCCCTGTGGATAAACTAGGAGAAAGCATATTTTTTTTGCCTTAGAAATAAGGTAAAAACAAAATTGTGTAGAGTTTTTAACCCGAGTCCACAAATTAAGCCCAATGAAAGAAGCTGTAGCTTCAATGTGATTTGGATGTAGTCTGTGGGAGATATTTCTCTGTTCTACATTTATAATTATAAGGATAAAAAAATAAACACCTCTCAATTTCAGTGAGGCTGGTCCGGTCTTTTACATTGAAGAATCCCATCTCATTTAGTTCCCAAACCAGAGTGGGTGGTGCTTAGAATTTTATATGATAAGAAATATGGTAATAGTGAACCACTTTAATTAACCTATCTGTTTTTTCATTGTCCTTAATTTTCTTCTCATTGAGATAAAAATGATTACAGTAAGAACAGCACAAAGAGAGCATTGCTAATTTTTCAGAACCCACAACTGGGACACTCTGACATTTAGAAACAGGAACAAGCAAAGAGAACCAAGAAAGGGTAGCCTGCCTGATTAAAAGAAGACCTAAATAATTTGGCATAATGGGAAGCCCGCAAGAATTATTTTGAAGAGAAAATGGTCAAAATTTATAATATTTCAGAAAAATTTAGTAAGACTAGAAGTGCCTATTGGATTTTTGAACATGGAATTTATTGGTAAACTTCACAAAAACAATTTAAATATAGTGATGAGGCAGGAAGTCAAATTGGAATGGTTTGAAAAGTGGAAAGAAATGGGAGAAGATCAGAAGAGAGTGCTTATTCAAGGTCCCCTGAAGGATAGTTGAGAAAGTGGTTTGAAGTGTGAGGAGCATGAGTTAGATGAGATTTTTAAATTATTTTAGAGAAAACTTTTTTGGAAAACTACCACAATACAAAATGAATCCAATATAATAATGTATTATTAGTTGCCAACCTTTTCATAGGAAAACATTTCCTACTGTAAGTTAAGTTTCTGAAAAAATCCAAAGATCTATGACCATCACTCTTCGCCTGACCCTATTGGCCACAATCCAACTTCATTTTCTTTATTATTTCCTGCTTTCTTGGCAGAGTTTTCAACTCCTATATTAGAANGTAACTAGAAATCTATATAATGCCTGAAAAACTCTAGAAAAATAAAAATAGAAAGGATAAAACAACTTTTCCCCTCAAATATGTACAGTATTATTAAAATCACATTCAAATATTATTTATATTTTAACTTCTTGCTACCCCTCCTTTTTTTTTGAATTAGTACTATTGCACTGGAAATGATTAGAAGTCATGTTAGCAGAAGTATTACTGTGTTTTTTTAAATCAGAATATCTTGAGACAGTGTTTGAGATCTTGCTCCCAGACATATGTCATCAGTTTTGGCTCATATAAACTCATAAAAATTCTCTATAGGTTTGGACATTTCTTACATCAACATTTACTTGGTACAGTGCAGCAGGGTTCCCAAGAAGCACACCCAGGACCACCCTGTGGACCCACATCTGTTGCTAGGTATACTACCTCCAGATGGTAGCATTAAAATTAATTTAAAGGTAAGCATTTGTAAGATTTAGGTATTCTAAAATATCAGAAATACATGAGTAGGCACTAATGTAAATGATTTTCAAGTTCACATGATCTAAAATTAATCTTTAGTAAATAAACACTAGCCTAATTTTGTTGATTAAACTATTTATTTTACCTGGGCTTTACAAAAATGAGTTCATGTTAATAATTGGCTTTGATGTCTATGAAATATGTTTCTAGAGATTATAAAATGTCTTCATAATCACACTGAGCTAAAGAATGCTAATTGTTTACTTCTTAGTTTTCATTAGAAATTGAGGTTCTAAGGGTTAAAAATCTCAACTATGTAGAAATATCTTTGCAGTATTCCAGAAGGGCCCCGGAAGTACCTCAAATTATTTGAAATTGCATAAAAAACATAATAAAACAAGTGATGAAAAAAAACCAGACCAAAAACCTAGTGTATATTGTATGGGTAAACAATAATTATAAATTAAGCTAATAGTGGAAGCTTTGGGGAACCCACAACAGCCATTAGGTTCTTCCTGGTGTGATCACAGTACATTTAAGCTGGACTTTGATGAAGGAACTTATGAGCTGACAATATTGAAAGGAGACATATTACACTATTGCCAAGGTTTGATCGAGTTACTTCAATAAAATTCCAAG
>NW_017733337.1:20704-24348 GCF_001890085.2 Hipposideros armiger
AGGAATCAATCCCAAAGGAAATGGACTAATTGTACAGGTAGTGAGCACAGATATGGCAAATGCTGTCACTGTAGGCATTATAAGTGTTAATAATTGATCTTAGTATATCTTATGCAACAAAAGATTTTCTAATAATCTTATGCTGCCAGTTAAGTTGTAGCATCACTTTGAGACCAATTACATAGATTTTAAAGAAAACTGAATTAAATAGTGTAAATATGAACTTGATAAGCTCTTTAGGAGGTCTACATCTTATTTTATAATTTTTCAAACTGAAAATAAAACAGCCCCTGAGCATCCTAATAGGTTAACTTATCATATTATATTTGTTTGAGAAATGCACACAGTAGCTGAATGAGGAATAAAGCTTTCTGAAGGTGACATTGAGGAATGCCTGCTTGATGAGATGTCAGTAATAGAGATCATAGCACAGCTATTTCCTAACAATATAATAGTTTGTCAAATTAAAGATTTAGCTGTAAGCATGAATTGATACTGTGTCTTATCTGTCGTATTATTATGATGCCTTATCAATAGGTGAATCTATTGATAATAGGTAGACTTGTTTTAAAACTTGTATCTGCCACAAGAGCTTGACAGTTTCTCAAAACTTAGAAGCTTTTCTGATAAGTAATATTAATAAATGTGGCGATTTTAAATAGTGTATAAAAATGTATCAATGTTTGGAAGAATGTGATGCTAGAATTTGGAAGAGCCATCTAATTCCAAAATGTTTTTTGAGATAAAGGAAAATAATTTAAACACTTACCTTCTGTGTCTGGGTAGCTTGTGAAATTAAACAAACAAGCAAACAAACAAACAAACAAACAAACAAAAACACTTCAGATCCCTAAGAAACTAAAAAGAAACAAAACTCTAGTTAGTTAGGATATATGAGGCCACTGCACAATTTAAAAATATAAAAAGTGAAAATTTAGGGGAGATAAAAGGAGGATAAAAAGGAATATACTATACAGAATTTCAAGATATTCAACATAAAAAGTAACATTTTATCACTAAGCTTTGGTTAGAAAATCCTAAATCACTATTCCTGAAATCCTTTATTATTAAACAACTGGATTACAACATTAAATACTCTTTCAAGAATTACTTATAGTTGATGTCTATTTGCTTCTTCAACCAACTAAGAATTATAGAGGAAAAGAGGAGATAGATTTTAAGTCCTTTTTTCTTGAGCTTACATTGCTTATTATCTTCTAAAACACCTATACTATCTTTGGAGACTCAGTGTCACTGATATGGCAAGTGTTTGGCTATGATTAAGCGGCATTTTCTTGAGTGAAGAAGATTTGATACTACACTGTCAAGTTTATTTTCTCTTCACACTCGCAAATGATCCTTGTTGAAAAAACGTTTGTGACTGCCAGCCCAGCCTGCATATTATGAAGAGAGGCCTTCAGCTGTTACATTGTTGGTTTCCAAAATAATAGTCAATATGCGAGTAAATTAACCAAATATATTAAGAGATCAATTATTACAGTTGATCATCTTTCTTGGTAGATTGTTGAGGTCTCTATTTTGAGTTGTGTAGAATTTGTCACATAGTGTTTGCATAATGGCAATTACTACCACCTGCTATGCTTAGAAATCCATGAACATACTGAATACCCAGGGGTAACAGACACAGTTTTCTTCTCATTTTTCATTTAAATATGACTTGAATATTAGAGCACAGGGAATTATCAAATTCAAAAATGGCTTCAAGGTGAATTCCAGAACACAAGCAATTTACTTATGCTAATGTCAGCTAACATATACATAAGCAATTTCAAATAACTGTCAACACTTTATTACCATAAATCTTTCCTAAGGCATTGATGCTGCTTAGAAATATTTAAACTTAATATATTAACTTTTTCAGTTGAAGAGAGATTAACATATAAATATTTAATGCAACCCATATCTATATTTATTGTTTTAAGTAACATAAATATATTTTATATCACTCTTGTCTTTCTATTTCTCTTTCTCCAATCTTATGTCTTTATTGTCACTGTACACACCTGCTTTTGAAATAAAGCTAATAAGGGAAGTTTTATCCCAAGGTAGAGAAAATGTGAAAACATTACTATTAAGACATCTTACATATCTGTCCTAATTCATGTACTGTATTTTGGCTCTTTCACTGAATATATATTTAATTTGGGTAAATTATCTATGTTCCCTAATCTCCAGTTCCTTTGTGATTGATTATAATTAACAGATGGGATTGATTAAAATATTTTTCTTGGAACAGAAAGAGGACATAAATGGAAAAACTGTTGAAATTCAAATCGAATCCAGGGTTTTGTTCATAGTAAGGTACCGATGTTTGGCTTCTTAGTTTTGATAAATGTGCCTTAGTCATTCAGGGGAAACTGAGAAAAGTGTGCTTGGACATTCTCTGTACATCTTTGCAACTTCTCTATAATTCTAAAATTATCCCAAAAGAAAATATTATTTCCAAAAGGTTGAATAACAATAATACTTATGGGTTCTTGTTATTAAAAAGTAAAAGTTCTGAATAAACCTGTAAACATGATTGATAGTTACAATTTGCTGCCAAAGGATGCTTATTACCAATTTCCTAATGCACGTTGTCCACCTTCCATGACATGTTGTGGTTCAATAATATCTCACAAAACTTAGAATGATTGGAGAATCAGTGAGTTAAAATGTAAATAGATATAACGGCTATGAAGGACAATTTATCTATCATTTATAAAACTAAAAATGTTCTGACTCTTTGACTCAGATATGACAGTTTTGGGAGTTTATTCTAGAGAAAATCTTCATATGTGTACAAGGAGACATCTATAATGATGATTTTGCATAATTTTTCATTATAAAACTATNTGAATGTATATTTACATATCATTACTACCCTAAGTCCATAGTTTACCTAACAGTTCACTCTTTGCGCTGTACATTCTATGGATACATTGATTCTATGGATAAATGTATAATAAAATGTGGATATACATCATTATATTATCATACAGAGCATTTTCACTGCTCTAAAAATCCTCTGCTCTGTCTGTTCATCTTTCGTCCTCCCTCTACCACCACCTTGGCAACCACTGAACTTTTTCCTATTGAGATAGTTTTGCTTTTTCTAGAATGTCATAAAGTTAGAATCATACCATAGTAGTCTTTTCAGATCATCTTCTTTCACTTAGCAATATGCATTTAGTTTCCTCCATGTTTTTTCATGGGTTGGTATCTCATTTCTTCTTAGTGCTGAATAATATTCCATTGTCTCAGTGTACCACAGTTTATTTATCTGTCACCTACTGAAGAACATGTTGGTTGCTTTTAAGTTTTGGCAATTATGAATAAAGCTGCTATAAACATCCATGTGCAGATTTATGTGTGGACATGTTTTCAACATCTTTAAGTAAATACCAAGGAGTCCAATTGCTAGTTCATATAGTATAAATATGTACAGTTTGGTTGTGGTATGTAAAAATTTTTATATATTTTTGGATTTGATTTGGTAATTTTTTTGTTGAGGATTGATTCATCTATGTTCATGAGAGATATTGGTCTGTAGTTTTCTTTTCTTGTAATGTTTTTGTTCAGTTTTGGTATTAGAATAATATTGGCCTCTTAGAATGAATTAAGGAGTATTTCCTCTGCTTCTA
>NW_017733337.1:27453-32474 GCF_001890085.2 Hipposideros armiger
TTTTTTTTTCAAATTGAGCTAACTTTCACATATTAGTTTTTAAAAGTTATTAGAAATGAAAAAAATAACAAGAAGATATCCTTATGCATAATAGAAGACAAATAACTGATTTTTAAAATATAATTTTAAATATTAAAAATTAAAAACGTATCCTTAGCTATTTGAGTAGGCAGATTGATCCTAAGCTTCTTTATGAAAATAATTACATTATTGCAAGTTTAATTTCTTTATATTAATTGTGAAGACAAAACCATGCAAAGTAAGTTTTATTGTTTGGTTTCACCCTTAGTAGATCTTAGGTTCACGGGAGAACTCTCTGACCTGTTAGTGCTTCAGTCCCACAAGAAGATGGCATTGGTTGGAAACACTCAGCAGTTTGATTCTAAAACTCTAGGATACCTAATACTAAATAAAACAGGGAGGAGAAAGTGAGATTATTGTTTATGTCATCACAGGTAGTACAGTCCCAGTAAACTGATAGTTAACATCTTTTCACATTTCTTTGATGGTGCATCTTTTATATTGTTATTTCTAAATAAATAAGCATTTACTACTAACATTTCTTGAACTTCTTCATATATCAGATATAACACAGATAACATTGTGATCAGAAAAATACCCAAGAAATGAGCTCTTGGTTGAATTAGGAGTATAAAAGTATAATTCTCTTTAATTAAACACATACATACACACATTTCTTACAGGAAGAATATACATTTTTGGAAGACAGGTATAATCATTTCATAAACATTTCAAAATACAATTTCATAATATAAGAGAATACGATTAGAAGTCATAAAAACTAAATGTACATAAGTAATTATCAAAAACTCCTAAGCATAATGGAAAATATATAATTTTTTAATAAATTTATTCAGAATAAAATAAGCTTTTACTCTGAACTGAATATGTTTCTGAATTCAAAAGTAAAACCAAATATTACAGGTAATTAGTTGTTAATCTATTACCTAGACTCTTTACCTTGACTGAGATTCCTGTTTACATTCAAAGATACCCATTTTCTACGTGAGATTTACAAAACAAATATATATATATATATATATATTTTGAAATGACTGCTTAGTAGCACAGCTTTCCCAGTTTAAATCTTCCTTTTAGTAAGGGTTTGTATGGAAAATGTATTGTCTTTGGACACCCCAATCGTTTGCAGAGTAAAAGAATTCACAAGACTCCGAAAAGTGAGAAGAAAAGACAGGCATCATTAAAGTCAGGAGAAAAGAAGCTAGCTGTCTAAGAAAGATGGCTGCCCTGTACTCTAGGCTAGCTTTTTTCTTCTATAGAAATGGGTAGGTAAATTTTCTTACAGCAGGTGGTGTGACGTTTCGCTAAGGTCATCTGATTGGCTTGTGCAGGTTATATAACTATATAGTTTCTTTCTGCACATGCTCTTACCCATAATACATACAGAAAAACTCATGGGGGGGCAAGCCTAATATTCATTTTATTCTAATTGCATTATAATGAGGCTGGAGTTAGGACTCTGGTCAGGCTTTGGCAATCTGCACAGGTGTCAGGATCCAGCAAATTCCAGTTGGGGTGTTATCTCTTCTTTTTAGCGGTATTTGACAGATTAATTTATCTCTAGGGGGTGAGCCAGGGTGATTCCTGGGGAGGGGATGCAGGCTTGGGCAGTCCTTCTTGGGCCCACTGTCATTAACTCTTTTTTTGCCTCATCAGAAAAGACTGCCCCAAACAAAGTAAAATAATTTGCAACTAATGACAAAAATATGAACCACTGTGAAACATTCTGAATAAAAAATAGCTTATTTTTCACAAGTATACATTTTTATTTGCATATGTATATTAAAGAAATATTCTAATCATTTACTTAATTAAAGTTAAGAAGAAATAAAAATAATTTAATATTAAATGGATGCTTATTTCTTGTTTGTAAAATATAAATGTATCTTACTCATATTTTATCACTATTGAGAAAGAGAAAATTCTGAGATGCCCTAAATGAAATTACAGCAGACTAAAATGTAGACAAGAAGGGGTTAATCAGTTAATAATTGGAGGGCAAAAAAACAACAAAAACCAACAACATGAAAGACTGATTCTATTCCTGACTGTATGTTAGAACTTTGAATTAACTTCCAGGTGGCTATTTCTGCAATCATCTATAAGAGAGAACAGCCAGGTGCCATCAAACCCTAGGAGCCTCTGTTTCTTGTTTACACATGAACTTTCCAATCTGTTGTTCACAGCCAATCCACTGCAGCAGGTGCTTCTTCCTTACAGACTCTGCACCCATCCTAGAACAAGCTCTGCTCGGCTTCTCCCAGCCCCCGCCCTTAGCTATAGCCAATGTAAATGCTTTCAAACAACAAACCTGTGTCTCCTGCCACTGGCCAACTCCAGGACAGTGGACATGCTAGCCTTTTCCACCTGGCACTGCTGCTAGTGGTTTTAACTTGTTTCCTTTGCAATTGAGTAGGGGATATCATGCTCTCTTGCCCTCTTCCACTTATTAGGCAATATCTTGAAGCTTGTGGGCAAAAGTTACTGAGTGACTTTTTGTGGTACCTTTGCTTGAATTGCTGATTTACTTTAACTCTTCACAGGGTACTTGCACATCTTCTTTACATCTCTAACAACTTGTCTCAGCCATTTCCTACGGAGCCATAAGCTCTACACATTTATTATACTGTGCTCATTTATACACTCTATTTCTTAGGAGTTTTAAATTCCGTGTAAGTTGTTAGGATTACGTGTCGTTTTGTTCTTGTGTTCTGGAGCCAGATGAAGAGATGTGATCAGTGCTGTCTTAGCAACCTAGTCATTATTTATCATGCTGCTGAAATGGAGCATTTGCTATCTCGTTCCAAGTTCCGGTTTATTTAGTAACTCCTAAATTAGAGAACTCTTTGAGTTGCTTTAGCTACTACCTATTAGTATGGTGTAGGGGAAGAAAACTTTTCCTTCTACCCCTCTAGTTTCTTCAGTTGGTCTAATAATCAAATTAACATAAGAGAGATTAACGGGAGGAAAAACAAGTTTAATTACATATGTACAGGCCCCCCCCCCATAAGAATATGAGACCCAAGGGCAGGTTGGACAGTTGAGGTTCATTTGCCATCCTGAGCTAAGGGATGGGATGGGGACCTGAGGCTTCCAAGGGGAGGAGGGTAATTCACAAGAAAATGAGAAGAACAGATGTTTGGTAATTAGATGTTTTTCCTGCCATAAAGATAGGTCATGCAGATAAAAGTTCCTCTGGTAATAGCTCTCTTCATGGGCTAGGCCCTCCATCTAAATTGTTTTAAGTAGTTAAAGGAAAGGTTCAAGTTTCTCTTAAATCTGCTGGGTCTTGATTGCCTTCAGCTCAAAATAGTTCACAAGCCAAAGTGGCGCATATGGGGAGGCTCATTCTGAATTCCTTCAACAGCCTATCCCTCTTTTCAGAGGAAGAAGCTCTAATAGTACAGGTATCACCCACTTTTTGAAAGTTTGCTTTATATCACCTCACTTTTATGAAAGACCTACATTAGGACCTGTTTTTGCTAAGAAGTCTGAAGAGGATTTTCTCTTTTCTGAAAAAAGATGAAAACCAAAAATAGCTCTCAGTGTTTGCTCTGCAGCAGCTGCTGTAGAGACAGTGCAGGTAGGGGGGTGCCGCCAGCTCCCGTCCCGGGAACCACACGCAGCATCTCAGCATCAAGCTGCCACAGCTTTGAACTGTATCTGTGAGCATCTGTGCTTTGTCTCGGTTTATTTTGTGCACCCGTTAGTAAGATGTGTCCTAAGGTAACTGTTTCTTCCCTTTATGGCATTTCGGCTTAGGGAACGTCTCATAGAAATGCTCTACTTTGGGATAGCAGGAGAAACCTGTATCTGATCAAACAAAATGCTAAAGGTTAACACCAATCTTTTTTAAATATTTTTTAGTTCTAAAATAATATTAGAGTTAGAGCTACTGATTAATTTTTGTTTCCTCAGGGACAATATCTGATATTTCTGGTATTCTCAAGGGAAATGCACATCTGGTCATATAGTTTCCTTATTACTTGTCTGGGATGTAATGATTTTCTTTTCTTTTTTTCACTTTTACTACTTGTATAAGTCATCTTGATCTGTCTTAAACTTGGCATTTAACTTTTGACGAGCCAAGTAAGCTCTGTATTTGATTGTATACTGCAGAGGAAGCTGCTGATATTAATGACATCTCCCTGAAGTATGCATACACTGTCACAGATGTTATGAAAATTAATCTAATCCTTCACTATTGCTTTAGTAGGGAAGGAAAATTAAGAGTTTCTAGGGATTTAGTCATCTGTCTTTTCCTGGTATAGAGAGGGAGACACTTACAAATGGAGATTTCCTTTATAAATGTGAATTTTATTCAAAAAGTGGCAACTTCTACTTTGTTTTCAGAGATTGTCCTCTGTCTGTAGCTTCTTAAAAAAATCAGTCCAAAATAATCCTTATGCCAAAGAGGCATATTTTGGGGTGGCATATTCCGTTTCTCTGCATTTTATAAAGAAATCACTCCAAAAACATGAAAACTGAAGTATTTTATAGTGATTATATAGAGATCTTAGTTATAAATATTTAAGGCTGGAAAAGATTATTAATAACTCCATCGACCATATTTGTATCACCCTCAATCATGATGCCTATTTCTGATTATACTTTGATAATCTAGCCATATTATTGATTTTTCTCTTGACAAAGAGCCAGGGATGTGACTGATTTCCCTTCTCTGACACTGTTATAGTCCTGCCATCATTTCAAACAGACACTTCTTAGTAATCAATGCTCTACGTGGCATAAGATACTTAAAAGCACACCAGAATCATTCTGAATCAGAGAGTAGTTAATCAATAAATTGCTAAAGGGCCAAACTTTACAAAATTGCACAAAATAAAAAAATTGAGTATTATATTGGGGGAAACTAAGAATTTTAAAAACACATAGCATTAATTTTTAAACAGGCTACTGATAATTAGTGGAATTACTGGTAGGCTCTGTTTTTATTCTAAAACATGACACCACATAAT
>NW_017733337.1:33469-34536 GCF_001890085.2 Hipposideros armiger
GAACATTTTTTTTTGTGGAGAATTGGCTGATTTCCATTGTGCACTTTGACACTTTGTTTCAGGGTCATATTGGTACACCCATGTTTCATCACCAGTGATAACATGGCCCAAAACATCGTCTTGCCTCTCCAAAAGGTCTTGGCAAACTTTGACTTTCCCTTGCTTTTGTTCATCGGTGAGCTCCTTCAGGACCATTTCTGTACACACCTTTTTTATGCCAAGATTTTCAGATAAGATTTTCCTAACTGTTTTTCTATTGATGTTTACTTGGTCTGCTATGCTTTTCACAGTCGGCCAATGATTTTGATGCACAATTTGATGAATTTTTGTAATGTTTTTGTCTGTTCTGCTCGTTGCTGGCTGCCCTGACCTCTCTTCATCAGTGATCCATTCCCTACCCTCAGAAAAACATTTAATCCATTTGTACACTGCCATTTTCTTCATGACATTATCCCCATAAACTTGGACTAACATGTCCCTGATTTCACTTCCATTCTTGAGGAGTTTAATAATAAATTTAATTTTTGTTCATTGCTCTAATTCAAGCTCACATATTCTCACAACAGCACACAATACGCAACAACAATAATGCACACCACTCAGCAAGACACCGCCACACATAGACATGAACACAGCTGTTAGACACTGATATACCAAGGTTATGAATCTTGACTGAGCTGTTTGTACAGCTCTGCCAATGTAAATGTATGGTGGCAAGTTCATGAAAGTAATTGTCAGACCTCATAGATATCTGAACATTGATGCATAACTAAAAAGTTCAAAAATTCTTGCATTCTCAGAAGAATCATGTTCTTCCCTACAAGAAAATAAGTAATTTAAAATACAGGGGTGGTGAAGAATTTGAAGAAAGTTTGAATCGCAAACATTCTTATAAGCCACAGAAAGCCATAGTAAAATATTTTTGCACATCTTCTATTGGGAACTGTGTTCTTCAACAATTCATAAAAACAAACACATGTGGTCACCTAAATACTTAATCTGATTATATGTGCAATTTTAGAAAACACATAAATTAGAAATGAACTCATTATGATGATTATCTTTAT
>NW_017733337.1:37311-38726 GCF_001890085.2 Hipposideros armiger
GAAGGATGCTAAGAAACATCTTGAAGGACAAGGAGTCAATAGCTTAAACTCCAAGTTTTGCTGTGAATAATCCACATAAGGAAAAACTGTCTGAATGCAATCTCTGGTCAACACAAATTCCCATGATGACCAGAACAGGGTGTGTAACCATTACAGTCATATTTTATTCACAAAAATATTTTGCAAAATGATTGTGAATTTTATTCCTAATATTGTAGATTGTATGATGCTACTTTAAAAGGGGTCTATTCTTTCGTTATACCTTTTTTTTTACTTTTAAGGTTTATGAAGAAAAGCTTTATATTATTATAAACTAATTTCATCCTTAACCTGATTACTGTATAACCTTTCTTATTCCTAATAGTTTTACAATAAATTTTCTCTTTTCTAAGCATAAAATCACATCAATTACAAATAATGATTCTTGTTTCCTTCTTCCATCTAATATTTTGTTACTGATTCTTTTCTTTAATTGCATGGCTACTACTTCTATAAAATTATAATATAATATGGATGAGAGAAGTTAATTTCTTATTGCTTCAAATCAATGGGAATATTTTATTATAAGACTTTACTTTAATTAAACTTTTATTAAGTTGCAACCCATAAATGAAAAACGCAGGAAGCAAAAGCTGTTTAATGAGTTTTCATGCAGTGAACCTCCTCATGCTCAGTCCACAAAACAAGAAAGAGAGCGTCACAGGCACTCTGGAAGCCCCTTTGTGCCCCTTCCCAGACCCTGGTAAGGCCATGACTATACCAACTTCATTGTCAAAGAACACATTGTCTCCTTTCATTTTCAGGTAAATGAGACAACATGTTGCTTATTGTGTCTAGCTTCTTTTGCCAAACATGATGCTTGTAATTTTTTAAAAGTATTTTTGTGAATATAGTTTGTAAAACTTTTCATTGTTGTTCAGTGTTGCATTATTTGGATATACACACTTGGTTTGTTGGACTGTTATAAATAAAGCAGTTACAAACATTCTTATACATATCTTTTTGGGAAACACATATGTATGTACATGGTCATATTCTGTGTGGATACTGACAGTATTACTCCATTTTCTCTTTTTTTATCCTTTCATTTTTTTTAAACCTTTTCTTTTCTTGCCTTATTGTGCTTATTAGCACTTCCATTACAGTGATGTATATTATTATGTGGTAGTGGGTACCATTGATTCATTCATGTTCTTAGGGTGGAAGCTTTCAGCAATTCTCCAATATGTATGATGTTTGATGAAGGACTTTTGTAGATACTCTTTGTCAGAGCAAAGAAGTTGTCTTCTATCCCTAGTTTGCTAACAGTTTTATCATGAAATAATATGGGAGTTAAAAAATATTTTCTGCAACTATAAAGATGATGCTATGATTTTCTAACTCTTTTTGTTAATACAGTTGATTAAACCACTCTT
>NW_017733337.1:42431-43214 GCF_001890085.2 Hipposideros armiger
AAATTTTTTACTGCATATTTTATAATTGTTGTACTCTTTGAATTGTATTGAGGATCTGTAGTTATGTCTTCTTTCTAGTTCTTGATATTGGTAACTTAGTTTTGTTTTCTTTTGTTTTATATTGTCTTGAACAATCTTTGTGGGAGGTTAATCATTTTCTATTGCTTTCAAAAAGAAATTTTGGCTTTGTTGTTTTACTCTATTTTGTTTTCTGTTTCATTAATTGTTATTATCATATGCTTTCACTCATATCTTGAATGAGATTTACAATCTTTTTCTAGATTTTTAAAATCAAATATTAGATTACTGATTCTTTGCATTTCTTCTTATCTTAAAATAGTTATTTAAGGCTATACATTTCTCTCTGAGCACTGCTTTAGTTGCATCCCATATAATGTGATATGCTTTATCTTCTTTACAATTCAAAGAAAAATATTTGTTACATTCTGTTATGATGTCTTTTTGACTTATGAATTATTTAGAAGTCTATTGCTTATTTTTTTTGCTTAATTTTTAACTTCATGAAAATAATTGGCTCTTATGTGAAAGTCAATTGTGATAAATTTTCTAAGACACATAAGGTTCATTTTGTCATTGTTATTGTTAATACATTTTCTTCTTTATATATTTATCAGTTGTATCAAAACTTTATTTGTATTTTTCAGTTATTTTATATGCTATTTTCTTTGTGGTGTATTTTATCAACTCTCATTAAAGTAGTTCTGAAAGCTGCCCTGTGGTTATGAATTTATTTAGTTTTTCATTTAGTCTTATCCATTTTTG
>NW_017733337.1:44521-46074 GCF_001890085.2 Hipposideros armiger
TAAGGAAGAAAACAAACAAACAAACAAAAAAACGATGTCCACCACAGCCCTCTTTCACTACCACACTTGTGTCTTCCTGTCCCAAGCTATGCCATTGACCCTAGAGTGTCTAAAGTTTGCAGAAACAGAAAAATTGCAGATTTTGTGGAGACCCTGGGAAAGACCAAAGGTGGGTTGGGGCCCATGGCAGGGAACTTGAAGAGGCAAAAAGGCAGTGGAGGGCTCTAACATCCATGTGGATGGAGCAGTCAATAACTCAGCCTCCCAGGTCCTACATAATCCCATCTCAGGGTCCTTTACTTTCATTCCAGTGCAGATACTTCCACACTATAGAGCTTATTACCAGGAACACCCCTGTCCTCTGGAATAATCCAGCATACATTGCAAGGTTTGGCCAAATCCCCCTATCCTTCCAGTTTACATGACCCTTGTTAATTTTTAAACACAACTTCATTCATTTTCCCACTTACTCCCTGTCAATCCAAACTGTTGTTTTCCTCCCTGTCTCAGGTAGACTTGATAGTCTCTCGGGTAACCAACATTTAAAAAACACCACTACAAATGGGCCCCTTCTAATCCCACTTAATTCTCTGTTTGGAAAAATTTCACCTCTTTTTTCCAGAAATGTCTTCCTAAATGTAACTGATCATTGCTAGTGGATTAAATCCCACATTCGAGTCTACTTGTACCCAGATCAATTCAGCTCCATAACTACGTGGAAGTCATTCATTCATTTCACAAATAATTATCCCATGCTTACTAACATGTGAACAAAACAAATGGAGCTTACGGCTAAGTTTCCCAAGTCCATTCTCTCTCCATTGCTACTCAAACCTATTTCAAATCTCACTTACTTCCCTCCAAATGAGGCTATCTCCATTTGCTCAACAGATATGCTGGCCCACTGTTCACAGAGGGGCTAAAGCCATGGGATCCAAAATTTTCATCCAAAAACACTTCACAAAAAACACTTTCACTTTCTTCCTTTCCTTTCTCCTTCCTGTGATATGGAAAGAGATCTCCTTTCTCATTTAAAAAAAAAAGTCACTTCCTGAAATCGCTTTCCTGAGAAATAGATAAACTCTAGACTTCATGGGCTCATGAGCCTCCACAGGAATGCTTCTGAACCACCCCCTGTTTTTAGGAAGCATCCTACATCATTCCTTTTTAAAATCTTGTTATTATAGAAATGTTTAAACATTCACAAGAGCAGATAGATCAATATATCTTCCCATGTACCTTCACCCATCTTTCCAATTGTCATCTGCATATGTGATACATCCGAGTTTTTACACTACAATAAAGTGAGAAAGCCCATCAAAGCATCTTGCCATCCACTCTCAATCATATGCTCAGTACCCATGTCAAACTTCTTTGATATTTAGCACCTATGGAACACACACATACAACACAGATATAAACAGCACTGGTGACCAAAAAGCATCGAGCTCCTCGATGCTTTGGCAATCAGTCTTGTTCTGCTTTTTACTCAATCCCAAGTGGTCATTTGAGTGAATTTACCCCTCAAGAAGTAATCCTACAGAGCAAACACA
>NW_017733337.1:48471-50881 GCF_001890085.2 Hipposideros armiger
TGGAAGGCAGAAGAGGAGAAAAAGTAGCTGATTTCTATCCACATACGGTGACTAGTCTTCTCCCCTCTTCAGTGATCCCTCTTTTGCATGTTCTATGCAATTCCAGGGACTCGGTGCAGCCTTCCATAGTCATGAGGTGGAGTAGCCATAGGAACAGCGATGGACATGAAGGCCTGGGGGTGAGCACTATTGAGCGTATTGTGAAGTCAGGGATGTGGAGCATTGTGAAGGGCAGCAGGCTTCTTCCAGGTGGCCCCATCCCCACATGGCCATTAAGTCCTCTCTGTGTTCTGGTCCAGGCTGTAGCTTTATTACCTCCTGTCTCTTGCAGCCCACTGCACCGGCATCATGCTACCACCCACTTTCGTCAACGGTTACTGCCAGACCCCTTCCTTCAGGTGAGCAATAACGAACCACTGAGGTCAATTGTCTACTGTTCCCTGAGGCCTGGGGAGATGCTGCTCCTCTGTGTCCCCTTTGGCTTCCACAGATTCTGTGATTGAGTCATTGTTCCCGTTGTCCCCTATCTTCTTGGGGGTTCCACCAGGATTCCCTGTATGAACCCCTCTGCCTGAACCTTTTCCCATCATCACCCCCAATTCTCTCTCCTAATCTAATGACCCCCTTGTCTGAATTTCCTTCACCCTCAACGCTGGGTCACTCTTTGCCACCACAGCCTTTCTTTGTTTGTAATCTGCATTCCCAGTGGACCATTCTCTACCCCAACCCCTTGTCACCCCACAAAAGGGCACTCCAAGAGCAGATCGCTTCTCCAACCAGCAGATCTGAACACCATGTTTCTTAACCTCTCCTTCTCCCAAGGTATCAACCCCTTACCCGATTTGTCCTGGACAAAAAATCCCACTGGTTCATTGGCTTCTCATCAGATACCACCAGTGCTGTCCACCTCACCACCAATAGGCGACAACTCTACTGTGACTCACTCTAAATCAGTTTCCATCCCATGGAAGCCTGATCCAGAGACCACATCTCCAGATAGCCCTGGTGCATCATGCACTTATGTGCCAATCGTCACAGGCTTTGCCCATTCCAGCCTGTCACTTGCAAACCTTCCCTGGTGTAGACTAGCTCATGCCAAACACGTCTTCCCTTCCCCCTTGGCACAATGTGATTTTGAGCAAGAGTTTCTTGCCCTCTATTCTTTACGGGCTTCTTTTGGGGGAGACCCAGCAGCCAACTGTGTAGGGTGTGGTCAGCTTCAGTTTCTGAGCCCAGATCTCCTGGTATTCCCCGAGAGACAAGTCTAAAAGAGGAGTCATTTCCTCAGGTGGAAGGGAGAGGGGAAGACAAATGGATCTTTCCCCAAACAACACAGGCCAGATACCACCTCAGTTCTTCAGGAGAGCTTTTACTATCAACTCTGGTAGGCGTGGCTCATTAGTCGCCCTTCCTTTCTGGAGAAACAAAGGCAAACCAACAGAACTGCATGTCCATCAGCAGCCCTCACATCCTAGGACCTGACAGGGTCATTTGACGGAAAACCATATCCGGGTTTTCTGGGTTTTCCCATCTTTCTCCAGTGAATTCTTGCCTATTTGTGTCCATGTCTTGGGTGACCACTCATCAATCTTTCCTTTCCATACCATCACAAATGCTCCCACCGGCCAACTATACCCAGTACTTTTCAATGCCTTACCTCCATCCTTGCCTGGGGTCCAGCCTCATCCCTTCCCTCAAGCCCTGCCCGAATCCCAGCTCCCACCTCTGTCAGCTTCAACCACTGGTCCACCCACAATACACACTCCCAAACGTACCATCTGCTCTTGTGCCCCAGATTAGGATCTGTGGAGTTTTTATCCATCGCCCCCACAATAGAAGCTTGCCAACATCAGTAGGTGGGGACTATTTCTTGAATGCCTCCCAGGAGCTTCCCTTCATTGGGTCCAGTGTGCAACAGATGCTGGAAGCCCATATGACAGAGTTTCAGCGAGGATGCTCTTGGGCCTTCCCACCCAGGTCCTTGAGTCCATGGAAGTATTTACATGGACGCAGACCACAACCTATTCCTTGTTACCTTCCAAATTCTCTCCCTCAAACAATCTGATGTCTGAGGTGGACTCCAACTCTTGGGGCTACAGGCCCCTTGGAGGAAGCTCTACTTGTCTTCATGGAGACAAAGTGGGACAGGCATATTTACCCTCCACCCTGTACCGTCTTCTCCCTGCCACCTCGCACTTGGGCACTGAAGGACAGGGAGCCCTGACTCCATCACCCTCTGATATCCACCATGGGTTTGCCGATGCTATTCAGAAAATAAGGGATGCCAGAGAGAATCTTCAGCCCGTCAGTCACAGCATCATAGGGAAAGCAAGTCACAGACTGATTTCAGCACCCAAAGCATCCCCGCCAAAGCCACCAAGCAGAGCAAGGGCCAGATGGGATGTGAAGG
>NW_017733337.1:51577-57579 GCF_001890085.2 Hipposideros armiger
CTTGTCTTGCTATTGAGACAGAAGGCAAAAACCAAGAAATCTCCTGGGAAAAGGGCAGCCCTGTATCATCTGCACACAGCAGATGCCCAGATCAAGGTGGAGCTGCCTTTCCTGCGATGACCAGAGATCACAAAGTCAGGACAGGCATTGGGAGGTACCTGCGGGAGAAACTGGGGCGTCGGCATGCAGCAGATATCCCCTGCCCTCAAGTGCCCCTTCCCTCCCCAGAGAATTCTGGGAAAGCTCAGCAGAAGGCAGAAGTACAGGCCCAGGCAGGACCCCCCCGGGGCCTCCTCTCAACTCCAGGGCTTCATGCTGTAAGGTGACAAATACAACTTCATGCCAAGAAGAACCTGTCTTTTCTGGCGGGAGTTCTCCAAGTATTTCCCAAGTCAGACACAAGGACAGAAAACCCCAGAAATTTGGAGCATTTATGGAGCGGCTATTCAGTCAGAAGGACCCCCAATCGGGGCCTCAGAGGGCGACTGTGGCCCATCTAAGCCCCACCTCAAGCCATCAAGCTGGCCAGGGGTCTCAGGCTACTCTCTCACCAGTGTTGATGGCACAGCTTTCAGAGATGTGTGTCTACGACTTAGATGCAAAAGCAGTCGCCAGAATTTCAAGGAAAAACATTTCCCCACCCCTGTATATTTATACAGAAATAAACTAAATAATGTATTGCAGGTTTTTCTGCTAAAAAGAAAAAAAGCAAACTCCTTTCCTGCCTGCCTAAGGGCCTTTATACCTTTTGTTTCTTTCATAGAAATAATTCTCTTCCCATCTTGGAATCATCTTATATTTTTAGTAATCTTACTTAAAACACTTTCTGAAACCCCCTGTAATCACTCCCTTTATTATCCCAGCAGCTTATATTTTACTTACACCTACCAAAATTTATTATTTTAGTTCTTTCTTTGACTGCTTGGTTTTCACCAGTGTACTATATTGTAATGTAAGCTCCATTAGACCAGAATCCATACCTGACTTCTGCATTTTATTCCAGAGCCATGAAAGAGGAGCTCTATAATTATTTATTGAATGAATACATTGATAAATGAATGATTAAAGACTAATTTTACCTGAAATACATTTTAAATGTTTCTTAGTATTTATTTCATTTTTGGAAACTTTCTTTAAGGGGAATCTGAATGTATGCATTTTCTTTAATATTTGTTGTATAGTCTGCCTTAAATGCATCAGTCTTCCTGCAATAAGTTCTATTTTCAGTAGTCATTATTATCTCAGTATTGCTTTTATTCATTTGTTTTGTTTCTTCTGCAGGAAATTTAGTCATTTGTAGCTTTAATCCATGTTTTTAAAAAATAGCAACAGCTATGTCTATTTTGTTCTTTGTTGTTCATACCTATGATATATTTGTCTTCAATCTGTTTCATTCCATTTTAAGTTTTTCATTTTATCTCATTGTTTTGTTTTGTTACATCAATTTTGGCTCTATTATATTGAACTCATGTAAAAGCCTGAATTTTCTATAACTTGAATCATTTGTGGACATTTACCTATATCTCATTTCAAAATGGTCTTGAACTTGTATGTAATTAATTAATTTTTCTTTTATATTTAGTTATTGCTTTCTCTTTTTACTTGTACATACTATAACTTTGTATAGGTGTCTTATAATTTCTTTAATTTACTTGCATCTAACATGAGTAACTGAATGACCCATAATTTTCTATACAATGTGGCTAAAACTACCTTTTGATGCAGAAGAAACTTGTTTTTATTGCATTTCTTTGATTTTTGGACAACACATTTTACGTTCTATTTGTTTTTCTCTGTCCTTGAAGGAGGGGTGGTTGGATGTGGGGATGTTTGAAGGGCTATCTCGGATGCATTCTGGTTAGTTTCTGCTGTCATATAGAATTCTTTTTTTATACTCTTTTATAAAATCTTTTTAGGGTGTTTGGGGGTACCTTAGGTCTTTGGAATGTTTGACCAAATCTGGAAGNAAGAGCCTGCACTCTCGGAGCTCAGTTGCCTCAGGCAGCTTGGCGATTCAGATCATGGCGTTCCCATGATGGAATGTGTTCGCATTTCTGAATAGCCTTTTTGAAATCTGTGTGAGCTTCTGCTCAACATCCTTACAGGTTCTCCTCACTTGCCTGTGTGGGTTGTGTTCCCTCCTTCTGTTCTTGTGCTACCTGCTGGAGATTCCATCTTTACCACCCGTCCGGGAAACCAAAAACATCCCAAAGGTAAGGAACCCTGAGCAAGGCCCATTAGATTTTCTTAGTGTTGTGGCCATTTCTAGACTCACCTGTTACAATGAGCATGGCTGGCTCAGAGGAACAGCTGAGGTGGGGAGTCTGAGAGAACAGAACATCCTTCTAGGAGAATAGGCTGGTCCGGGTTCGGGCTTCAGCTGAGACTGTTTCCTTGGAAGCTCACAGACCATGTGGGTGTGGTATAGGGCTGATTCCAGGGTCAAACCCCAAACTGTGATCACCTGGCCCTGGCTTGGGTTATTCAGAGAGTTTGGAATCGCTGCAGGAGAAACAAGTTCCCCAGCACTTCATCAGGAGTTATATTTCCATGTCAGGCATCACTCCACCGAGCCTTCCTCTGTGGTGAGCTGCTCAGGAGACCAGGGCTGAGCATCTGAGAGTCTCTGAGCAGAGCTGGAGCCTGAGCACAGCCCTGGGTTACAGGGTCCTGTCTGAGGGAGCAGAGATGCGACTGTTGGCCTCGGATTCTCCACCCTCCTTGAGCAGAGGACTTCCGACTGAGAATAGCAAGTGTGGCCCTCATAGACAAAATCCTTCACTGGATTTTTCAAAGAAGGAAAAATTGAAACCATTTTGAACCCATAAAAAATGGATCAAAGGAAGCAACACAAAGTTCTAGTAATTGAAATAGTCATGCTATTCTTGACTCAGGAATGTCTGAGTTTCCTATGGAGAGAAGTGACAGAAATGATTCTCTTCTTTCTTCTCAGCAGTGGGGCAGAGCCAAGAGGAGAAGGAAAGGTGGGACATGGAAGGGCAATGTTCTGCCTGTTTCACCTGAGCTCTCCAAGGGTGACCCTTTCTGTCCTCTCCACGAGGTCCCAGGTCCATGGGCTCAGAACACAGTAGTTGCTAGATACAGCCCCTCTCAGAAAACAGGGCCATCAGAGGAGAAGCTCATGGGAAAGGAGACAGGCACTGAGTCACTTCTCAGGTCCCCTGCTCTGCCATCCCTGGACTTGAGCAGTGATGCACCTGAGCAGGGGACATTGCCCCATCAATGCCAAGACTCAAGCTTCTGTGTCTGGACTTTGTTTAAGTGCTTTGACCTCTTGGGTGACGAGATTCCTCTCTGATGTAACCACTGACCTCTCTGTTTCACAGAGTGATTTTGAGCATCAAGTGAGATCATGTTTTTGAAAATACTTTACATTTGAAGCAACAGACACATGGGAACCTTGTTCATATTACCATGGACCATTTCACATCATCGACTGATGCTTGGGGCTTTCCCAGTCTAACATCACAACAGTCTCCCATAGAGGGACTCCTGCATAGTACCTATGCTTCTATTTCATCCCACATAACTCACTGTCCCGGTTTCCCAGGTTGGAGATATCACCAGAAGGCAGAAGAGGAGAAAAAGCAGCTGATTTCTATCCATATACGGTGACTAGTCTTCTCCCCTCTTCAGTGATCCCTCTTTTGCATGTTTTATGCAATTCCAGGGACTCAGTGCAGCCTTCCATAGTCATGGTGTGGAGTAGCCATAGGAACAGGGATGGACATGAAGGCCTGGGGTGAACACAATTGAGTGTATTGTGACGTCAGGGATGTGGAGCAACGTGAAGGGCAACAGGCTTCTTTCAGGTGGCCCCATCCCCACATGGCCATTAAGTCCTCTCTGTGTTCTGGTCCTGGCTGTAGCTTTATTACATCCTGTCTCTTGCAGCCCACTGCACCGGCATCATGGTACCACCCACTTTTGTCAATGGTTACAGCCAGACTCTTCCATCAGGTGAGCAATAACGAACCACTGAGGTCAATTGTCTACTGTTCCCTGAGGCCTGGGAAGATGCTGTTCCTCTGTGTCCCCTTTGGCTTCCACAGATTCTGTGATTGAGTCATTCTTCCCGTTGTCCCCTATCTTCTCGGGGGTTCCACCAGGATACCCTGTATGAACCCCTCTGCCTGAACCTTTTCCCATCATCACCCCCAATTCTCTCTCTTAATCTAATGACCCCCTTGTCTGAATTTCCTTCACCCTCAATGCCGGGTCACTCTTTGCCACCACAGCCTTTCTTTGTTTGGAATCTGCATTCCCAGTGGACCATTCTCTACCCCAACCCATTGTCACCCCACAAAAGGGCACTCCAAGAGCAGATCGCTTCTCCAACCACAGGCCCTTTTGAATCTGAACACCATGTTTCTTAACCTCTCCTTCTCCCAAGGTATCAACCCCTTACCCGATTTGTCCTGGACAAAAAATCCCACTGGTTCATTGGCTTCTCATCAGATACCACCAGTGCTGTCCACCTCACCACCAATAGGCGACAACTCTACTGTGACTCACTCTAAATCAGTTTCCATCCCATGGAAGCCTGATCCAGAGACCACATCTCCAGATAGCCCTGGTGCATCATGCACTTATGTGCCAATCGTCACAGGCTTTGCCCATTCCAGCCTGTCACTTGCAAACCTTCCCTGGTGTAGACTAGCTCATGCCAAACACGTCTTCCCTTCCCCCTTGGCACAATGTGATTTTGAGCAAGAGTTTCTTGCCCTCTATTCTTTACGGGCTTCTTTTGGGGGAGACCCAGCAGCCAACTGTGTAGGGTGTGGTCAGCTTCAGTTTCTGAGCCCAGATCTCCTGGTATTCCCCGAGAGACAAGTCTAAAAGAGGAGTCATTTCCTCAGGTGGAAGGGAGAGGGGAAGACAAATGGATCTTTCCCCAAACAACACAGGCCAGATACCACCTCAGTTCTTCAGGAGAGCTTTTACTATCAACTCTGGTAGGCGTGGCTCATTAGTCGCCCTTCCTTTCTGGAGAAACAAAGGCAAACCAACAGAACTGCATGTCCATCAGCAGCCCTCACATCCTAGGACCTGACAGGGTCATTTGACGGAAAACCATATCCGGGTTTTCTGGGTTTTCCCATCTTTCTCCAGTGAATTCTTGCCTATTTGTGTCCATGTCTTGGGTGACCACTCATCAATCTTTCCTTTCCATACCATCACAAATGCTCCCACCGGCCAACTATACCCAGTACTTTTCAATGCCTTACCTCCATCCTTGCCTGGGGTCCAGCCTCATCCCTTCCCTCAAGCCCTGCCCGAATCCCAGCTCCCACCTCTGTCAGCTTCAACCACTGGTCCACCCACAATACACACTCCCAAACGTACCATCTGCTCTTGTGCCCCAGATTAGGATCTGTGGAGTTTTTATCCATCGCCCCCACAATAGAAGCTTGCCAACATCAGTAGGTGGGGACTATTTCTTGAATGCCTCCCAGGAGCTTCCCTTCATTGGGTCCAGTGTGCAACAGATGCTGGAAGCCCATATGACAGAGTTTCAGCGAGGATGCTCTTGGGCCTTCCCACCCAGGTCCTTGAGTCCATGGAAGTATTTACATGGACGCAGACCACAACCTATTCCTTGTTACCTTCCAAATTCTCTCCCTCAAACAATCTGATGTCTGAGGTGGACTCCAACTCTTGGGGCTACAGGCCCCTTGGAGGAAGCTCTACTTGTCTTCATGGAGACAAAGTGGGACAGGCATATTTACCCTCCACCCTGTACCGTCTTCTCCCTGCCACCTCGCACTTGGGCACTGAAGGACAGGGAGCCCTGACTCCATCACCCTCTGATATCCACCATGGGTTTGCCGATGCTATTCAGAAAATAAGGGATGCCAGAGAGAATCTTCAGCCCGTCAGTCACAGCATCATAGGGAAAGCAAGTCACAGACTGATTTCAGCACCCAAAGCATCCCCGCCAAAGCCACCAAGCAGAGCAAGGGCCAGATGGGATGTGAAGG
>NW_017733337.1:60489-64003 GCF_001890085.2 Hipposideros armiger
ATAGCTAATTTAATTCTAAAAGTGAGATTCTGTTATTTTTCTTATTATTGCTGATGAAGAAACAGAGAAGAAAGGTTGCTAAGGAATTTCCCCAAGGTTATGGACAAATAAGTGATAAAGGAGCTCGTGGCAACATAAACAAATTACTGCAAAGCTGTCATCATCCTAAAGGTCTGTGCTCCATTGGGAGAGGAGTAAAAATAGGGAACTTGTGGAGTTACATCAAAATTAACCAGTTTGTAAAAAAAAAAATTATGTCAGGGATGAATACCCTTTGGAACTCTTTATTTATCTTTTTTCCCTCCAGATTTAAGTACTTTAAGCTCACAAAAAATGACATACAAGAAAGACGACTTAACTAAAAATAGTTAGCTAAGTACTAGTACAGACATTCGTCATTCTGGTTAACGTAGGATGATGTTATTTTCTGTAATAATAATTTTTAAAATATTGTAATAATTTTGACATTATTTTCTGTAATTTCTCTATGCTTTAGGCTTCTCCTTTTTGAAATGGGAAAGAGCTGGTTTGTCACAAAAGTCTGTTTATCTATAAATCTTATAACTTAAACATATGAATTATAAATACTTCAGGTAATAAAGTAAGCTTTGCTATCCTAACCATATCCATATAAAATATATCTTTCAACAAATATGTCAATTTAAGAGTGCAACAGTTAATTTTAAAGGAAAGCAAATTATTTTAGTTAGTCGTGTTCTCACAGCTTCTTTGGATCTCCTCCTTTGAAACCCATCCCTTAAATATTGGAATTTCTCTAGGCTCAGTGGATCTAGCTCTTCCCCTTCAGCACACTCTCCTTAGGTGATTTGCTTAACTTTTATGTAATTAGTTATATCAAAATGTAAGTCTCTTTTGTGACTTGAAGACTTGACCATGCAGGTAATTATTCATTGCTCTGTAATCATCTCCCAAGCATTTGAAATTTGTCAGATCAAGTACTGCATCAGATACTGAATGCAGAAGTAACACCAGTTTTATTCACAGAGAATATTTAATACAGTGAATTTTAATATTGCAAGATGGGAAAGGCAAAAATAGAATGCTGAGGTGACAGGAGAAAATTCTGAAATATCCTAAATTAATTACAGCTAGCTGGAGAGTGGAAGGAAGAGAGGAGAGAGGTTAATCAGTGAACAACTGCAGGGCAAAACCAACAAAAGACTGCTTGCGTTCCTGAATATATGTTGAAACTTTTGAATTAATTTCCAGGGAGTTATTTCCAAGATTATCCGAAAGAGCGTAGCCAGATGTCACAGACCTCCAGGAGCCTCTGCTTCTTGCATACACATAAGCTTTCTGGACTGCTGCCGACAGCCAATCCAAAGGAGCAAAGACTTTTTCCTGACAGTCTCTGCACCTATCCTAGAGCTAGCCCTGCTCTCCTTCTCCCATCCCCTTTATCTGTAGCCAATGTGACTTCTTTGTAGATAATTTACACCTACTTGAGGTATAAAAGAACCTGTCAACTCCAAGATGGCAGACATGTTGCCTTCTCCATCTAGCTGTGCTGCTGGTGGTTTAGACTTTATGCCCCAGGACCTGGTCCTTTTCTAGCTTACATTTGACCCAATAAACCNCATCAATTTTGGCTCTATTATATTGAACTCATGTAAAAGCCTGAATTTTCTATAACTTGAATCATTTGTGGACATTTACCTATATCTCATTTCAAAATGGTCTTGAACTTGTATGTAATTAATTAATTTTTCTTTTATATTTAGTTATTGCTTTCTCTTTTTACTTGTACATACTATAACTTTGTATAGGTGTCTTATAATTTCTTTAATTTACTTGCATCTAACATGAGTAACTGAATGACCCATAATTTTCTATACAATGTGGCTAAAACTACCTTTTGATGCAGAAGAAACTTGTTTTTATTGCATTTCTTTGATTTTTGGACAACACATTTTACGTTCTATTTGTTTTTCTCTGTCCTTGAAGGAGGGGTGGTTGGATGTGGGGATGTTTGAAGGGCTATCTCGGATGCATTCTGGTTAGTTTCTGCTGTCATATAGAATTCTTTTTTTATACTCTTTTATAAAATCTTTTTAGGGTGTTTGGGGGTACCTTAGGTCTTTGGAATGTTTGACCAAATCTGGAAGTTACCTTTTGATAGTAATGAGCCCCAAATACTCAAATGATTGCTATAATTCAGTCTAATCCTCTGAGTCTTGTCCACTTTAATCCCAGCTCACAGAGAAAGAACAATTAGAGCAATGTGTAATTAATGTCTCCATTGCTATTAGTCATCATCTGGGAGCAGCATTACCCCTGGGGCTTTCTCTCTGTGTATTTCTCCATCCGGCAGCTATTCTAGGGGATTTATTACTTCAACTTCTGTCTTTTTTTTCTGCTAAAACCTGGCTAAGTGTGTAATTAGTTCTGACTAACTTTTGTTATTCTACCCTTATTTTATAAATTTGCTTTTACTTAAAATATAAAATCTGTGAGGCTTGATTGAGATAAGGAAGGCCAAGGGTAGCCTAGTGGAGACAAGTATAGCAAAGATCTCACTACCAGCCTATCTGACTTCACATTCCAAGTCTATAAATTACTAACTAATCAGATAATATAACTACCCTCTGCTTATAAGTTATAGTCAGAAAACCTACCTCACAATATTTTTGATATTTCAAAATATCATTTCATGAAACATATGTGTAAAGTGAGGACACTTGAACTTGTAACTGAGGTCATGCTCCTAAAACATTTATGGAATAATCATTTGATTATAGTAATTAGTATCTACAGTAAGAATAGGAAAAGGAGAAACCAGAAGTATTCCTAGAAATACAATTATAAAACTTAAAATGATAGAAGAGGTGGTTATGAAGAAGAAAACTTTCTGTTATTTAGACTTTACTTCCTCACACCTAGAAAATTTTGCAGTAATGTACAAAGAATAGAGTTAGATGAGCCAAGCTTATGAATACCAAAAACTTAAAACAGAAGGAGTACTTGCCAATCAAAGGAAACAACAAATTGGTGAAAAGTTTGTGAGGTGATAAGCCTTCTGAAGATTGCACAATGCCTCAATTCACTTTTCATCATACTCCACAAAACTAGTTGGTTCCTTTCAAAAAAATTTTTGGCAAGAATCATAAATCAACACAAATGGACACTATGCAAAAAGAAGCAAAAGAAAAAAAAAGAAAGTGGAATTAAAGTAGAGATTAACAAACAAAATGAAAGAAGAACTACAGAATTCGAGAAGAAAATAAGAAAAAGACTTTCAGGAAAATAAAGGCTAAATTAGTTGTAGTACAATAGAGAATAAACAGTGTTAAAAGCACAATATAGTACACAAAGAAGAAACATATAGCAACTAATTATTGCTCAAACAAACTAAAAAGAAACAGAAAAAAATTTAAAAGGCATTAGGGAGAAAGTGATAGGCATAAATTACAAAGAAAATTCACCAATTGATTATTTGGAGTGCCCAAAGAAGAAAACTAAGGCAATGGACCTAAACGTTTATTTTAAGATACAA
>NW_017733337.1:67873-70162 GCF_001890085.2 Hipposideros armiger
TTCTTCTATGACATTAGAAATAACCATCCTGCCTCCAGGCTTCTGGATGCTAAAAGGCATAGAGATTGTCTATAATTTAAAAAATATTTATATTTATATTTAAAATCAGAGGAGCATGGAGACATATGAGAAAGGGCATACAATTAAGTTTTATAATCACCAATAGAAAATTATTTTTATTTGTACTACTTAATTTTAGTAAATAATCATGTACCAGAAATGCAATTAATATTAGTATTTTAAAGAGATACATGAAAGTTTGAAGGAATTCATTATTATATCATGTTATTTTCTTGAACACAGTAGTGCCACAAAATTGACTCTGGAGTTAATTGTGTATTTTGGAACTATTCCTCTTTCTCAATATGGATATATATATATAGAATAAACCAAAATATCTCCGAACTGTCGGCAGAATGACCAAGAATTGAGGAAAGGTATATTGAATCTTACACTACATAAGGACAGTGAATGATTCTTCATATGCCTCATATCACCCAGGAATATTCAGCAAAATTCACCCATGGCTGCCTTTTAATGTTACTTAGTTTGGGCACATGAAAAAGTCCTAATCAGGACATACCCAGCTCTAGCTCTGCTCTGCAAGCCATGCACTCTAGCTCACCTGTGTCTAATTAACAACGGCAGGCCTTTTACCAGTTTATCTAAACAGGAACCTTATATTACAGTTGTGGCATTGAACTCATTACCCTCATCTCACCCCTATAACCCTTTGTCCTTTTTGTAGAGTAATGACCTTAATGCGGAGGGAAATGACTACTAAGGCAAACCCAAACTCCGTTCAAAGGAAAATTTTTCCTAAATCAATGGAGGTGATATTCTTGGAAATGTGAATAAGGAATACTCCTGGTCTAGATCCTAGGACTCCAGAGAGGAGAGAAATGCCAGGAATCTGGATATGCCTAGGAGATGAACTGTTTAAAAGTATGATTTTATTGATATTATTTTCTGTTGCAATATGAGAATATGCATTGTTAGAGTGAATTTAAATTATCCTCATTTAACAGAGTGCTTCNCTAGCTAAGAATAAGACAAGATTAATAATGAATAAATTTATTAAAATTCAAACCTTAAAAACAACAACAAAAAAATCATCTTTTAGGCAACAAAGTTTTTTCTTTTCTTTCTTTCTTTTCTTTCTTTTTTTTTTTAAATGAAGTTCCTCTTAATAGAAGGATAACGAAGATGCTATTAGACTTCACCCTGGCAACATTTAAGAAGATAATGGAGTCAAACTTATAGATAGCAAAGAAAGTCTGAGACAAAGATTTCACATTAGCACAAACAACTGCAGTAAATACACTTAACTTCATATTTTTAGAACATTTGTTTTTGAATACCAATGTAAGGATAAAAGAGACAAAAGAGAATGTAAATGGAAGGAAGAGAAGATGAAGTGGAAAGTAGAAAAAGCTCACTGACATATAAGTTTAAATTTAAAAGATTTTATGGTACATTAAAATAAATAATAGTGTTAGTGTTTAAAATTGGATAATAAGGAGAAGGGATAGGAAAGAAAGGTTACTCAAGTTCTTCATATCATTGTTGAAGTATGCATCTAATAAAGTCTTAAAAATAGGGCTTATAGAGTAATACACATAAAAGCATATTTTAGAATAAAAGCCTATCTATATATCACAAAACATGAGATCAAATGCAGAGAATATAGACCATGTAGTAAAAGACCATGGAATTGAGAAAATAAAGTAGCCCTTCATTTGAACACTGAGAAAATATCCTGTAAATACAACAAATATTTCATTTCTTTTTATGCTCAAGTTAGGTTCCAATTAATATATAAATGTACAGATTTGATAATTATTCATACTATCTCATATGGAATTTCTGAAGCACTCTAATTAACTGACCATCTGTCTATTTTTCAGTAGAAAATTGTATTCAACTATTTTATTGGCCTTCAATTTAAATAGCAGATGTCCAACTCATATGGCTTGTTTTCTCAATGATTTATGCACTGTATTTCACATCTTTACAAAAATATGGGGAAATAGAGTACATAATTTGGAACCATTAAATGAGGTCTATAATTATAAATATGATTTGCTTGATACTAATTATGAACAAAAATTAAATCACTTATTTTAAAAAGTAAAAATAAACTGCATTATATATTGACATTATTTTGAACTCATGTATATGATAGATAAGTTTATAGATAGCAAGTAGACATACTTAGAGAATATCTTGATCTTTAAATAAAGTTGAAATTTTAAATAATTTTAAATTATAAAGTTGAAATTT
This sequence comes from Hipposideros armiger, assembly GCF_001890085.2. Lineage (NCBI taxonomy): Eukaryota > Metazoa > Chordata > Mammalia > Chiroptera > Hipposideridae > Hipposideros > Hipposideros armiger. The sequence goes on from NW_017733337.1 coordinate 70,157, forward strand.
AAATAA
>NW_017733338.1:0-1336 GCF_001890085.2 Hipposideros armiger
TAGGGTTTGTGAAAAGTTCCTGCATACGGTTATATTCACGAGTAGGGACAGGGTAAGGCTTAGGGAACTGTTCAGTGCCAGGGCTGGTGCACGGCCAGGAAGAGCATGGGGAATTGCTGGAAAACCCAAGACCCTGTGATTCTTCAGGATAGGAGTCAGGCCAGTGTCAGCTTTAGATCCAGGATTCAGGTGAAGGACAGCCCTAGGTGTGGTTATAGGGAGAGTGTTAAGTTCAGGTCTAGGGACATGTGCAGCTTTGGCTTTGGGCTGAGGGGCAGTGTTTGACGTGTTCATAGGAAGCGGGTTCCAGGGAAGCTTCTGCTGAGTCAGGAAGTGTTCGTTGTGGGCTGAGATAACGTTAGGTGGAGGGTTAGGTTTTGGCGAGGAAACAGTGTGAGCTTTCAGGTGGGAAAGACAGAGAAGGTCAGGGCTATGCACCAGGTTAGGCCTCGGTTGAGTGAAAGGCCAGGATTAGCATGAGGAGTTGCTGGAAAACCCAGGACCCTGTGAGAATTCGGGTTAGGAGTCAGGCCAGTGTTAGCTTTAGATCCAGGGTTCAGGTGAAGGACAGTCTTAGGTGTGGTTCTAGGGAGAGTGTTAAGTTCAGGTCTAGGGACATGTGCAGCTTTCACTTTGGGCTGAGGGGCAGTGTTCTGGCCGTTCGTAGGAAGCGGGGTCAAGGGAAGATTCTGCTGAATCCTGAAGTGTTCGTGGTGGGCTGAGTTAACATTCGGTGGAGGGTCAGGTTTCGGCGAGGAAACAAAGTGAGCTTGTGGGTGGGAAACACAGGTAAGGTCAGGGCTATTCACCAGGTTAGGCCCCGGTTGATGGAGAGGCCAGGAGGTGCATGAGGAGTTCCTGGAAAACCCAGGACCCTGTGAGAATTCGGGTTAGTAGTCGGGCCAGTGTTAGCTATAGATCCAGGGTTCAGGTGAAGGACAGCTCTAGGTGTGGTTCTAGGGAGCGTGTGAAGTTCAGGTCTAGGGACATGTGCATGTTTCGCTTTGGGCTGAGGGGCAGTGTTCATGGTGTTCGTAGGAAGCGGGTTCAAAGGAAGCTTCTGCTGAGTCAGGAAGTGTTCCTGACGGGCTGAGTTAACCTTAGGTGGAGGGTCAGGTTGCGGCGAGGAAACATGTGGGGAGCCATGGTTACAGGTAATTCAAAGCCTTACCTACTGGCTCAGTTAATGCTTAACCTGTTTCTGCTCCTAAGGCACTGTCTCTGCCTGCACCTGGAGGGTGCTTACAAGTTGTTGAGGTATGTGGTGAGGATGGCCAGTTCCTTAGGAGATACTATAGATAGATGGCTATCTTGGCTAATGGAAGAGAGTGTCCTG
>NW_017733338.1:4286-5311 GCF_001890085.2 Hipposideros armiger
AAGGAGCGCCTGTGGTAGGGGTAGTTTCAGGTAGAGATTAGCGTTCAGGTGAGGGCCAGGTTTACCGACTCGGTTAGGAGGATGTTGGGCGGTCAGTGTTAGGATTAGGATTTGGGTCTCCAGCTAGGTTTTGTGAAAAGTTCCTGCATACGGTTATATTCAGGAGTAAGGGCAGGGTAAGGCTTAGGGAACAGTTCAGTGCCAGGGCTGGCGCACGGCCAGGAAGAGCATGGGGAGTTGCTGGAAAACCCACGACCCTGTGATTCTTCAGGATAGGAGTCAGGCCAGTGTCAGCTTTAGATCCAGGATTCAGGTGAAGGACAGCCCTAGGTGTGGTTCTAAGGAGAGTGTTAAGTTTTGGTCTAGGGACATGTGCAGCTTTGGCTTTGGGCTGAGGGGCAGTGTTCGGGGTGTTCATAGGAAGCGGGTTCAAGGGAAGCTACTGCTGAGTCAGGAAGTGTTCGTGGTGGGCTGAGATAACGTTAGGTGGAGGGTTAGGTTTTGGCGAGGAAACAGGGTGAGTTTTCGGGTGGGAATGGCAGAGAAGGTCAGGGCTATGCACCGGGTTAGGCCTCGGTTGAGTGAAAGGCCAGGAGGAGCATCAGGATTTGCTGGAAAACCCAGGACCCTGTGAGAATTCGGGATAGGAGTCAGGCCAGTGTTAACTATAGATATAGGGTCCAGGTGAAGGACAGCTCCAGGTGTGGTTCTAGGGAGCGTGTTTAGTTCAGGTCTAGTGACATGTGCAGCTTTTGCTTTGGGCTCAAGGGCAGGGTTCGGGGTGTTCGTAGGAAGCAGGTTCAAGGGAAGCTTCTGCTGAGTCAGGAAGTGTTCCTGGTGGTCTCAGTTAACGTTAGGTGGAGGGTCAGGTTTTGGCGAGGAAACAGGGTGAGCTTTTGGGTGGGAAACACAGGTAAGGTCAGGGCTATGCACCGGGTTAGGCCTCGGTTGAGGGAGAGGCTCAGGGAGAGGTTTGCGGTTGGAAAGAGATTGAAAGTAGGGTTCGGGCAAATCAAAAGATCAAT
>NW_017733338.1:8754-12725 GCF_001890085.2 Hipposideros armiger
GAATGCTAGAGGTTTAGGGAGGAGTCAGTGTTAGGTCACTGAACAGCTCTACAGTTAGGCTTCAGGTAGGGTAGCGGTAGGGACTGCGTTAGGTTCGGCCATAGGCCCAGTTTTAGGGTGAGTTTGGGAAACACTAGGAGGTTAGTGTTAGTATCAGCGTGAAGGTAGGGTTTTGCATGAGGTTGAAAACCAGCTTCCCATACGCGTCAAAGACGAGGCTAGGGGTCGTGTTAGAGACAGTGTGAAGCCAGGGTCAGGCAGAGGCCTTATTTCCAAGGAGCGCCTGTGGTAGGGGTAGTTTCAGGTAGAGATTAGCGTTCAGGTGAGGGCCAGGTTTACCGACTCGGTTAGGAGGAGTTTGGGCGGTCAGTGTTAGGATTAGGATTTGGGTCTCCAGCTAGGGTTTGTGAAAAGTTCCTGCATACGGTTATATTCAGGAGTAGGGGCAGGGTAAGGCTTAGGGAACAGTTCAGTGCCAGGGCTGGCATCAGGGCCAAGAAGAGCATTGGAAGTTGCTGGAAAACCCAGGACACTGTGATTCTTCGGGATAGGAGTCAGGCCAGTGTTAGCTTCAGATACAGGGTTCAGGTGTAGGACAGCCTTAGGTGTGGTTCTAGGGAGAGTGTTAAGTTCAGGTCTAAGGACATGTGCAGCTTTCGCTTTGGGCTGAGGGGCAGTGTTCTGGCCGTTCGTTAGAAGCGGGTTTAAGGGAAGATTCTGCTGAGTCAGGAAGTGTTCGTGTTGGGCTGATTTAACATTCGGTGGAGGGTCAGGTGTCGGCGAGGAAACAAGTTGAGCTTTCAGGTGGGAAACACAGGTAAGGTCAGGGCTATTCACCGGGTTAGGCCTCGTTTGAGGGAGAGGCCAGGAGGTGCATGGGGAGTTGCTGGAAAACCCAGGACCCTGTGATTTTCAGAATAGGAGTCAGGCCAGTGTTAGCTTTAGATCCTGGGTTCAGGTGAAGGACAGCCCTAGGTGTGGTTCTAGGGAGAGTGTTAAGTTCAGGTCTAGGGACATGTGCAGCTTTCGGTTTGGGCTGAGGGGCAGTGTTCGGGGTGTTCGTAGGAAGCGGGTTCAAGGGAAGCTTCTGCTGAGTCAGGAAGTGTTCGTGGTTGGCTGAGTTAACGTTAGGTGGATGGTGGTTTTGGCAAACAAACAGGGTGAGCTTTCGGGTGGGAAAGACAGAGAAGGTCAGGGCTATGCACCAGGTTAGGCCTCGGTTGAGTTAGATGCCAGGAGGAGCATGGGGAGTTGCTGGAAAACCCAGGACCCAGTGATTCTTCGGGTTAGGAGTCAGGCCAGTGTTAGCTTTAGATCCAGGTTTCAGGTGAAGGACAGTCCTAGGTGTGGTTCTAGGGACAGTGTTAAGTTCAGGTCTAGGGACATGTCTAGCTTTCGCTTTGGGCTGAGGGGCAGTGTTCAGGGTGTTTGGAGGAAGCGGGTTCAATGTAAGCTTCTGCTGAGTCAGGAAGTGTTCATGGTGGGCTGAGTTAACGTTAGGTGGAGGGTCAATTTTCGGCGAGGAAACAGGGTGAGCTTTCAGGTGGGAAACACAGGTAAGGTCAGGGCTATACACCGGGTTAGTCCTCGGGTGAGGGAGAGGCCAGGAAGAGCATGAGGATTTGCTGGAAAACCCAGGACCCCTGAGAATTCGGGTTAGGAGTCAGGCCAGTGTTAGCTATAGATCCAGGGTTCAGGTGAAGGACAGCTCTAAGTGTGGTTCTAGGGAGTGTGTTAAGTTAGGTCTAGGGACATGTGCAGCTTTCGCTTTGTGCTGAGGGGTGTGTTCGGGGTGTTCGTAGGAAGCGGATTCAAGGGAAGTTTCTGCTGGGTCAGGAAGTGTTTGTGGTGGGCTGAGTTAATGTTAGGTGGAGGGTCAGGTTTCGATAAGGAAACACGGTGAGCTTTCGGGTCGGAAATACAGGTAATGTCAGGGCTATACACCGGGTTAGGCCTCGGGTGAGGGAGAGGCTCAGGAAGCAGTTTGCGGTTGGAAAAACATTGAAAGTAGGGTTCGGGGAATCGGTCGCTTCAGAGTCAGGGCCAGTGTTTGAATGAGGGCCCGACACCGGTTGAGTGTCAGCTTCAGGGTCACTTGCAGTTAGATACAGGATGACGTTGAAGGGCCAGTTAGGGTCACAATTAGGTTTACGTTGTGTGAATTCTAGAGGTTTTGTGAGGATTCAGTGTTAGGTCTCTGAACAGCTCTACAGTTAGGCTTCAGGTAGGTTAGCGGTAGGGACTGCATTATGTTCGGCCATAGGCCCAGTTTTAGGGTGAGATTGGGAAATACCGTGAGGTTAGTGTTAGTATCAGCGTGAAGGTAGGGTTTTGCGTGAGGGTGAAAACCAGTTTCCCATATGTGTCAAAAACCAGGCTAGGGGTCGTGTTAGAGACGGTGTTAGGCCAGGGTCAGGCAGAGGCCTTATGTCCAAAGAGCGCCTGTGGTATGGTAGTTTCAGGAAGAGGATTAGGGTTCAGGAGAGGGCCCGGTTTCCCGACTCGGTTAGGGGGAGTTTTGAGGTCAGTGTGAAGATTAGTATTTGGATCTCCAACTAGGGTTTATGAAAAGTACCTACGAACGTTTATATTCAAGAGTAGAGGTAGGGTTAGGCTTAGGGTAGTGTTCAGTTCAGGGCTGGCAACAGGGCCAGGAGGAGCATTAGGAGTTGGTGGAAAACTCAGGATCCTGAGAGAATTCGGGTTAGGAGTTGGGCCAGTGTTAGCTTTAGAAGCGGAGTGCAGGTGAAGGACAGCTCTCGGTGTGGTTCTAGGGAGAGTGTTAGGTTAATGTCTAGAGATGTGCAACTTTCGCTGCAGGCTGAGGGTCAGAGTTAGGGGTGTTCTTAGGAACACGGTTCACGGGTAGTTTCTGCTGAGTCAGGAAGTATTTGTGCTGGGCTGAGTTCACGTTAGGTGGAGGGTTAGATTTCGGCGAGGAGACAGGGTGAGGTTACGGGTGAGAAACACAGGTAAGGTCAAGGCTATGGACCGGGTTATGACTGGGTTGACGGAGAGGATCAAGGATAGCTTTGCAGTTGGAAATAGATTGAAAGGTAGGGTTCGGGGAACTGTCAGCTTTAGAGTAAGGGCCAGTGTTTGGATGAGGGCCCGAGACAGGTTCAGGGCCAGCTATATGGTCACTAGCAGTTAGAGACAGGATTTCCTTGAGAGGTCCAGTTGGGGACCCATTAAGGGTTAGGTTGCGCTAATGCTAGAGGTTTAGGGAGGAATCACGGTTAAGTCTATGAGCAGCTGTACAGTTAGCCTTCGAGTAGGGTGAGCGGACAGGGACTGTGTTAGGGTCAGTGATAGGCCCCGTTTTAGGGTGAGTTTGGGAATCACCGCGAAGGTTAGGGTTAGATCAGCGTGAAGGTAGGGATTTGTGTGAGGGTGAAAACCAGTTTACAATACGGGTCAAATACGAGGCTAAGGGTAGTGTTAGAGATGGTGTTACGCTAGGGTTAGGAAAAGCCTAGGTTTCCAAGGAGCGCCTGTGTTACGGGTAGTGTCAGTAGAGCATTAGGCTTCAGGAGAGGGCCAGGTTTACCGACTCGGTTAGGAGGTTGGGGGTCAGTGTGAGGTCTAGTATTTGGATCTCCAGCTAGGGTTTATGAAAAGTTCCTTTGTACAGTTATATTCAGGAGTAAAGGTAGGTTTAGGCTTAGGGAGCAGTTCAGTGCCAGAGCTGGCAACAGGGCCAGGAGGACCATTAGGAGATGGTTTGTTAATTCAGGACCCTGTGAGTATTCAGGTTAGGCGTTGGGCCAGTGTTAGCTTTAGAAGCGGAGTGCAGGTGAAGGACAGCTCTAGTTTTGGTTCTAGGGAGAGTGTTAGGTTCACGTCAAGAGACATGTGCAGCTTTCGCTATAGGCTGAGGGGCAGAGTTCGGGGTGTTACTAGGAACAAGGTTCATAGGTAGTTTCTGCTGAGTCACAAAGTATTCGTGCTGGGATGAGTTAATGTTAAGT
>NW_017733338.1:18063-19492 GCF_001890085.2 Hipposideros armiger
GAGAATTCGGGTTAGGAGTTGGGCCAGTGTTAGCTTTAGAAGCGGAGTGCAGGTGAAGGACAGCTCTCGGTGTGGTTCTAGGGAAAGTGTTAGGTTAATGTCTAGAGTCGTGCAACTTTCGCTGCAGGCTGAGGGGCAGAGTTAGGGGTGTTCTTAGGTACACGGTTCACGGGTAGTTTCTGCTGAGTCAGGAGTGTTCGTGCTGGGCTGAGTTCACGTTACGTGGAGGGTTAGATTTCGGCGAGGAGACAGGGTGAGGTTACGGGTGGGAAACACAGGTAAGGTCAAGGCTATGTACCGGGTTAAGACTGGGTTGACGGAGAGGGTCAAGGATAGCTTTGCAGTTGGAAATAGATTGAAAGGTAAGATTCGGGGCACTCTTAGGATTAAAGTAAGGGCCAGTGTTTGGATGAGTGCCCAAGACATGTTCAGGGCCAGCTTTAGGGTCACTTGCAGTTAGGGACAGGATTACGTTGAGAGGCCCAGTTAGGGACACATCCATAGTTAGGTGGCACGAATGCTAGAGGTTTAGGGAGGAATCACGGTTTATTCTATGAACAGCTATAGAGATAGGCTTCAGATAGGGTGAGCGAAAGTGACTGCGTTCGCGTCAGCGATACGCCCAGTTATTGGGTGAGTTTGGGAAACACTGCGAAGGTTAGGGTTAGATCAGTGTGAAGGTAGGGTTTTGTGTGAGGGTGAAAACCAGTTTACAATACGGGTCAAATACGAGGCTACGGGTAGTGTTAGAGACGGTGTTAGGCTAAGGTTATGGAAAGGCCTAGGTTTCCAAGGAGCGCCTGTGGTAGCGGTAGTTTCAGGAAGAGGATTAGGGTTCAGGAGAGGGCCCGGTTTCCCGACTCGGTTAGGGGGAGTTTTGGGGTCAGTGTGAGGATTAGTTTGGGTCTCCAGCTAGGGTTTATGAAAAGTATCTACAAACGTTTATATTTAGGAGTAGAGATAGGGTTAGGCTTAGGGAAGTGCCCAGTTCAGGGCTGGTGTCAGGGCCAGGAGGAGCATTAGGATTTGGTGGAAAACTCAGGACCCTGTGAAAATTCGGGTTAGGAGTGGGGCCGGTGTTAGCTTTAGAAACGGAGTGCAGGTGAAGGACAGCTCTAGGTGTGTTTCTAGGGAGAGTGTTTGTTCACGTCCAGAGACTTGTGCAGCTTTCGATATAGCCTCAGGGGCAGAGTTCGTGGTGTTCTATGAACAGGGTTCATAGGTAGTTTCTGCTGAGTCAGGAAGTGTTCGTGCTGGGATGAGTTAATGTTAAGTGGAAGGTTAGATTTCGGCGAGGAGACAGGGTTTGGTTTCGTGTGGGAAACACAGGTAAGATCCAGGCTATGGACCGGGTGAGGACTGAGTTGACGGAGAGGATGAAGGATAGCTTTGCATTTGGAAAGAGATTGAAAAGTAGGGTTCGGGGCAA
>NW_017733338.1:23197-26655 GCF_001890085.2 Hipposideros armiger
TTTGTGTGAGGGTGAAAACCAGTTTACAATACGGGTCAAATACGAGGCTAAGGGTAGTGTTAGAGACGGTGTTAGGCTGGGGTTAGGAAAAGGCCTAGGTTTCCAAGGAGCGCCTGTGCTACGCGTAGTTTCAGTAGAGCATTAGGCTTCAGGTGAGGGCCAGGTTTACCGACTCGGTTAGGAGGAGGTTGGGGGTCAGTGTGAGGATTAGTATTTGGATCTCCAGCTAGGGTTTATGAAAAGTTCCTTCGTACGATTATATTCAGGAGTAATGGTAGGGTTAGGCTTAGGGAGCAGTTCAGTGCGAGTGATGGCAACAGGGCCAGGAGGAGCATTAGGAGTTGGTGGAATACTCAGGACCCTGTGAGAATTCGGATGAAGAGTCGGGCCAGTGTTAGCTTTAGAAGCGTAGTGCAGGTGAAGGACAGCTCTAGGTGTTGTCCTAGGGAGAATGTTAGGTTCATGTCTAGAGACATCTGGAACTTTTGCTTCAGGCTGAGGGGCATATTTAGGGGTGTTCTTAGGAACAGGGTTCACGGGTAGTATCTGCTGAGTCAGGAAGTGTTCTAGCTGGGCTGAGTTCATGTTAGGTGGAGGGGTTGATTTCGGCGAGTCGACTGGGTGAGGTTTCGGGTGGGAAACACAGGTAAGGTCAAGGCTATGGACCGGGTTAGGACTAGGTTGACGTAGAGGATCAAGGATAGCTTTGCAGTTGGAAATAGATTGAAAGGTAGGTTTCGGGGAACTGTCAGCTTTAGAGTAAGGGCCAGTGTTTGGATGAGGGCCCGAGACAGGTTCAGGGCCAGCTATAGGGTCACTTGTAGTTAGAGAGAGATTTCGTTGAGAGTTCCAGTTAGGGACCCATTAAGGGTTAGGTTGCGCGAATGCTAGAGGTTTAGGGAGGAATCATATATAAGTCTATGAACAGCTGTACAGTTAGGCTTCAGGTAGGGTGAGCGATAGGGACTGCGTTAGAGTCAGTGATAGGCCCAGTTTTAGGGTGAGGTTGGGAAACACCGTGAAGGTTAGGTTAGATCAGCGTGAAGGTAGGGATTTGTGTGAGGGTGTAAACCAGTTTACAATACGGGTCAAATACGAGGCTAAGGGTAGTGTTAGAGACGGTTTTAGGCTAGGGTTAGGAAAAGGCCTAGGTTTCCAAGGAGAGCCTGTGGTACGCGTAGTTTCAGTAGAGCATTAGGCTTCAGGTGAGGGCCAGGTTTACCGACTCGGTTAGGAGGAGGTTGGGGGTCAGTGTGAGGATTTGTATTTGGGTGTCCAGCTAGGGTTTATGAAAAGTTCCTTCGTACGGTTATATTCAGGAGTAAAGGTAGGGTTAGGCTTAGGGAGCAGTTCAGTGCGAGGGCTGGCATCAGGGCCAGGAGGAGCATTAGGAGTTGGTGGAAAACTCAGGACCCTGTGAGAATTCGGGTTAGGTGTTGGGTCAGTGTTAGCTTTAGAAACGGAGTGCCAGTGAAGGACAGCTCTAGGTGTGGTTCTAGGGAGAGTGTTAAGTTCACGTCCAGAGACTTGTGCAGCTTTTGCTATAGGCTGAGGGGCAGAGTTAGAGGTGTTCCTAGGAACCGGGTTCATAGGTAATTTCTGCTGAGTCAGGAAGTGTTCGTGCTGGGATGAGTTAATGTTAAGTGGAAGGTTAGATTTCGGCGAGGAGACAGGGTGAGGTTTCGGGTGGGAAACACAGGTAAGGTCAAGGCTATGGACCGGGTAAGGCTAGGTTGATGGAGAGGATCAAGGATAGCTTTGCAGTTGGAAAAAGATTGAAAGGTAAGGTTCGGGGCACTGTTAGGATTAGAGTAAGGGCCAGTGTTTGGATGAGTGCCCAAGACATGTTCAGGGCCAGCTTTAGGGTCACTTGCAGTTAGGGACAGGATTACATTGAGAGGCCCAGTTAGGGACACATCCATAGTTAGGTGGCTCGAATGCTAGAGGTTTAGGGAGGAATCACGGTTAAGTCTATGAACAGCTATAGAGTTAGGCTTCAGGTAGGGTGAGCGATAGTGACTGCGTTCAGGTCAGCGATAGGCCTAGTTACTGGGTGAGGTTGGGAAACACTGAGAAGGTTAGGGTTAGATCAATGTGAAGGTAGGGTTTTGTGTGAGGGTGAAAACCAGTTTACAATACGGGTCAAATATGAGGCTACGGGTAATGTTAGAGACGGTGTTAGGCTAGGGTTATGGAAAGGCCTAGGTTTCCAAGGAGCGCCNTTGGAAAGAGATTGAAAAGTAGGGTTCGGGGCAATGTTAGCTTTAGAGTAAGGGCCAGTGTTTGGATGAGGGCCCGAGACAGGTTCAGGGCCAGCAATAGGGTCACTTGTAGTTAGACAGAGGATTTCGTTGAGAAGTCCAGTTAGGGACACATTTAGGGTTAGGTTTCGTGAATGCTAGAGGTTTAGGGAGGAATCACGGTTAAGTCTATGAACAGCTATAGAGTTAGGCTTCAGGTAGTGTGAGTGATATTGACAGCGTTCCAGTCATTGATAGGCTAGTTTTAGGGTGAGGTTGGAGAACACCGTGAAGGTTAGGGTTAGATCAACGTGAAGGTAGGGTTTTGTGTGAGGGTGAAATCCAGTTTACAATATGGCTCAAATACGAGGCTAGGGGTAGTGTTAGAGACGGTGTTAGGCTAGGGTTGTGGAAAGGCCTAGGTTTCCAAGGAGCACCGGTGGTAGCGGTAGTTTCAGGAAGAGGATTAGGGTTCAGGAGAGGGCCCGGTTTCCCGATTCGGTTAGGGGGAGTTTTGGGGTCAATGTGAGGATTAGTATTTGGATCTCCAACTAGGGTTTATGAAAAGTACCTATGAACATTTATATTCAAGAGTAGAGGTAGGGTTAGGCTTAGGGGAGTGTTCAGTTCAGGGCTGGCAACAGGGCCAGGAGGAGCAATAGGAGTTGCTGGAAAACTCAGGACCCTGTGAGAATTCGGGTTAGGAATCGGGCCAGTGCTAGCTTTAGAAGCGGAGTGCAGGTGAAGGACAACTCTAAGTGTGGTTCTGGGAGAGTGTTAGGTTAATGTCTAGAGTCGTGCAACTTTCGCTGCAGGCTGAGGGTCAGAGTTAGGGGTGTTCTTAGGAACACGGTTCATGGGTAGTTTCTGCTGAGTCAGGAAGTGTTCGTGCTGGGCTGAGTTCACGTTAGGTGGAGGGTTAGATTTCGGCGAGGAGACAGGTTCAGGTTACGGGTGGGAAACACAGGTAAGGTCAAGGCTATGGACTGGGTTAGGACTAGGTTGACGGAGAGGATCAAGGATGTTTTGCAGTTGGAAATAAATTGAAAGGTAGGGTTCGGGGAACTTTCCTTTTTAGAGTAAGTGCCAGTGTTTGGATGAGGGCCCGAACAGGTTCAAGGCCAGCTGTAGGGTCACTTGCAGTTAGAGACAGGATTTCCTTGAGAGGTCCAATTAGGGACCCATTAAGGGTTAGGTTGCGCGAATGCTAGAGGTTTA
>NW_017733338.1:28827-33614 GCF_001890085.2 Hipposideros armiger
TTGGAAAGAGATTGAAAAGTAGGGTTCGGGGCAACGTTAGCTTTAGAGTAAGGGCCAGTGTTTGCATGAGGGCCCGAGTCAGGTTCAGGGTCAGCGATAGGGTCACTTGTAGTTAGACACAGGATTTCGTTGAGAAGTCCAGTTAGGGACACATTTAGGGATAGGTTGCGCGAATGCTAGAGGTTTAGAGAGGAGTCCGGGTTAAGTCTATGAACAGCTGTATGTACAGTTAGGCTTCAGGGAGGGTGAGCGATAGGGACTGCGTTAGGGTCAGCGATAGACCCAGTTTTAGGGTGAGGTTGGGAAACACCGTGAAAGTTCGGATTAGATCAGCGTGAATGTAGGGTTTTGTGTGACGTTGAAAACCAGTTTACAATACGGGTCAAATACGAGGCTAGGGGTATTGTTAGAGACGGTGTTAGGCTAGGGTTATGGAAAGGCCTAGGTTTCCAAGGAGCGCCTGTGGTAGCGGTAGTCTCAGGAAGAGGATTAGGGTTCAGGAGAGGGCCCGGTTTACACACTTCGTTAGGGGGAGTTTTGGGGTCAGTGTGAGGATTAGTATTTGGGTCTCCAGCTAGGGTTTATGAAAAGTACCTACGAACGTTTATATTCAGTAGAGGTAGCGTTTCGCTTAGGGAAAGAGTTCAGTTCAGGGCTGGCATCAGTGCCAGGAGGAGCATTAGGAGTTGGTGGAAAACTCAGGACCCTGTGATAATTCGGGTTAGGAGTCGGGCCAGTGTTAGCTTTAGAAGCGTAGTGCAGGTGAAGGACAGCTCTAGGAGTGATCCTAGGGAGAGTGTTACGTTCATGTCTAGAGACATGTGGAACTTTTGCTTCAGGCTGAGGGGCAGATTTAGGGGTGTTCTTAGGAACAGGGTTCACGGGTAGTATCTGCTGAGTCAGGAAGTGTTCGTGCTCTGCTGAGTTCACGTTAGGTGGAGGGTTAGATTTCGGCGAGGAGACAGGGTGAGGTTTCTGGTGGGAAACACAGGTAAGGTCAAGGCTATGGACCGGGTAGGACTAGGTTGACGTAGAGGATCAAGGATAGCTTTGCAGTTGGAAATAGATTGAAAGGTAGGGTTTGGGGAACTCTCAGCTTTAGAGTAAGGGCCAGTGTTTGGATGAGGGCCCGAGACAGCTTCAGGGCCAGCTATAGGGTCACTTGCAGTTAGAGACAGGATTTCGTTGAGAGGTCCAGTTAGGGACCCATTAAGTGTTAGGGTGCGCGAACGCTAGAGGTTTAGGGAGGAATCACGGTTAAGTATATGAGCAGCTGTACAGTTAAGCTTCAGGTAGTGTGAGAGACAGGGACTGCGTTAGGGTCAGCGATAGGCCCGGTTTTAGGTTGAGGTTGGGAAACACCGTGAAGGTTAGGGTTAGATCAGCGTGAAGGTAGGGATTTGTGTGAGGGTGAAAACCAGTTTACAATACGGGTCAAATACGAGGCTAGGGGTAGTGTTAGAGGTTGTGTTAAGCTAGGGTTAGGAAAAAGCCTAGATTTCCAATGAGCTCCTGTCATACGGGTAGTTTCAGTAGAGCATTAGGCTTCAGGTGAGTGCCAGGTTTACCAACTCGGTTAGGAGCAGGTTGGGTGTCAGTGTGAGGATTAGGATTTGGGTCTCCTGCTATGGTTTATGAAAAGTTCCTACATACTGTTATATTCAGTGGTAAGGGTAGTTTTAGGCTTAGGCAACAGTTCAGTGCCAGTGGTGGTGTCAGTGACAAGAGGAGCATTAGGAGTTGTTGGAAAACTCAGGACACTGTGAGAATCCTGGTTAGGAGTCGGGCCATTTTTTCCTTTAGAACCAGAGTGCAGGTGAAGCACTGTTCTAGGTGTGGTTCTAAGGAGATTGTTTTGTACAGGTCTAGAGACATTTGCAGCTTTTGGTTTAGTCTGATGGGCAATGTTAGGGGTGTTCTTAGGAACAAGGTTCATGAAGTTTCTGCTGGGACAGGAAGTGCTCGCGCTGGGCTGAGTTAACGTTAGGTAGAGGGTTAAGTTTCGGCGACGAAACAGTGTGAGGTTTCGGGTGGGAAACAAGGTAAGGGCAAGGTTATGGACCAGTTTAGATCTACGTTGAAACAGAGGATCAGGGTTAGGTTTGCGGTTGGAAACAGATTGAAAGGTAGAGTTCAGGGAACCGTTAGCTTTAGAGTAATGGTCAGTGTTTCGATGAGGGCCCGAGACAAGTTCAAGAACAGCTTTAGCATCACTTGCAGTTAGAGACAGGATTACATTGAGAAACCCCGTTAGGGACACATTTAGGGTTAGGTTGCGCGAATGCTAGAGGTTTAGGGAGGAGTCAGGGTTAAGTCTATGAATAGCTATACAGTTAGGCTTCAGGTAGGGTGAGCGATAGGGACTGCGTTAGGGTCAGTGATAGGCCCAGTTTTAGGGTGAGGTAGGGAAACACAGTGAAAGTTAGGGTTAGTATCAGCGTGAAGGTAGGGTTTTGTGTGAGGGTGAAATCAGTTTACAATACGGGTCAAATACGAGGCTAGGGGTAGTGTTAGAGACGGCGTTAGAATAGGGTTAGGGAAAGGCCTATGTTTCCAAGAAGCGCCTGTGGTAGGGGTAATTTCAGGTAGAGGATTAACGTTCAGGTGTGGGGCAAGTTTACCGACTCCGTTAGGAGGAGGTAGGGAGTCAGTGTTAGGATTAGGATTTGGGTCTCCAGCTAGGGTTTATGAAATGTTCCTTCGTATGGTTATATTCAGGGGTAGGGGTAGGGTTAGGCTTAGGGAGCAGTTCAGTGCTAGGGCTGGCGTCAGGGCCAGGAGGAGCATTAGGAGTTGGTGGAAAACTCAGGACCCTGTGAGAATTCGGGACAGGAATCGGGCCAGTTTAAACCTTAGAACTGGAGTGCAGGTGAAAGACAGCTCTAGGTGTGGTTGTAGGCAGTGATTTAGGTTCAGGTCTAGAGACATGTACATCTTTCACTTTAGGCTGAGGGGCAGTGATTGGGGTGTTCTTAGGAACAGGGCTCATGGGTAGTTTCTGCTGAGTCATGAAGTTTTCGTGCTGGGGTCCATTAACGTTAGGTGGAGGGTTTCATGTCGGCGAGGAAACAGGGTGAGATTTCGGGTAGGAAACACAGGTAAGGTCAAGGCTATGTACCGGGTTAGGACTAGGTTTAAGGAGAGGATCAGAGATAGCTTTGTAGTTGGAAAGAGAATGAAAGGTAGGGTTCGGGGAACGGTTAGCATTACAGTAAGTTCCACTGTTTGGAAGAGGGCCCGAGACAGATTCACGGCTAGCTTTATGGTCATTTGCAGTTAGAGACAGGAATACGTTGAGAGGCCCAGTTAGGGACACATTTAGGGTTATGTTGCACAAATGCTGAGGTTTAGGGAGGAGTCAGGGTTTACCCTTTGAACAGTTGTATAGTTAGCCTTCAGGTAGGGTGATCGATAGGGACTGTGTTAGGGTCAGCAATAGGCCCAGTTTTAGGGTGAGGTTGGGAAACACCGTGAAGTTTAGGGTCAGTGTCATCGTGAAGGTAGGGTTTTGTGTGAGGGTGAAAAACAGTTTACAATATGGGTCAATACGAAGCTAGGGCAGTGTTAGAAATGGTGTTAGGTTAAGGTTAGGGAAAGGCCTAGGTTTCCAAAGAGCACCTTTGGTAGAGGTAGTTTCAAGGTAGAGGATTAACGTTCAGGTGAGGGCCAGGTTTACTGACTCGGTTAGGAGTAAGTTGGGGGTCAGTGTGAGGATTAGGATTTGGGTCTCCACGTAGAGTTTATGAAAAGTTGCTACGTACGGTTGTACTTATCCTTAACTCAGCTCAACATGAATGCTTCCTAACTCTGTAGAAATTTACCATTAACCCTGTGTCTAAGACTGCACCTACCACTGAAGTAAACACTAAAGCGAAAGCTCCAAGTGTCCCTAGACCTAAATCTAACACTCTCCGTAGAGCCAAAACTACAACTATCCCTAACCTGAACTCTATTTCTAAAGTTCACCCTGGCCCAACTCCTAACGTGAACTCTCACAGCATCCTGAGCATTCAACCTACTCCTAATGCTCTCCCTGAACCTGATGCTGGCCCTGTAGCTGAAATTTGCCCTATGCCTAACCCTACTCCTTTCCCCTAATGTAACTCTTGTCTGAACCTTTCACAAACCCTTACTGGAAACCCAAATCCTAACCCTAACACTGACCCCAACTCTGCTCCTAACCGAGTCTGTAAACCTGACTCTCACTTGAATGCTTAACGTCTACCTGAAGCTCCCCTACCACAGTTGCCATTTCGAAAACTATCCTTTCCCTTACCCTAGCCTACCACCGTCTGCAACACTAAACCTAGCCTTGTTCGTGATTCTTACGGAAACCCTGTTTTCACCCTAACCCAAAATCCAAGTGTCACACTCTTACAAACACTAACCTTAAAGGTGTTTCTAAAACTCACCCTAACACTGTGTCTATTGCTAACCTGAACGCTGACCCTATACTCACCATTCTCCTCACCTGACCTGAACCCTAACTATACACCTGTTCTTAAACTGAACCCTAATTCCTTCATTAAATCTATAGAGTTCTCACAATCTAACCCGAATTCTGTCGCTAACTTTGTCTACCAATGTAAACCTGTGTCTAACCATAAGAAAGTCTAAAGTTGGCACTGAACCTCTCTCGAACACTAATCGAAACCCAGTCCCTTACCCTACTGTTATGCGTGTCACTAAACCTTCCTTACACTGTGTTTTGAACCCAAACCTACCCCTACACCTCCGTCTCACCCTAGTCCTAACCCTGTTACCAGCCTTCACCTTAACAGTATTCC
>NW_017733338.1:34264-47361 GCF_001890085.2 Hipposideros armiger
CTTACGGTAACCCTGTTTTCACCCTAACTCAAAACCCAAGTGTCATGCTCTTACAAACACTATCCTTAATGGTGTTTCTAAAACTCACCCTAACACTGTGTCTATCGCTAACCTGAATGCTGACCCTATACTCACCATTCTCCTCACCTGACCTGAACCCTATTCTACAGCTGTTTTTAAACCTAACCCTAACTCGTTCCCTAAACCTATATAGTACCTGCTGTCTAACTCTAATTCTTGTCCTAAATTTGTCTCAAGTTAGGCATGTGTCTAGCTGCAAGAAAGCTTAAAGCTGGTCCTGAACCTGTCTCTAACCCTAAATGAAACCCTGTCCTTTACCCTAATGTTACCGGTGTCACTAAACCTAACTTTCACTCTATTTTGAACCCAAACATACCCCTAAACTTCTCCCTCACCCTAGTCCTAACCCTGTCACAAGCCTTCACCTTAACAGTCTTTCCCACCCGAACTTCAAGGCTGTTCTCCATCCAAAGCCTAACCCTCCACTTATCCTTAACTCAGCCCAATATGAATGCTTCCTAACTCAGTAGAAATTCACCATTAACCCTGTCCTTAAGACAACACCTAACAATGAAGTTAACACTAAAGCTAAAGCTCCACATGTCCTAGACATAAATCTAACACTCTCCATTCAGCTAAACCTACAACTACCCCTAACCTGAGCTCTGTTTCTAAAGCTTACACTGGCCCAACTCATAACGTGAACTCTCACGGCATCCTGAGCTTTCAACCAACACCTAATGCTCTACCTGACCCTGATGCTGGCCCTGCAGCTGAAATTATCCCTATGCCTAACCCTATCCCTTTCCCCTAATGGAACTCTTGTCTGAACCTTTCACAAACCCTAACTGGAAACCCAAATCCTAACCCTATCACTGATCCCAACTCTGCTCCTAACCGAGTCTGTAACCTGACTCTCACCTGAATGCTAAAGCTCTAAATGAAACTAACCCTACCACTGTTGCCATTTCGAAAACTATCCCTTTCCCTAACCCTATCCTACCAACACAAAACCTAGCCTTGGTTGTGATTCTTACAGTAACCCTTTTTTCACCCTAACCCAAAACCCATGTGTCACTCTCTTACAAACACTAACGTTAACGGCGTTTCTAAAACTCACCCTAAAACTGTGTCTATCACTAACCTGAACGCTGACCTGAACCTAACTCTACACCTGTTCTTAAACCTAACCCTAATTCCTTCCCAAACCTATTGAGTTCCCGCAATCTAATTCTACTCTGTCCCTAACTTTGTTGCTCAACGTAAACCTGTGTCTAACTGTAACAAAGTCTAAAGCTGGCCCTGAAGTTACCCGTGTCACTTTACCTCTCTTCCACTCTGTTTTGAACCAAAACCTACCCTTACACCTCGCTGTCACCCTAGCACAAAACGTGTTACCAGCCTTCAGCTTAACAGTCTTTCCCATCCGAACTCGAAGGCTGTTCCCCAGCCAAAGTTTAACCCTCCATTTAACCGTAACTCAGCTGAACATGAATGATTCCTAACTAAGTAGAAATTTACCATTAACCCTGTCCCTAATACTATCCCCATCACTGACCCTAAACCTAAATTGAAAGCTCCACATGACCCTAGACCTAAACCTAACACTCTCCGTAGAGTCAAACCTATAACTGTCCCTAACCTGAACTCTGTTTCTAAAGCTCACCCTGGCCCAACTGCTAATGCAAACTCTCACAAAATCTGAGCTTTCAACCAACTCCTAATGCTCTCCCTGACCCTGATGCTGGCCCTGCAGCTGAAATTGGCCCTAACCCTAAGCCTACCCCTTTCCCCTAATGTAACTCTTCTCTGAACCTTTCACAAACCCTAATTGGAAACCCAAATCCTAACCCTAACACTGTCTCCACTCTGCTCCTAACCGAGTCTGTAAACCTGACTCTCACTTGTATGTTAAATCTCTACCTGAAACTAACCCTACCATGGTTGCTATTTCAAAAACTATCCCATTCCCTAACCTTAGCCTACCACCGTCTCTCACATTAACCCTAGCCCAGTACGTATTTGTTCCAGTAACCCTGTTTTCACCCTAACCAAAATCCCAACTGTCACGCTGTTACAAACACTAACCTTAAAGGTGTTTGTAAACCTCACCCTAACAATGTGTCTATCGCTTACCCAAACCCTGACTCAATACTCACCCTTTTCACACCACCTGTACCCTATTCTACACCTGCTCTTAAACCTAACACTAATTCCTTCTGGAAACCTGTAGAGTACCCGCAACCTTATTGAAATTCTTGTCCTAACTTTGTCTCTCAAGGTAAACATGTGTCTAACTGTAAGAAAGACTAAAGCTATCCTGAACCTGTCTTTAACCCTAAATGAAAACCTGTGCCTTACCCTAATGTTACCGGTGTCACTACCTCCCTTTCACTCTGTTTTGAACCCAAACCTACCCCTACACCTCTCCCTCACCCTGGTCATAAACCTGTCACCAGCTTTGAACTTAACAGTCTTTACCACCCGAAGACGAATGCTGTTCCCCAGCCAAGGATTAACCCTCCACTTATTCTTAACTCAGCCAACATGAATCCTTCCTAACTCAGTAGAAATTTACCATGAATCCTGTCTCTAAGACTACCCCTAACACTGAAGATAACACTAAAGCGAAAGCTCCACATGTCCCTAGACCTAAATCTAACACTCTCCGTAGAGCCAAAACCTACAACTATACCTAACCTGAACTCTGTTTCTAAAGCTCACCCTGGCCCAACTCATAACGTGAACTCTCACAGCATCCTGAGCTTTCAACCAACTCCTAACGCTCTCCCTGAATCTGATGCTTGCCTTGCAGCTGAAATTTGCCCTATGCCTTACCCTAACCCTTTCCCCTAATGTAACTCTTGTCAGGACCTTTCATAAACCTTAACTGGAAACCGAAATCCTAACCCTAACACTGACCCCAACTCTACTCCTAACCGAGTCTGTAAACCTGACTCTCACCTGAATGCTAAACCTCTACCTGAAGCTAGCCCTACCACTGTTGCCATTTCGAAAACTATCCCTTTCCCTAACCCTAGCCTAACACCGTCTGCAACACTAAACATAGCCTTGTTCGTGATTCTTACGGAAACCCTGTTTTCACCCTAACCCAAAACCCAAGTGTCACGCTCTTACAAACACTAACCTTAAAGGTGTTTCTAAAACTCACCCTAACACTGTGTCTATCGCTAACTTGAATGCTGACCCTATACTCAAAATTCCCCTCACCTGAATTGAACCCTAACTTTACACCTGTTCTTAAACCTAACCCTAATTCATTCCCTAAACCTATAGGCTTCCCACAATCTAACCCTAATTCTGTCCCTAACTTTGTCTCTCAATGTAAACCTGTGTGTAACTGTAAGAAAGTCTAAAGCAGACCTTGAACCTCTCTCGAACCCTAATCAAAACCCTGTCTCTTACCCTAATGTTTCCCGTGTCACTAAACCTCCCTTTCACTCTGTTTTGAACCCAAACCACCCCTACACCTCACTCTCACCCTAGTCCTAACCCTGTTACCAGCCTTCACCTTAACAGTCTTTCCCACCCTAACTCAAAGGCTGTTACCCAGACAAAGCTTAACCTTCCACTTAACCATAACTCAGCCCCACATGAATGCATCCTAACTAAGTAGAAATTTACCATTAACCCTGGCCCTAAGACTACCCCATCACTGACCCTAAACCTAAATTGAAAGCTCCACATGTCCCTAGACCTAAACCTAACACTCTCCCTAGACTCAAACATATAACTGTCCCTAACCTGAACTGTGGCACTAAAGCTCACCCTGGCCCAACTCCTAACGCAAACTCTCACAGCATCCTGAGTTTTCAACCAACTCCTAATGCTCTCCCTGACCCTGATGCTAGCCCTGCAGCTGAAATTTGCCTTAAGCCTAACCCTACCCCTGTCCCCAAACGTAAATCTTGTCTAAACTTTTCACACACCCTAACTGGAAACCCAAATCCTACCCCTAACACTGACCCCACTCTGCTCATAACCGAGTCTGTAACCTGGCTCAAACCTGATTGCTAAACCTCTACCTGAAACTAACCCTACCACATTCGCCATTTTGAAAACTATACCTTTCCCTAACCGTAGCATACACCCCTTCCAACACTAACCTAGGCTTGTTTGTGATTCTTACAGTAACGCTGTTTCACCTTAACCCAAAACAGAACTTTCACGCCATTACTAATACTAAATTTAACGGTATTTCTATACCTCACCCTAAGACTGTGTCTATAGCTAACCAGAACGCTGTCCCTATACTCACCCTTCCCCTCACCTCACCTGAACCCTAACTCTACAGCTGTCCTTAAACCTAAACCAAATTACTTCCCTAAAACACAGAGTTCCCACAACTGATCTCTAATTCTTTCCCTAACTTTGACTCTCAAGGTAAACGTGTGTCGAATTGTATGAAAGCCTAAAGCTGGTCCTGAACCTGTCTTGAACACTAAATGAAACCCTGTCCCTTACCCTAATATACCAGTGTCACTAAATCTCCCTTTCACTCTGTTTTGAACCCAAACCTAACCCTACACCTCGCTCTCACCCTAGCCCTAACCCTGTTACCAGCCTTCACCTTAACAGTCTTTCCCACCCGAACAAGAAGGCTGTTCCCCAGTCAAAGTATAAACCTCCACTTAAACGTAACTCAGCCCAACATGAATGCTTCCTAACTAAGTAGAAATTTACCATTATCCCTGTCCCTAAGACTACCCCCATCACTGACACTAAACCTAATGTGAAAGCTCCACATGACCCTAGACCTAAACTTAACACTCTCCCTAGATTCAAAACTATAACTGTCGGTAAATGAACTCTGTTTCTAAAGCTCACCCTGGCCCAATTCCTAACGCAAACTCTCACAGCATCCTGAGCTTTCAACCAACTCCTAATGCTCTCCCTGACCCCGATGCTGGCCCTGCAGCTGAAATTTGCCCTAAGCCTAACGCTACCCCTTTGCCCTAATGTAACTCTTGTCTGAACCTTTCACAAACCCTAACTAGAAACCCAAATCCTAAACCTAACACTGTCCCCACTCTGCTCCTAACCGAGACTGTAAACCTGACTGTCACTTGAACGCTAAATCTCTACCTGAAACTACCCCTACCACTGTTGCCAATGCAAAAATATTCCTTTCCCTAACTCTAGCCTACCACCATCTGAAACACTAAACCTAGCCTTGTTCGTGATTCTTCCAGTAACCCTGTTTTCACACTAACCCAAAACCCAAGTGTCATGCTCTCACAAACACTAACCTTAATGGTGTTTCTAAAACTCACCCTAACACTGTGTCTATTGCTAACCTGAAAGCTGACCCTACACTCATCTTTGCCCTCACCTGACGTGAAACCTAACCCTACACCTGTTCTAAACCTAACACTAATTCCTTCCCTAAACCTATAGAGTTCCCACAATCTAACTCTAATTCTGTCCCTGACTTTGTCTCTCAATATAAACTTGTGTCTAACTGTAAGAAAGTCTAAGCTGACCCTGAACCTCTCTCGAACCCTAATCGAAATCCTATCGCTTACCCTAATGTTATCCGTGTCACTAAACCTCCCTTTCACACTGTTTTGAACCCAAACATATGCCTACAACTCCATCTCACCCTAGTCCTAACATTGTTACCAGCCTTCACCTTAGCAGTCTATCCCACCCGAACTCGAACGCTGTTCCCGAGCCAAAGTATAACCCTACACTTAACCGTAACTCAGCGTAACATGAATGCTTCCTAACTAAGTAGAAATTTACCATTAACCCTGTCCCTAAGACTACCCCCATAACTGACCCTAAACCTAAATTGAAAGCTCCACATGTCCCTAGACCTAAACCTAACACTCTCCCTAGACTCAAACGTATAACTGTCACTAACCTTAACTCTGTTTCTAAACCTCACCCTGGCCCAACTCCTAACGCAAACTTTCACAGCATCCTGAGCTTTCAACCAACTCCTAATGCCCTCCCTGACTCTGATGCTGACCCTGCAGCTGAAATTTGCCCTAAGCCTAACCTTACCTCTTTCCCCTAATCTAATCTTCTCTGAACCTTTCACAAACGCTAACTGGAAACCCAAATCCTAACCCTAATAGTGTTCCCACTCTGCTCCTAACAGAGTCTGTAAACCTGACTCTCATTTGAATGCTAAATCTCTCCCTGAAACTACCCTTACCATGGTCGCTATTTCAAAATCTATCCCTTTCCCTAACCTTAGCCTAACACCGTCTCTCACACTAACCCTAGCCATGTACGTAATTCTTACGGTAACCCTGTTTTCACCCTAACCCAAATCCCAACTGTCATGCTTTTACAAACACTAACCTTAACGATGTTTGTAAACCTCACCCTAACACTGTGTCTATCGTTACCCAAACCCTGACTCAATACTCACCTTTCTTCTCACCCGACCTCAACCCTATTCTACATCTGTTCTTAAACCTAACCATAACTCTTTCCCTAAACCTATAGAGTACCCACAAACTAAATGAAATTCTTGTCCTAACTTTGTCTCTCAAGGTAAACATGTGTCTAACTGTAAGAAAGACTAAAGCTGGTCATGAACCTGAATCTAACCCTAAATGAAACCCAGTCCCTTACCCTAATGTTACCGGTGCCACTAAACCTCCCTTTCACTCTGTTTTGAACCCAAACCTACCCTTAAACTTCTCTCTCACCCTAGTCCTAACTCTGTCACCAGCCTTCACCTTAAGAGTCTTTCCCACCCGAACTCGAAGGCTGTTCCCCAGCCAAAGTTTAACCCTCCACTTATATTTAACTCAGCCCAACATGAATCCTTCCTACTTCAGTAGAAATTTACCTTTAACCCTTCTCTAAGACTACCCGTAACACTAAAGTTAACACTAAAGGCAAAGCTCCACATGTCCTAAACCGAAATCTAACACTCTCCGTAGAGCCAAACCTACAACTAACCCTAACCTGAACTCTGTTTCTAAAGCTCACCCTGGCCCAACTCATAACATGAACTCTGACAGCATCCTGAGCTTTCAACCAACTCCTAATGCTCTCCCTGACACTGATGCTGGCCCTGCAGCTGAAATTTGCCCTATGCCTAACCCTACCGCTTTCCCCTAATGTAACTCTTGTCAGGACCTTTCACAAACCCTAACTGGAAACCCAAATCCTAACCCTAACACTGTTCCCACTGTGCTCCTAACTGAGACTGTAAACCTGACTCTCACTTGAACGTTAAATCTCTACCTGAAACTACCCCTACCATGGTCGCTATTTCAAAAACTATCCCTTTCCCTAACCCTAGTGTACAACCGTCTCTCACACTAAGCCTAGGCCTGTGCGTATTTCTTATGGTAACTCTGTTTTCACCCTAACCCAAATCCCAACTGTCACGCTGTTACAAACACTAACCTTAACGGTGTTTGTAAACCTCACCCTAACACTGTGTCTATCGAATACCTGAACTCTGACTCAATACTCACCCTTCTTCTCACCCGACCTGAACCCTATTCTGCACCTGTTCTTAAACCTAACCCTAACTCCTTCCCTAAACCTGTAGAGTACCCGCAACTTAACTGTAATTCTTGTCCTAACTTTGTCTCTCAAGGTAAACATGTGTCTAACTGTATGAAAGCCTAAAGTTGGTCCTGAACCTGTCTCTAACCCTAAATGAAACCCCGTCCCTTACCCTACTGTTACCGGTGTCACTAAACACCCGTTTCATGTGTTTTGAACCCAAATCTACCCCTACACCTCTCCTTCACCCTAGTCCTAACCCTGTCACAAGCCTTCACCTTAACAGTCTTTCCCACCCGAACCCGAAAGCTGTTCCCCAGCCAAAGTTGAACCATCCGCTTATCCTTAACTCAGCCCAACAAGAATGCTTCCTACTCAGTGGAAATTTGCCATTAACCCTGTCTCTAAGACTACCCGTAACACTGAAGTTAACACTAAAGCGAAAGCTCCACATGTCCCTAGACCTAAATCTAACACTTTCCGTAGAGCCAAACCTACAACTATCCCTAACCTGAATTCTGTTTCTAAAGCTCACCCTGGCCCAACTCATAACGTGAACTCTCACAGCATCCTGAGCTTTCAAACACCTCCTAATGCCCTCCCTGAACCTGATGCTGGCCCTGCAGCTGAAATTTGCCCTATGCCTAACCCTATCCCTTTCCCCTAATGTAACTCTTGTGTGAACCTTTCACAAACCATAACTGGAAAACCCAAATCCTAACCCTAACACTGACCCTAACTCTGCTCCTAAATGCGTCTGTAAACCTGACTCTCACCTGAATGCTAACCTCTACCTGAAGCTACCACTACCACTGTTGCCTTTCGAAAACTATGCCTTTACATAACACTAGCCTACCACCATCTGCAACACTAAACCTAGCCTTGTTCGTGATTCTATGGTAACCCTGTTTTCACCCTAACCCAAAACCCAAGTGTCATGCACTTAAAACACTAACCTTAAAGGTGTTTCTAAAACTCACCCTAACAATGTGTCTATGGCTAACCTGAACGCTGACCATATATGCACCATTCAACTCACCTGACCTGAACCCTAATTCTACACCTGTTCTTAAACCTAACTGTAATTCCTTCGTTAAACCTATAGAGTTCCCACAATCTAACCCTAATTCTGTCCCTAACTTTGTCTCTCAATGTAAGCCTGTGTCTAACTGTAAGAAAGTCTAAAGCGGACCCTGAAAATCTCTCGAACCCTAATTGAAACCCTGTCGCTTACCCTAATGTTACCCGTGTCACTAAAGCTGCCTTTCACTCTGTTTTGAACCCAAACGTACCCCTACACCTCGCTCTCACACTTGTCCTAACCCTGTTACCAGCATTCATCTTAACAATCTTTCCCACCCGAACCCTAATGTAACTCTTGTCTGCACCTTTCACAAACCCTAACTGGAAACCCAAATTCTAACCCTAACACTGACCCCAACTCTGCTCCTAACTGCTTATGTAAACCTGACTCTCAGCTGAATGCTAAACCTCTACCTGAAGCTACGAGTACCACTGTTGCCATTTTGAAAACTATCCCTTTACATAACCCTAGCCTCCACCGTCTGCAACACTAACCCGAGCCTTGTTCGTGATTCTTACGGTAACCGTGTTTTCACCCTAACCCAAAACCCAAGTGTCATGCTCTTAAAACACTAACCTTAAAGGTGTTTCTAAAACTCACCCTAACACTGTGTATATCGCTAACCTGAACGCTGACCCTATACTCAACGTTCAACTCACCTGACCTGAACCCTAACTCCACACCTGTTCTTAAACCTAACTGTAATTCTTTCGTTAAACCTATAGAGTTCCCAAAATCTAACCCTAATTCTGTCCCTAACCTTGTCTCTCAATGTAACCCTGGGTCTAACTGTAAGAAAGTCTAAAGCGGACTCTGAAACTCTCTCGAACCCTAATCGAAACCCTGTCGCATACCCTAATGTTACCTGTGTCACTAAACCTCCCTTTAACTCTGTTTTGAACCCAAACCTACCCT
The DNA here is from genome assembly GCF_001890085.2 of Hipposideros armiger. Classification (NCBI taxonomy): domain Eukaryota; kingdom Metazoa; phylum Chordata; class Mammalia; order Chiroptera; family Hipposideridae; genus Hipposideros; species Hipposideros armiger. Next base: position 43,785 of record NW_017733338.1, read on the forward strand.
ACACCTCGCTCTACCCTAGTCCTAACCCTGTTACCAGCCTTCACCTTAACAGTCTATCTCACCCGAACTCGAACGCTGTTCCCCAGCCAAAGTTTAACCCTCCACTTAACCGTAACTCAAACTAACATGAATGCTTCCTAAATAAGTAGAAATTTACCATTAACCCTGTCCCTAAGACTACCACCATCACTGACCCTAAACTTAAAGTGAAAGCTCCACATGTCCCTAGACCTAAACCTAACACTCTCCCTAGACTCAAACCTCTAACGGTCCCTAACCTGAACTCTGTTTCTAAAGCTCACCCTGGCCCAAATCCTAACACAAACTCTCACAGCATCCTGAGCTTTCAACGAAATCCTAATGCTCTCCCTGACCCTGATGCTGGCCCTGCAGCTGAAATTTGCCCTAAGCCTAACCCTACTTCTTCTTCCTAATGTAACTCTTCTCTGAACCTTTAAAAAACCCTAACTGGAAACCCAAATCCTAACCCTAACAGTGTTCCCACTCTGCTCCTAACGGACTCTGTAAACCTGACTCTCACCTGAATGCTAAATCTCTACCTGAAACTACCCCTAACATGGTCGCTATTTCAAAAACTATCCCTTTCCCTAACCCTAGCCTAACACTGTCTGTCACACTAACCTTAACCCTGTACGTATTTCTTATGGTAACCCTGTTTTCACCCTATCCCAACTGTCACGCTGTTACAAACACTAACTTTAACGGTGTTTGTAAACCTCACCCTAACACTGTGTCTATCGCTTACCCAAACCCTGAATCAATTCTCACCCTCTTTTCACCTGACCTGAACCCTATTCTACACCTGTTCTTAAACCTAACCCTAATTCCTTCCCTAAAACTATAGAGTACCCGAAACCTAACTGTAATTCTTTTCCTAACTTTCTCTCTCAAGGTAAACATGTGTTAACTGTAAGAAAGTCTAAAGCTGGTCCTAAACCTGTCTGTAACCCTAAATGAAACCCTATCCCTAACCGTAATGTTACCGGTGTCACTAAACCTCCGTTTCACTCTTTTTTGAACCCAAACCTACCCCTACACTTCTAACTCACCCAAGTCCTAACCCTGTCACCAGCCTTCACCTTAACAGTCTTTCCCACCCGAACTCAAAGGCTGTTCCTCAGCCAAAGTTAACCCTCCACTTATCCTTAACTCAGCCCAAAATGAATGCTTCCTAAGTAAGTAGAAATTTACCATTAACCCTGTCCCTAAGACTACCACCATCACTGACCCAAAACCTAAAGTGAAAGCTCCACATGTCCCTAGACCTAAACCTAATACTCTCCATAGACTCAAACTTGTAACTGTCCCTAACCTGAACTCTGTTTCTAAAGCTCACCCTGGCCAACTCGTAACACAAACTCTCACAGCATCCTGAGCTTTCAACCAAATCCTAATGCTCTCCCTGACTCTGATGCTGACCCTGCAGCTGAAATTTGCCCTATGCCTAACCCTACCCTTTTCCCATAATGTAACTCTTCTCTGAATCTTTCACAAACCCTAACTGGTACCCAAATCCTAACCCTAACAGTGTTCCCACTCTGCTCCTAACAGAGTATGTAAACCTGACAATCACTTGAATGTTAAATCTCTACCTGAAACTACCCCTACCATGGTCGCTATTTCAAAAACGATCCCTTTCCCTACCCTAGCCTACCACCGTCTCTCACACTAACCCTAACCCTCTACGTATTTCTTATGGTAATCCTGTTTTCACCCTAATCCGAATCATGACTGTCACGCTGTTACTAACACTAACCTTAACGATGTTTGTAAACCTCACCCTAACACTGTGTCTCTCGCTTACTCGAATTCTGACTCAGTACTCACCCTTTTCTCACCAGACCTGAAACCAACTCTACACCTGTTCTTAAACCTAACCCTAACTCCTTCCCTAAACCTATAGAGTACCTGCAACCTAACTGTAAACCTTGTCCTAACTTTGTCTCTCAAGGTAAACATGTGTCTAACTGTAAGAAAGCCTAAAGCTGGTCTTGAACCTGCCTCTAACCCTAAATGAAACCCTGTCCCTTACCCTAATGTTACCGGTGTCACCAAACCTCACTTTCATCTGTTTTGAACCCAAACCTACACCTATACCTCTCACTCACCTTAGTCCTAACCCTGTCACAAGCCTGCACCTTAACAGTCTTTCCCACCCGAACTCCAAGGCTGTTCCCCAGCCAAAGTTTAACCCTCCAATTATCCTTAATTCAGCCCAACATGAATGCTTGGTACTCAGTAGAAATTCACCATTAACCCTGTCTCTAAGACTACCCAAAACACTGAAGCTAACACTAAAGTGAAAGCTCCACATGTCCCTAGACCTAAATCTAACACTCTCCGTAGAGCCAAACGTACAACTATCCCTAACCTGAATTCTGTTTCTAAAGCTCACCCTGGCCCAACTCATAACGTGAACTCTCACAGCATCCTGAGCTTTAAACCACCTCCTAATGCTCACCCTGAACCTGATGCTAACCCTGCAACTGAAATTTGCCCTATGCCTAACCATACCCCATTCGCCTAATGTAACTCTTGTCTGCACCTTTCACAAACCCTGACTGGAAACCCAACTCCTAACCCTAACTCTGACCCGAACTCTGCTCCTAACCGCGTCTGTAAACCTGACTCTCACCTGAATGCTAAACATCTACCTGAAGCTACCACTACACTGTTGCCATTTCGAAAGCTATCCCTTTCCCAAACCCTAGCCTACCACCGTCTACAACACTAAACCTAGCCTTGTTCGTGATTCTTACGGTAAGCCTGTTTTCACCCTAACCCAAAACCTAAGTGTCATGGTCTTAGAAACACTAACCTTAAAGGTGTTTGTAAAACTCACCCTAACACTGTGTCTATCACTTACCCGGACCCTGACTCTATATTCACCCTTCTTCTCACGCGACCTGAACGCTAACTCTACACCTGTTCTTAAACCTAACCCCACCTCCTTCCCTAAACGTACAGAGTACCCGCAAACTAACTGTAATTCTTGTCCTAATTTTGTCTCTCAAGGTAAACATGTGTCTAACTGTAAGAAAGCCTAAAGTTGGCCCTGAGCCTCTCTCGAACCCTAATCGAAACCCTGTCCTTTACCCTAATGTTACATGTGTTCTAAACCTCCCTTTCACTCTGTTTTGAAACCAAACCTACCCCTACACTCGCTCTCACCCTAGTCCTAACTCTGTTACCAGTCTTCACCTTAACAGTCTTTCCCACCCGAAATCAAAGACTGTTCCCTAGCCAAGTTTAACCGCAAACTAACTGTAATTCTTGTCCTAATTTTGTCTCTCAAGGTAAACATGTGTCTAACTGTAAGAAAGCCTAAAGTTGGTCCTGAACCTGTCTCTAACCATAAATGAAACTCTGTCCCTTACCCTAATGTTACCGGTGTCACTAAACCTCCCTTTCACTCTGTGTTGAACCCAAACCTACCCCTACACTCTCCCTCACCATAGTCCTAACCCTGTCACCAGCCTTCACATTAACATACTTTAACACCCAAAGTCGAAGGCTGTTCCCCAGCCAAAGTTTAACCCTCCACTTATCCTTAACT
>NW_017733339.1:0-2766 GCF_001890085.2 Hipposideros armiger
TTGAACCTTTTGGTCAAGATTAAGGGAGGATTGAGAGCTAGTATTTAATGGGAACAGAGTTTCAATTTGGGAAGATGAAAGAGTTCTGCAGACGGTGATGGTTGCACAGCAATGTAAATGTACTTAAGGCCACTGAACTGTTGTACACTTAGAAATGGTTAAAATGGTAAATTTTATGTTTGGTATATTTTACCACACCAAAAAAAATAGATGAAGGGAGGATTTAAAAAGTTAATTACATATAGACTGGCTGCAATGAGGTTGGGATAAAGACTAAAATCAGTCACACACAATCAGAGAAAATACATTCAACCATAGGGCATTTTAAACACACTGAGCTTTTTATAACAAGTCTTCATTGTCTAACACCCTGCCTGTTTGTCACCCCAATGTCCCTTTCTCCATCACAAAGAACATCCACATACTTGCATATTATGTTATTGCTAATTTGGCAGAAATGACTTAATATGAATTTTTAAAATTAAAATAACAAAGTAAGTGAAGAATCTAGCTAGAAAAAGAACAAACTAATTTTCTTTCAACAAATAAATATCAAGTGCCCACTATGTGCTAGGTTTTTGGCCTAATGGACAATAAGGCAGACAAGATTCTGCCTCAGCTCACATTCTAGGAAAGGAAACCAACAAGCTTATTATAAACTGAGATCATTGCTAGGACAAAACAAACAGGGTGAAGTGTGAGTTCCAGGGGAACAGAGCTATTGTAGACAGAATAAAAGGATGCGAAGGAGTCTAAGCCATTTCTCATATTCAGGGTGATAATTTATAATATATTTAACCTATTGATTATAACCTTCCTGGTATTAGACTTCTCTTTTTTCTCTCCACAAAGTTTGCTCTGCTCGTATTTATGCCAATGTTTCAGAATTATCACAAAGCCATCTAAAGTAACAGGTTAAAATAATAAATGCAATAATGCAGTAAATGAAAGTTGAGACTTTTTCAAAGTGAGTAATTTTCATCCATTCATTTCATAAATAAGTATTGAACACATACTACCCACTACCCACTGTGCTCGAACTATCAGAATAATAAGATACAAAAGATATACACGTAGTCACATCTGCCAGAACTCCCAGACCATATGAAGTGAGCCATGTGAAGTTGCTTATAGATGAGACATGTGACTAAGGGACAATGACAAGTTACATTGTCGGGGGCAGGGAGAGGAGGTAAAAGAAAGTTTTCAGGAGACCTGAACAGTCTTCCTTTTTTATTACGGAATATTATAAGCATATAGTAAAATTTGAAGAGCATCCTAACACTTGAGCATTTAACACTCAACTTTTTCAAATTTTTACATTTTGCTAACTTACTCAAACTTTATTATAAATAAAACATTACAGATAATGAAAAGACAACAAAAAATTCACTCATTAATAAAAAATGCCGGGTCGGCTGAGTGGCTCAGTTGGTTGAGAGCTCGCTCAAAGGTTTGAGCTCTGAGCAACAGCGGTTCGAGTCTGGCCCGAGCTGAGCTGCCAACAGGTGGCAGGATGGCTCAGCTAAAAAACAAAAAGAACAGCAACTTGTCTGTTCCCCTTCCCCCAATTCCCCAGCACTGTTCCCATCCCCCCAATTCCCCAATTAAAAAAAAATCTTTAAAAAATGCCAATTAAAATGAGCAAACACAATCATTTTTCTCTCATCAACTTGGGAAAAATATATATTTTAAGCTGAGTCATCCTGCCACCTGTCGGCAGCTCAGCAGCTGCTCAGCTCGGGCTGGGAATCGAACCGCTGTTGCTCAGTGCTCAAACTCTTGAGTGAGCTCTTAACCAACTGAGCCACTCGGCTGGCCCTGAAAAATGTTTTTAATTGATTAATATCTAATGATGGCAAGAGTGTGGGGAATGGGTATTCATACAGAGTTGAAGAGAATATTTCATAAGCCATACAAGTATCAACTTTAAATAAACAGCATAGGACAAGGACCCAGAAATTTAACTTATACTAATATAGCCTACACAAATACACACTAGCATGAGTGCATAAAGACTTTACCCACTTTAGCAGAAAGTGGATTATGAAAGATATTCTCTGCAGCTTTATCAATAACTGGAATACTTTGTAACTAATAAAAACAGTGAATCTGATGTATATGTAGTGACTTGGAAAGAGGTCTACTACATGGTATATTAAAAAAAAAAAAGACGCAGAGTCTAAAGGATCCCTATGGCCCACAAAGCCTAAAAATTTTCTTATCTGGATTTGTTTAGATTTCTGTTGTATTATATAGGCTCCCCTAATCGATAGCCCACTATATGCACTGCTTTGCACCTGGCTGTTTTCACTCAATATTTCATTGTATCGATGTAGCATAATTTAGTCCACTTTCCAATGCTAGTTGGCTTATTCCAATGTTTTGCTATTATCATTGAACACTGCAATAAATCACCTTGTTCATATATACTGAAATTGGCACATAAACTAGAATATCTATAGAATAAATTTCTGGAAATAGTATCGTAGGGACAAGGCATATATTTCAAAACCAAAACAAAAAGGGTATACCTATTTTCTACATCCTTGCCAGCCATGTTATCAAACAGCTTGATATGTGATGCTTCAATAGATAAAATATTTAATTTAATTAATTAATTTAATTTAAAGATTTTATTGGGGAATTGGGGGATGGGAACAGTGCTGGGGAATCAGGGGAAGGGGAACAGACAAGTTGCTGTCCTTTTGTTCTTCAGTCTAGTTGTGGAGGACGTTGCTTCACTGGCCCAAGTTGGCACCATCA
>NW_017733339.1:3426-18152 GCF_001890085.2 Hipposideros armiger
CCAGGTTGAGCTGTTGTTTAGCATCTTAGCTGTAGAGGGCAGTGTCACTGGCCCTCATATGTGGGATCTGAACCTGGGACCTCTGGCATGCCAAGCCAGTTCTTAACCATTGCGCCACTCGGCCGGCCCACTTGTTTATTCTTAAGAGTCAAATTCAGGGTCTCCTCATTTTGAACAATTGTGATTGATATAATACAATCACAATAAAAGATAAAGACTCTCTGATTCTACCTAGATACTTAAAGAGTAGTCATATTCATACAGACAAAAAGGAAAATGGTGGTTGACAGGAGCTGGGGGAGAGGGATGGGGAATCACTGTTTAATAGGTATAGAATTTCAGTTTTACAAGATGAAGAGAGTTCTGGAGATGGATGGTGGTAATAGTTGCACAACAATCTGAATGTACTTTAAACCACTGAACTGTACCCTTAAAAATGATTAAGACGGAGGGCCGGCTGAATGGCTCAGTTGGTTAAGAGCTCACTCAAGAGTTTGAGCTCTGAGCAACAGCGGTTCGAGTCCAGCCCAAGCTGAGCAGCCGCCTCAGCTAAAAAAAAAAAAAAAAAGATTAAGACGGTAAATGTTATGTTATGCATATTTTTCCACAATAATAAAATTGGAAAAAAATAGAGCTCTTCTGGAGAAAATATTTAAGAATATGTTTGGAATCAGCATCAAAATAATTTGGCAGTGAATGGGGACATTAAACAAAATTGGCCACATGTTGGTAAGCAACTATTCTTGTTCTCATTAACTTATCCAGATTTTTCAGGCTTTAGTAGAATAGGACTGGATGATCTTTAGACAGAGCCACACACTTAAGTGGGCCTAGGTTTTCTAAACTGTCACTTTATTCTTAATAAATTTATTCTTAATTTGGAGATCAAGGTTGGGTTAATATATAAGACACTGAGATTTCAACTCCAAATCTCATCCAGAATATGTACCCCTGCATAACTGGTACTCAACCTCTTCAGTACAGTAGGTTCTTAAATGAATCCAGCTCTTCATATAAGAGCATATACATATACACATTCATGGCACTTGAAAAAGGCAGAAGCGTGGGGCCGGCCGAGTGGCGCGATGGTTAAGAACTCGCTTGGGATGCCAGAGGGCCCCGGTTCGGATCCCACATATGAGGGCCAGTGACACTGCCCTCTGCAGCTAAGATGCTGAACAACAGCTCAACCTGGAGCTGGACTGCCATGAGTCGCTGGCGACGGCGTGGGCTGCAGTCCCTGTGGCAGTGGATTGCCATGGGCTACCGTTTGTGGCCAGCAGCCAGCGTGAGCGGCCAGCAGCCACAGTGAGCGGCCGTCCAGAAGCCGGCGACTGATCTGCCTTGCCAGAGAAGAGCGCAATGATGGTGCCAACTTGGGCCAGTGAAGCAACATCCTCCACAACTAGATTGAAGAACAAAACGACAGCAACTTGTCTGTTCCCCTTTCCCCAATTCCCCAGCACTGTTCCCATCCCCCCAATTCCCCAATAAAAAAAATCTTTAAAAAAAGAAAAAGAAAAAGGCAGAAGTATCTCACAAACATAAGACAAAGTTTTAACATCTGAGAACAGCAGATCCATAAATAAATCAGAGCTTATCAGAAGCAGAAGAAATAAAGACAGTGGTTCTCAGCCAGGGGTGGAATCCTGCAGTCTTCGGAAACAGACAGGGGCAATGTTTTTAAACTAAATTTACTGGAGTGACATTGGTTCATAAAATTACATAGGTTTCAAGAGTACAATTCATCATCTGTATATTGCATTGTGTGTTCACCACCCAAAGTCAAATCTCCTTCTGTCACCACATATTTGACCCCCTTTACCTTTTTCTACCTCCCCCCACCTGCCTTTCCCTCTGGTAACTACTACACTGTTGTCTGAGTTTCTGTTTGTCTAATCTGTTGCTTTCAGTTTTATATTCCACATGAGTGAAATCATATGGTTCTCGACTTTTTCTGCCTGACTTATTTCACTTAGCACAATAATCTCAAGAACCATCCATTTTGTTGCAAATGGCAGTGTCTTTTCTTATGGCTGAGTAATATTCCATTGCATATACAATGTACCACATCTTCTTTATCCAATCATCTACTGAAGGATACTTTAGTTGTTTCCATGTCTTGGCCACCGTTAATAATACTGCAATAAACATAGAGGCACATATGCATATATCTTTACAGATAAATGTTTTCAGATTTTTCAAGTAGATGCCCAGAAGAGGAATTTCTGGGTCACATACTAATTCTATTAATTTTCTGAGAAACCCCCATACTGTTTTACATAGTGGCTGTACCAGCTTACATTCCCACCAGCAGTGTATGAGGGTTCCTTTTTCTCCACAACCTTTCCAGCACTTGGTATTTTCCTGTCGATAATAGCCATTCTAACAGGTGTGAGGTGGTATCTCATTGTGGTTTTGATTTGGCATTAATTTCCCTAATAGCTAGTGAAGTTAAGCATCTTTTCATATATCTGTTGGTCCTTTGTCTTCTTGGAAGAAGTGTGTGTTTGGGTCCTCAGTCCATTTTTTAATTTTATTGTTTATTTTTTTGCTTGTTGTTAAGTTGTATGAGTTCCTTATATATTTTGGATATTAGCCCCTTATCGGAGGTGTTGTTTGCAAGTATCTTCTCCCATTTGGTTGGTGGACTCTTTGTTTTGTTGATAGTTTCTTTTGTTGTGCAGAAGTTTTTTTAGTTTGATATAATTCCATTCATTTATTTTTGCTTTTACTTCTCTTGCCTTTGAAATCAAATTCATAAAAACCTCTCTAAGACCAACGTTCATAAGCTTAGTACCTATGTTTTCTTCTATGCAATTTATTGTTTCAAGTCTTATATTTAGGTCTTTGATCCATTTTGAGTTTATTTTTCTTTTTTTAATTAGGGAATTAGGGGAGCAGAACAGTGTTGGGGAATTGGGGAGGGGGACCAGCCAAGTTGTTGTTCTTCAATCTTAATTGTGGAGGGCGGCAGTTGCTATCTGGCTGCCCAGCGGCAGCTTGTGGCCTCTAAGCTCAAGGTGCTATTACAATTTTAGTTGCAGGTGGGCATAGCCACCATCCCACATGGGAGTCGAATCAGCAGCCTTGTTGCTAAAAGCACACACTCTATCCACTGAGCCATCCGGGCGGCAGCTCAGCTCAAGGTGCCAAGTTCAGTCTTAGTTGCGGGTAGGCATAGCCCACCATCAAACAGGCATTCTTGATGTTAGGGGCACGTGCTCCACCAGCTGAGCCATCCTGCCACCTGGCAGCTCAGCGGCAGCTCAGCTCTGGCACAGCGTCACTGGCCCTTGTGGGAAGTGGCGGCCCTGTTGCTCAGAGCTTGCGCTCTTAAGCCAACTCTTAACCAACTGAGCCACTCGGCCAGCCCCATTTTGAGTTAATTTTTGTGTATAGTGACAAATAGCAGTCTAGTTTCAGTCTTTTTCTTGTGGCTCTCCAATTTTCCCAGCATCATTTATTGAAGAGGCTTTCTTTTCTCCTTGGCTCCTTTGTCAAAAATTATTTGCCCATAAATATGTGGGTTTATTTTATTTGCACAACAACTAGAGAACACTACTAGCATTTACAGGGCTGGGGCCTGGTATGCTAAACACAGGACAATCCCACAAAAAGAACTTTTACATCTAAAATACCAAATACCACTGAATTTTATAGAGTCCCAGAGAAGTAATGTGCCCCAAACCAGTCTTTTTCACTAGTTAGTAGAAAAAACTAAGGACTGCTTAGTTATTATTATTCCTTGTATAATTATTCTGATATATAACCTAGCTACATATTTAAAGCAGCCTTTATAAGAGTTAGTCAAAAGTAGACAAAATACTATCTAATGATTTTTTTTTTCAGTTCTCAAGACTTGTAATTAAACAAATCCAAATTCAAATCTGACACTGGGGAAAATACAAACATAAATCACTCACTTGACAGTCCTGTGGTCACTATATTTAAGGGGCTTAGGGGCAGCAGTCTGACTGGGAGGAGTACAGCTGTGTTTATACAGGACCGTCATGAAAACACCAATTGCCTGTAGCAGAGCAAGAACACTTTAGTTGCACTGACCATCCCCCATGTTTTCATGCCTCTCTGCCTTTGAAGATGCTACTCCTTTTTCCTTCTGTATCTGTCTCTTTCCCAGGCTCATTCACAGCCTTATCCCAGTGTACCCAGCATGTCGATGTTATATAATTAACTAGTAAAGAAGTTACTTGTTTTAGGCAGTCAGATTAATTCATCTGCAAATATATTTAAGAAAATGTATTCTATGTTTTAAACTTATCAACAAGCTTTTCCTAGCTCAAAGAGGTAAATTTGTAAATGAGGGCCTATGAAGAATGATGATACTAAGGTCTTTTCTAGAACTTACCTAAAATTCTAGGACTAGGTTAGTTTAAAAACTACATTTGCATAGTGTTTTATAGGACCTCTCTCAAATTACACAACTACAGGTTTTCTGTATTTTAAAACCAGTGCATAAGACCCTATATTTATCCCTGTTAAATGTCAACTAGTTGGATTCCTGCCTGTCGAGATCTGTTTGGATTCTAATTTTGTCACTGAACTTTGCTGTCCCAGCTCTGCAGCATCCTTCTTTAGCCAGCCAGGAGTGAGGGTAATCTCTTTCTGGCCTGCAGGCCACCAGCAGATCTCAAACAAGAGAAGCAGAAAAAGAAAATGTTGAAGAAGAGACTAAAAGCAGCAGATTTGGTGAAGCAGCAAGGGAAAAAAAATCAGGAAGATCAGTGGAAAGTAGAGAAATACTTATAGGATGGGGTGACAGGGTGCCAAACAACTATCACTCAGAGGATATTAATAAACAAAACTGTCAAATAGATGCTGTGATCTGTAGGTGATTGTATAGAAATATCTTCAAACTTACTTTTGTAGTAAGTTACAAAAGCAAAGGTCAGGAGAATATTTATAGAGAATGTTCTTTTAATCATTTCTTGAAAAACACAGTAGTTTCCTTAATAGTGGTTTCTTCTGGGGAGAGAGACCCAGTGGTTGAACAGAAAGGCTTTAATTTTAATTTACGGTTTTTGTATGGGGCTATTCTCCTATGGGTATGTATTACTTTGTAAAGCTTGTTCCAAATAGGTTTTTGCCCCAGTTACAGAATGCCCAAGAACCTGGTGGAGAGGAACATTGACTAAGATCCTCCTAGGACTTGATAACTCAACCCAATAAACTGAAAAAGTACTGGAAATCTTGTGCAGTTTGTGATCTTGAGCATTTGAATGTGTTATATAGTGATGATTTGTTTTTCCAAAGAAGCAGGACTCAAATTCATTTAACATTTGTTCACTTACCATGCACTGTTGTTGGCAGGCTCACAAAGGCTCAACCTCCCACACACCCTGGGTGAGCAGGTGGTTACTTTCCTCACTTTGTAAATAAGAAAGTCAGAAGGTAAATGACTGGCCCAGTATCTATTTCCAGCACAAGGATCATAAGTCTGCCAAAAGGCAAAATTCAACAGTTTGCATAAGACCTTAAAAAAAGTTTTACATAGGTATACAACAATTTTAGGACATACTAAGCCTACTGTTGTTTGTCTCAGTATATAAAAAACCATTTCACAAAACAAGATGGCTATGTAACCAGTAACATAAACCAAACATGTACTAGGCTGTGGGTACATGTCCCCTTTCAGAGTGACTTCCCGGGGGCCTCTCCGGCAGACACAGGTGCTCATGAACTGTTCTCAGTTCAAGCTCAATATACTCCTTAGAGCTTTGCTTTCCTTACTGACATGTAAAAGGCTTCAAAGATCAACCTTTTTCTTTATTTACGAATAATGACCAACATCTAAAAGGTTGGTTCGACCCTTCTGGGTGTGAGACTCACTGGGGAAGAAATGCCAAAGTCCCACTCTCACCTCTCAGAGATTCTGATTTAATATTGGAGGTGGGCACCACCTGGGTAATTTTAAAGCCCAGCCTGGGCTGAGCAGCACTTATTAAGACTAGTGACCACCTTGCTCCTATAATTTACATAGATTGCCTTTGTAGATTCTTCATCTATTAAGACCATAACCTAAGAGATATGCTACATAATAAAAAACTTGAGGGAATATGTTTATAAGTTCTCAGTGTATTGAACTATGCCACATTTCAAAACTCTTACAAACTAGCAACTGCTTTTTGATCCAGCTGGGAGAAAATTATCTAGTGCTCATGATGAATTTCTAGGCCACTGAATGGTTCAGCCATTCCTCTTATGAATTAAGGTGTCATCAGTTCTTAGCCCGTTAGCTTTTTTCTGTTCTCAGATATCACAAACAGCAACAACCTTACAACTCAGATATTTGAATTTAAAAAGTTCAAATAATACATATAAAAAAAGAAAAATATTTCTGCAGAACCAATCCTCCTCTCAAAACCAATGAGACAGGAGAAATAAAACTAACTAAATCGCTGTGATCTTAAGGTGAAGTAGAAGGAATGCTATATTACAATACACTACATGTAACAGTGCCCCTTCTGCTCTGGGTGCATCCCTGAAAAGTTGATTGTAGAATAAAAGTTGCCACATACTGATTTCTATTTTCCTACTGACCATTATAAAACTACCGTTTTTCCTCTGGGAAAAATCTGGTCCAAGAATTTTCATATGAAACAAACCAAAATGAAAAACATAAAAAAATTAGTATCCTTATAGTAAGATTCATAAATAAGATTCATAAATGTAAAGTGTCTAGAATTATTTTTCTATGCATAACATGGAAACTAAGATCCAGAGAAAAAACCAAGTTTAAATGAATAGTACTGATGTTTTATCAGTCACTAGTCTATATTCTCCCCTTCCTAATACTGTAAAACTGGAGAACCAATTTCTACCTTCTTTTCTCAAGGAATTTTTGGTTTGGGGGAATGATCAGGTGGACAGAGGTGAGGCAGAAACAAAGCAAAGTCAGCAAGACAAATGGGAGCACTCTTAATAAAGCAGACTTACAGTAAATGGTCACAGGTGAGCAAACCTTGTCACTAGACAATTTACATTAAAACCGATCAGTCACTGATTACACATCTAAGCCTCAGGAATACAATTGCAAATAAGAGGAAATCCTGACCTCTCTGAGCTCGCAGTCCAGTAGGGAAAATGAACAACTATAACACTATGGGATGAGGGCCATCATAATGGAGGTCCCAAAGGCCACAGGGGCACAGAGGAAGGGATAAATCAGGGACAGCTTCCAGACAGTGTCATTTAAGCAGACACCAGATGGCTAAGTAGGACTTGGTTGGGTAATGAGAGGGGTGAAAGGAAGAATGGGTTCTGGAAAGAGGCAACAATATATGCAAACGCCCATGAGCAAAGGTGTCAGGCTCCAGAGAAGGTTCTGGAGGACAAGAAGGGGAGCAGTGAGAGCTAAGCAGGTGCTGGATTAGGCAAGGCTTTACAGAGCACTTGAGAGTCTGGCATTTTCATCTTGGAGGCAACAGAGAACCATTCACTGACAGACTAAGCAGCTGTTCATTCTCTGAGAAGGTCTCTTTGCCTATGTGCTAGAGAATGGACTGGGGAGGGCAAGACTGGAGGCAGGTGACCAGAGACAAAGTTAGTACAGCCATCTAGATGACAAATATGGCATAGTCCAGGGCAGTGGTGGTCATGATGAGAGTGGCAGAACAACGCCAAAAATAAACAGGAAAAAGAACCAACAGACTAGGGGGATGTCGTGGCTGTCTCCTAGGTTCCTGACTGGAAACTGGAGAAGATACATGTTTGGGGAGGAAGAGGAACCCTATTTCTGAACATGATGCATTCGAGGAACCTATGGATCATACAATGTCTTTGTTTAACAGGTAGCTGTCAAAATGGCAATAACAGCTGACAAGAACATAGCGTTTTATTACGTACCAGTCACTGACACTTTACATTTACTACATTAATGCAAAACCTCGATAACTCTATGAGGTAAGAATTATACCTTATATCTCTATTTGATAGATGTAGAGATGGAGGCACAAAAAGGTTACACAAGTTGCCCAAATTCACATGGTCAGTAAGTGCTTGAGGCCAGATTCAAACCCTTCCAACTTGACCTCAGTCTGTACTCTTAACCAGAGCCTGCAATTGCCTCTCCTATATGCAGCTCTGAGGCTCAGCAAAAATATGCAACCTGTCTGGGAACAATGAGTATAAGAGCATACACACAAATCAGGGTAGAGCATACTGAATGGAGAGATAAAGGGGCTTAACACAGACCCCAGGCTCATGCATAAGAGGCGCCTATAAAGGAAACTGGGGTATGGGCAGAGAGGTAAGAGAAACTCTGGGAGACTGTGGTACAACCAAAAGCAGCAGAGAAAGGTCCTGAGAAAGCAATAAAGTGCAGTGTCAAATGCAGCTGGAAAGTCATGGAAAATGTTTGTGATGCTAGGGGTTTGAGTTTGTTTTATTTTTTAAAATAATTTTTTATTTTTCAATTACAGTTGACACAACAATATATTAGTTTCAGGTGTACAACATAGTGATTAGACACCATATAACTTACAGAGTGATCACCCCAATAAGTCTTTACCCATCTGACATCATACATTGTTACTACAATATTATTGACTATTATTTCCTATGCTGTACTTTACATCCATATGATTGAGTTTATGATTTACAGCAGGGGTTTGCAAACCATAGACTGTTTTTGTATGCCCAACTAAAACTGGGTTTTACATTTTTTAGAAGGTTAAAGAAAAAAGGAAGAATATGTGACAAGAGACAATATGTGGCCCTCAAAGCTGAACATACACGTATATACTCTCTGGTCCTTTACAAGAAGTCTGTATAATGACTTGTGACCTAAGCAAGGGTGACAAAAACCAGACTGCAGGTTACTAAGGAGCAAAAAGGAAGTGAAGGAGGGATAAGGCAATTCTTTCATGATGTCTGGCTGTGAAGTAAGAGCTTCAGGAGAACATGGGAGAGGGAGAAGTTTGTTGTAAAGATGGAAGTGTCATGAGCACAAACAGGAAGCAAGAGGAAATGGATGAAAATACGGGAAAGAGAAGACGCTACTGTGCAAGGCCCCATTACATAGACAAGAAAAAGAACCCCACTTTGGAGGTAACAGGAAGGCAGGAAAGGGCGACTGCATAGAAGTTTGTAAGGCATGAAAGTGAGGAACGTCCCAGTTTATGCCTTCTGTTTCTTTAATCATCTGCTGGCAGTGAGAGGGAGTAGTGGCAGGATCAGAGATTCAAGGAAAAGGTGGAAGTTGTGAAATGTATGCAGTGAAGAGACAGTGTGCAGACTAGATAAAAAGGAGTGCAGAGCAGCCTTAGCACTGGTTAGTGCTAGAAACCACAAACCACAGACTTCCATTCACATGGATGTATGCCACAAGACACACATATTTTCCAGATAACAGAATATATCCCTTCAAGACATCATGAACTTTGATGGGTATTTAAAATGCCCTACCTTTTGAAAAGAATTTATTTTGATAGTGGATAAAGCACAGGCCCGGAGTCAGAGACTTGGTTAGAACCCAAGCTCTGGCACTTACTAGCTGTGTAATACTACCTGAATTATTTAACCTCTTTGTGCCTCAGTTAACTTAAATGAGATTTAAAAAATACATAGTATAGTGACTGGCAAAAGAAATGGCTCAATAAATGATAAATATATTATAATAGCAGCATAGTATTATTTTGCTGTTCTATATAACTGGCAACAGGCTCAGCTTAGTGGTAGAATGGAGAGATGGGTGTTTGGGAGACTTCCATCCCCACACAACCCCAGCTATATCACTAACCAAATAACCCTGGCAGGATACTCAGGTATGAAGTTTTCAGTCTGCAGAAAGGGGGGATTTGAACAGACTCCCAGGGCCTTTCTCATTTGGATACAGAGTTAAAAGTGTACTGTGTTGTGAAAACATGACTTTTCAATCCACCACATTCCTTGCTATACAGCTGTGTAGTAAAAAAGACACGAGTTTGAATCCTGCTCTTGTTCAATGAATGACTGAAGGCAAGTTACTTATTTAACATCTTTGTGCCTCAGTTTCCTCCTTTAGAAAACAGGGGAAATAATATATATTTTATGAAGTGTAATGACTTAACATAAAGCACTTAGGAAATAGCTGGTAGCTACTATTCATCTAGCCCCATCTCCTCCCCTGTAAAGTGAGAACCATATCACCCTTCACAGGTATGACACCTGAATGTGATGTGCGCGAAACACTGTGCACAGTGCCTGTACTGAACCTTGTTCAAACACAGGCGGCCAATCTTTCTTTTCCTTAGGCACAACTATATTAGGAAAGTTATAGATAGAACAAGCTGGGACCTCGTTCAAAAGCTAAACTTCGAGGGAATTATTATTGTATTGAAAGAATCTTATGAAAAACCACCATGATTAATTTTCTTCTTTGGTCACACAAGTTGAAGATCCTCCCCCACGAAGACACACTAGTGACTCTGCAAGCCAACAGACGCAAACTCAGGCGTAAGGATCACGAAATGCAAAAGTGGAAATTTAAGATTGGAAGGAGATTTTGGAGTTATAAAACTTGGGATTGGAATGTATGTGTACCGCTAGTCAGTCTAGTTAAAGCTTTTCAAAGGCGCTACGACAGGACCTTTCGGCAGTTTACGGTTTCCATCCTCGGCACTCTCAGCATTCCCGAGGTCTGAGTCGCCCGAGAAGGGCTGCCCAGACCGCACCCCCAGAGCCGACAGTCGCTGCGGGATAACCGTTTCCCGGACCAGCACAGCTGGAGGTCCGCACATGCGGCCACTGCGCCCGACACCCACCCGCCCGCCGCGGCCACTAGGCTCCGGAGCCGCGCCGTCTCCACTGGAGTCGGGTCGGGGGCCGCCGGCCCGTCAGCTGCGCTGCCGGTTCCCCTGGGAGGTCGGGGGCGCGGCTGACAGGACAGAGACCCGCCCTGTAGCCCGCTCACCCTCGGTGCGGGAGCTCGAGCCTCACCTGGAAGTGCTCTTGGAATCGGATGGGGAGGATCTGCGCCATGGCGTACGCGGGGCAGAAAAGGCGGCAGCGACCGCTCCCCTCGTGTGGACGGACCCGCGGACAGTCAGACGCACGGACCCGCGGACCGGCGGCAGCAGCAGCAACAGAAATAGCGGCGGCCGCAGCGCAGGCGCATTGCCTGGGCCTCACCGCACGTACCCCCCTCCGCGTGAGAATGCGCGGGATCCCTCCGCCCGCCTCCTGAGGGTCCGCGAAAAGTAGTCCGCGCGTAGCCTCACTTCCGGCACCCCAAGCAAAGGCGAGTTTACGCTGTCCCGGTCTGTGCTCAGGAAAGGTGTGCACCGGGAAGTAGACTCGGGTTCTGGCTGCAGTGAGCCGGTGCCCAAGACAGGTGTGCGTGGACGGGAGACTAGGCGTGGGCTGCTCTCAGTAAATTCCGTGAGTGATGATAGGGTTATAAGAAGAGGTAAACCAAGTTACCGGGCTTCCCTTGCCTAGGGTCTTCTATATGTAGAGAAGTTCTACCTCAAACTCTGGACAGTTGAGTTCAGGGACACTTTTTAAAGTGCCCAAAACGCCGCAAAAAAGAGTCTTCGAAGTATGTGACAGATGTGTTCCTGAGCAAGGCTCAGCGCCCGCTCCTGTAGAAAACATCTTTCCTGGCTCATTCGTTTTCTAGAGACTACTATGTCAGAATATCAGTGCGACGAGGCAGGAAAAATAACATCCAGCAGCAGATGACCAACCGAAAGCCAGGGAGTATCACCTGAATTGCCTGTGGTCGCACAATACATAGTAGTAGCAAGTCCGGAACTAGAGTCCACACCTGCTTTGCCCAGCGGCCAGTTTTCAGAGGCACCGTTTGAAGATGTGTTTTGCATGTAGATGGCTCAGCTGCATAAAAGATGTTTGTCAGGGAAGGGGAAGCCTTTGGCATTCTGCATTGGCACTCTCACAAAGTAATCGCTATCCTCTACTGCTTCAGGTTGCGCCTTGGTAATTTTAAGAAACGAATGGTCCACCGTGAATAACAGCGATGGTGCAATTATTTTGCAGAATAGCTTTACGATCTAGTAGCCAAAAATATTAAAAAAGAGAACAGACTGTTCACTTTCAAATTAAATCTCTTTTCCAATATTACCTCTGCAGACTGTGTTTACAACATCTGTGTCGCCTCATCACCTAACAATAGAGCCGATTTTTACTGTGGGTAATACTACATTTCCCAGAACTCTTTTTTGGCAATAATGCCTATGACCCCAAATACCCTTTACCCCAAACATTATATAAATCCTCTAGTATTAATAGTATCATTCCCTAAATCACCACCCTCCCTTCAGGGCTTTTTTTGGGGTCAAAACTAAAAATTTACACCCCAGAAGAAAGGAAAATAATGGATAAGCAAAATGGTAGAATTGTAAATAAGTCAGAACCTTGCCTGGTATCTATTTATAAAGGAACTAAACGTTCTTACTTGAAAAGGGTCTTATTATTCTCACTGCTGGTGTGTAACTTGCCAAGTAATCCTGAAAAAAGTCTTTGAATTCTTTGTGCTTTCTTGATCTTCACAATAGAAATGATGAGGTCCTACAACTCAATAAGACTACCAACTGAACAGAAAGATGGGCAAAAATATATGAACACTTTCTGTCTTTATGATTTTGACCACACTTAGGCACCTAATCTAAGTGGAATCATAGTCTTTATCTTTTTATGACTGCATTTATTTCACTTAGCATGATGTCCTGCTTTGTCTCTTGTAAATTATTTTGATTTAAAGTTTATTTTATCTGATGTTAACCATCCCTGCTTCCTTTTGGTTAATATCTGCACAGAATATCTTTTTTCCATCCTTTCACTTTCAACCTATTTGTGTTTTTGGATCTAATGTGAGTCTCTTATAGACAACATATAGTTAGATCTTGTTTTTATATCCATTGTGCCAGTCTCTGTCTTCTGATCGGAGTGTTCTACTTACATTTAATGTATTACTGAGAAGGAAGGACATCTGTCATTTTACTATTTGTTTTCTATATACTTTTAGATTTTTTGTCTCTCATTTGCTGCATTACTATCTTCTTGTGTGCTTAGTTGATTTTTTGGGGTGAAACAATTAATTCCTTTCTTGTTTCTTTTGTGTATATTCTATATATATTTTCTTTGTGTTTGCCATGAGGATTACACTTAACATCCTAAAGTTATACAGGCATACTTCACTTTATTGTGCTTCACAGATATTGTGTTTTTTATAAATTGAAGGTTTGTGACAACCCAGCGTTGAGCAAGTCTATAGGTGCCATTTTTCCAACAGTATTTGCTTACTTTGTGTCACTGTGTCACATTATGGTAATTCTTACAATATTTCAAATAATGAAAAAAAGATTATGACTTGCTGAAGACTCAAATGATGGTTAGCATTTTTTAGCAATAAAGTATTCAAAAAGATATTTACACTTTTTTAGACAATGCTATTGCACACTTAATAGACTATGGTATAGTGTAAACATAACTTTAATATGCACTGGGAAGCCAAAAATTTCATGTGACTTGCCTTATTTTGATGTTTGCTTTATTGCAGTGATCTGGAACCAAGACTACAATATCTCTGAGGTATGTCTGTAACAGTTTAATTTTAATTTATACCAGCTTAACATGAAAAACATACAAAAACTCTGCTCCTTTACATCTCCATCCCCACCAGTTTCAGTTGTTAATGTCACAAAATTACATCGTTATACTTTGTGTGTCCAAAAACATAAATTAGTAATTCTTTTTTTCATTTAAAAAATTTATTTTTCAATTATAGTTGACATATAATATTGTGTTAGTTTCAGGTGTACAACAGAATTATTAGACATTTATATACCTTAGTAAGTGATCACCCTGACAAGTCCAGGACCTATCTGATATGTAGTTATTGATATATTATTGACTATATTCCCTATGCTGTAATTTACAGTCCTATGACTATTTTTATAACCAGCAGTTGTACTTCTTAATCTCGTCACCTTTTTGTCCCACCCTCCCAACCCCCCTTCCATTTGGACACCATCAATTTGTTCTCTGTATGTATGAATTTGTTTCAGTTTTGTTTGTTCATTTATTTTGTTTTTTAGATTCCACATATACGTAAAATCATACGGTATTTGTCCATCTTTATCTGATATATTTAACAGCATATCCCTCTAGGCCATCCATGTTGTTGTAAATGGTAAGATTTAATTATTTTTTATGGATGACTAGTATTCCATTGTATATACATACCACATCTTCTTTATCCAATCATCTATTGATGGACACTTAAGTTGCTTCCATATGTTGGCTATTGTAAATAAGGCTGCAATAAACACACAAACAAAAGATGCATACATCTTTTTGAACTACTGTTTTGGAATTCTTCGAATAAATTACCCAAAAGTAGAGTTGCTGGGTCATATGGTAGTCCTATTTTTAATTTTTTGAGGAACCCACATATTGTTTTCCATAGTGGCTACACCAATTTACAATCCCACCAACAGTGCATGAGGTTTCCCTTTTCTTCACATTCTAGCCAATATTTGTTGTTTGATTTATTGATAACTATTTTGACAGGTGTGAGGTGATTTCATTGTGGTTTTGATTTGCATTTCCCTGATGATTAGTGATGTTGAGCATCTTTTCATATGTCTGTTGGCCATCTGTATGTCTTCTTTGGAGAAATGTCTATTCAGGTTCTTTGCCCATTTTTATTTTTATTTTATTTTATTACTTTTTTATTTTAAAGATTTTTATTGGGGAATTGGGGG
>NW_017733339.1:19734-22466 GCF_001890085.2 Hipposideros armiger
CAGCAGCCCAGCTCCAGGTCGAGCTGCCGTCCAGCATCTTAGCTGCAGAGGGCAGTGCCACTGGCCCTCATATGTGGGATCCGAACCGGGGCCCTCTGGCATCCCAAGCGAGTTCTCAACCGTCGCGCCACTCGGCCGGCCCCCAACTTTGTTCTTTCTTAAGATTGCTTTGGCTATTCAAAGTCTTCTGTAGTTCCATATAAATTTTAGGATTATTTGCTCTTGCTCTTTGAAAAAACCTATTGGTATTTTGATAAGGATTGCATTGATTCTGTAGATTGCTTTGGGTAGTATGGACATTTTAACTATATTAATTCTTCCTATCCATGAGTATGGTATATGTTTCAATTTATTTGTATCTTCTTTAATTTCTCACTTCAATGTCATAATTTTCTGTGTACAGGTTTTTTATTTCTGTGGTTAAATTTATTTCTAAGTATTTTTTTATGCAATTGTAAATGGGATTGTTTTCTTAATGTCTCTTTCTGATAGTTTGTTATTGGTGCATACAAATGCAGCTGATTTCTAAATATTAATTTTGTATCCTGCTACTTTACTAAATTTATTTATTAGGTTTAAAAAAAAGATTTTATTGGGGAATTGGGGAAGGGAACAGTGTTGGGGAATTGAGGAAGGGGAACATTGTGTTTTTCCAGGACCCATCAGCTCCAAGTCAAGTTGTTGTACTTCAATCTTAGTTGTGGAGGGCTCAAGCTCAGTTCTAAGTCCAGTGGCCACTTTCAATCTAGTTTCAGGGGGGCATAGTCCACCATCCCATGTGGGAGTAGAACCTGCAACCTTGTTGTTAAGAGCACGTGCTCTCACAGCTCTGCGGCAGCTCATCGTGCACAGCTCACTGACGCATGTGGGGTTTGAACCGGCAACTCTGTTGCTCAGAGCTTATGCTCTAACCAACTGAGCCACTTGGCCGGCCCCTATTTATTAGTTGTAATAGTTTTTTTGGTGGAATATTAAAGGTTCTCTATATATATAGGGTGATGTCATCTGCAAATAATGACAGTTTTACTTCTTTTCCAATTTGGATGTCTTTTATTTCTTTTTCATGTCTGATTGCTGTGGTTAGGACTTCCAATACCAAGTTGAAAAAAAGTGATGACAATGGACATGGTTGTCTTGTTCCTGATTTTAAAAACTTTCAGCTTTTCACTGTTTATTTAGTATGTTGTAAGCTGTGGGTTTGTCATATGTGGCCTTTATTATGTTGAGGTATGTTCCCTCTATTCCCACTTTGCTGAGAGTTTTTATCATAAATGGATGTTGGATTTTGTCAAATGCTTTTACTGCATCTCTTGATATGCTCATATGATTTTTATCATTCATTTTTTTATGTGGTGTACCATGTAAATGGATTTGTGGATATTGAACCAGCCTTGCATTCCAGGAATAAATCCCACTTGGTCACAGGATCATGGTGTATGATCTTCTTAATGTATTGCTGAATTCAGTTTGCTGATATTTTATTGAAGATTTTTGCATGTTTGTTCATTGGGAATATTGACCTATAATTTTCTTGTTTTGTAGTGTCTTTGTCTGGTTTTGTTATCAGGTTAATGCTGGCCTCATAAAATGAGTTTGGGGGCCTTTCATCCTCTTCAATTTATTGAAATAGTTTAAAAAAAGGATAGGTATTAATTCTTCTTTGAATGTTTGCTAAATTCACCTGTGAAGCCATCTGGTCCAGGGCTTTTGTTCATTGAGAGGTTTTTTTATTGCTAATTCAATTTCCCTAGTAGTTACCAGCATTTTCAGATTTTCTGTTTGCTTCTGATTCAGACTTGGAAGAGTGCATGTTTCTAGGAAAATATTCATTTCTTCCAGGTTGTCCAATTTGTTGGTCTATAATTGTTTGTAGTATTTTCTTATAATCTTTGTATTATATTTATATGGTGTCAGTTATCACTTCCCCTTTCATTTCTGATATTATTTATTTGGGCTCTTTTTTTTTTCTTCATGAATCTAGCTAAAGGTTTATCAATTTAGTTTATGTTTTCAAAAAACCAACTCTTGGTTTCATTGATCTTTTAAAACTGTTTTTTAAGACTCTTAATTTATTTCTGCTCTGATCTTTATTTCCTTCCTTCTGCTTACTTTGGGCTTTCTTTTTTCTTCTTTTTCTAGTTTCTCTATGTGTAAGGTTAGATTGTTTAAATGTACAATAACTGTAAGAGTTTTGATCACATGGATCTACACTGAATATGAAATCAGACCTAAATTTATTTTTGCTTCTTCCCCCAAAATGACATCAAAAAGTAAAGAAGCCCAATTGATAATCTCTTTTAAAAGCAGCAGTAGGTAAAAAACCAAAATATTAAGAAACAAATATTTTGCAACTGTGTAGAATGAAATCTTCCAGATTCCTAGTTTTAAAACTCAGAACTTCTGATGATTCCATTTCATAGGCATTGGAATGACTTTAACCCTTGTGGCTGGAGTGGAGTCCAGATGGGACAGATGACTTCACAATAAAACTGAAAAGAATTCAATATTTTTTTTAAAAGGCTATGTGTCGACCTTGAGTCTAATCCTAAACTATGTATAAGATAGTAGACATAAATGCAGATCAGCTCAACCTGGAGGCAAAGTAAAAAATGATAATGAAAAATTCAATACTGTGTGCAGGGATTATTGGAGCCAGCCAATATCTTGAACAGTCCTGAGGGGGGGGGCGTTAGGATTAAGAAAAGAGACAGAAGAGAGTTACCGGGAGGACT
>NW_017733339.1:24740-26263 GCF_001890085.2 Hipposideros armiger
ACTCACGGTAGCTTATGGCAGCCGACTGCAGCTCCACTGCAGCCTACACCGTTGTTGGCGACTCACAGCAGCCCAGCTCCAGGTCGAGCTGTTGTTCACCATCTTTGCTGTAAAGGGCAGTGTCACTGGTCCTCATGTGGGATCCGAACCGGGGCCCTCTGGCGTCCCAAGCCAGCTCTTAACCATCACGCCACTCGGCCGGCCCTCTCCACTAAGTGTTTGCTGGTGTGGGTGCGTGATTTATTTAAATAGATTGTATCTGGTTTCTACTTTGTGCCCGGCTTGACTGCCCCAACTCTGTGATACAGATAAGCAGAACAGTCAGCTGGCTTCTTAAAATGAGGCCAGACAGTCTCATTGTCTGAGAACAATGAGGGGAAATGTCAGAATGGAGAAACAGGACTTGCAACCCAGAGTAAATCTTCTATTAGTCCCTATTAATGATGAAGGGATGTGCTGCAAGCCTCCAGAGGATGGTGGCTGTGAACATGAACTTTGGAATCAGGCAGCCCTGGCTGCAAGTTCTAGCTCTTCCACTAATTGGCTGTGTGCCTCTAGAGAAGTTATTTAACCTCTCTGAACCTCATGTATACAAATGAAAATTGTTTATTTAACATGTTTTGATTTCCTACTCTGTGCAAATAATTGTTTGCTATTATTTTTATTATTACTTAGAAACTCCTTATTCACCTGTCATTTGATCTTTCCAATATCTCTGCCAGGAACATTGTGGTAGATTGCAATAATGGCTGCAAATTACTTTCCTCCATCTAGCCATACCCTGTGGTGGTGTCCTCCCACACTGACTTAAGCCTTGATATGTGACTTGTGCTGGCCACTGGGATGTTAGTAAACGTGATGCATATAGAAAAGTATGCTTGTGAGTGTAAAAAGTGCTTGTGCATGGAGCTTGCTCTCTCTTGCTGCACTCAGATCCCAGCTGCCATGTGAACAAGCCCAGGCTAGCCTACTGGAAAATGAGAGTCCCATGGCCCAGTCACACCCCATTACCGCAGCCAGCAACTGCCAACCCCTAAATATGTGAAGGAGGCCATCCTAGCCCAAGAGCCAACCTTCCAGCTGACCACAGATACAAAAGGAAACCCAGCACCAAGAAGGGTAAACCAAATAGAAGTTGCTTTAAGGCACTACATTTTGGGATGTTTTGCTACAAGCAATAAATAATTGGTATAAAGACCTTATCCTCCCATTTTACAGACAAGGAGGCTTCCCCGAGGCCACAGAGCCAACACTCAGTCTGTCTCCACTACACCACACAGTGAGGTCCCTTCTGATATGCACAGTCCCCTGAAGCAGGGACAAGTATTGATAAGATATGACAATTATTGAGGGGGAGTCCAAGTTCCATTTCTGCAACTACAATAGTATCCACTCACTTATGACCCTCAGTTTTCCCATGAATAAAATGGGGTTACTATGAGAAGTAGACATTGTAAGGCAGGAGCACACAGTAGGAGCTCTGTAACTCCATTTCCTTGGCATCGGGTGGGGATGGGGGTGGA
>NW_017733339.1:29035-33498 GCF_001890085.2 Hipposideros armiger
CGTTGCAGGCGACCCACGGCAGCCCAGCTCCAGGCTGAGCTGTCGTTCAGCATTTTAGCTGTAGAGAGCAGTGTCACTGGCCCTCATATGTGGGATCCAAACTGGGCACTCTGGCGTCCCAAGCCAGCTCTTAACCAACAAGCCACTTGGCTGACCCTGTCCTGATAGTTTTATGCTTCCATTCTCCTTTTCTTCTTTTGGATAGGCTCATTGTAATTACTAGTTTTGTAATTACTACCATTGTACTATTATGGAATTCATACACTCGTGTCATTTTTTAAATTACACTTAAAATTTGAACATGCAATATTTACCTAAAAGGCAGAATAGTCAACATGCTTACCTTAGTCTGAAAAAAGACCATTTCAAATCTGATCACCATCTTGCTCACCCTACATGTGACTTTTGCCAACTGATTTTCCTCTACCTTAAAAAAAATTATTTGATAAATATTTCATATTTGCCTAGTCGTACATTTACCAATAATTGCTGAATATCCTGACATCTCTATCGGAGCCAGCCGATATCTCGAACGGTCCTGAGGGGAGGGGGGGCCGTTAGGATTAAAAAAAGAGACAGAAGAGAGAGAGTTACCGGGAGGACTCCAGTAAATACTGAAGCCCAGAGTTTATTTTCCAACACCCTTATACACATCCAGGGTAGTGCAAAACAGAAGGGATAAACATGCATTACCTCCTTTAAAAGTAGATCATTAACTATCTACTAGATATTTTAAAGGTCAGAGAGACCTTAGGGGTAAGCCTCCCAGGACACTTCCTTCCATTAACCCAGATAGCTACAAATCTTCTGTGTCTCCCAAGGAACTGGCCTACTCACCAGGTACCTCAGTGTTAAGTAAACATCCTCCAGGTGCAAAAAGGAGCAAAACAAGATGCAAAACAAGTAATGCATCACTAAAGCCAGCCTGCATGGCTCCCAACACATCTCCCGCTTTCATCCTGAGATCATTCTCCTCAATTTGTTTCTGAAAAATCCTTATTTTCACTGTGATTTGAATAAAAGTTTGACTAAATACATAATTCTGCACTACAGGTTTTTTTAATATTTCCCTTTGTTTTTCTTGAGTTGTAACTCAGTAGATCTGTATGTAGATTTTTTATTTATTCATACTCCATGGTTTTTATCTTGTGTCCTAAAGCTGATAAATCATATATTGTATCAAATCTGAAAGTGCTTGACTTATTATTTAAAATATTTTCTCTCTTCCAATCTCCATTTTCTCCTTGGAATGAAGTTAGATTATCAAACTTTCTAATCCTGTCTTTCATGTTATTTAACTGCTTTATTTGAATATCCCATTTCTTTGTATATCTGAATTGGGAAAATATGTCAGATCTAAATTCCATTTCTATGTTTCTGTTTTCACCTATCTCAAATCTGGTATAATTCATTGAGTTTTTAATTTTAATTTTTATATTTTTAAATATATTTTATATTTTATTAATTTTATATTTTTATATATTTCTAGTAGTTCTAACAGATTCCTTTTATAATCTGTCTGTTAAAAATCTGGACATTTTTGGGTAATCTGTAATTCTTTGATTATATTTTTAATATTATGTTCAGTTTTTAAAATATTTAGAAGATATTTATGATCTGACAATGACAGAATTTCAAGTTCTTGGATATCTAATGTGACGGGAGAATATAGGTGATTTTCTAACTATCGGAACATCCATGTGCTCTTATTCCCTCCAGTTATCTGAATCTTATATTGAGTTGATTCCAAACCTTGTTTTCTTCCTCCTATTACTGTTGCATTATAAAATAGGATGAATTACAAATGTACCTTTTGTAAAAGCGTGTGTCCACTCATATTTGTTCTTGTTTCTATGGAAGGGGAAAGCAAACTAATTTCCTCTTGACATCATTAGTAACTAAATTAACCATAGGTCTTAATGAACTTAGTCATGTATCAGCACTCATTTTAGAGGATCACATCTCTGTCCTGAAAGAAAATTAGGATCCTCTTATTAAGGAAGAAAGGGAAATGGAGGAAGTGGTAAGCAACTGGTATAAACTCCACCACCATACTACAGAGTCCTCATTTTCTGTATGTGTGGGAATTCCTGAAAAGCCAGTGTGCATGCATACAATATGCTCAATAAACATAGTTGAAATTATGGAGAATTAAAGCCTAACAAGTGGATAAAAGAGTTGACAAAGAAACAAAATCCAATGTAGATTTTTGTTAATGCCCCAAGAGTTATGCTTTTCATGTGCTTACAAGATTCCCCAGTCTGTGTCTAAGTATTCAGAGTGAGTGCTAGACAATGCTGCCCTGGGTAGTCTTGGCCATGAGGTTCAGAGGGTGTGAATATTAGGAGGCTCCTACAGCAACCTAGGGCTTTTTGGTGCTATGAAATAGTTACTCTGAAAGTCCTGATGTAGTTGCTGCACTTGGGCAAAAGGTGTGAATTTGAGTTTGTGATACATCACTCAACTATGCATCACTGCTGAAATTTTATAACTTGTTTGGAACATACTGTTTGCTTGCTTCTTTTTTACTTTTAATTGAAGTATTATGTACGTACCAAAAAATCTTTCGTATCATGATTGTACACCTCAGTGAATTTTCACAAGCTGTAATCTTCCCCTAGATTAAAAAACAAAGATTAAAAAACAAAATACATCACCGGAAACCAGCATCCTGAAAGTCCCCTCAGACCTCTGTCAACCAGTTGCAAATAAAGGAAATCATGACTCCTTTTGTGTCTGGCTTCATGTACTCTACATGTAGTTTGTGAGATTCACCCACATTGTTGTATATTTTTAAGGATCACTCTTCCCTAGGAAAGTATAGCATGCAATTGTTGAAATAGGCTAGAATTTGTTTATACATTCCACTGTTATGAGGGTTTGGATAGTTTACAGCTTTGGGCAATTAAGAATAATGCTGCTGTGTACACTCCTGTAAATGTCTTCTGAGAAGCATATGCATGCGTTTCTGTTGGGTTTTCTCTACCGGAGGAATCACTAGGACTTAGGGGATGCTGATATTCACCTTTTTGGTATCTGACCGAGAGTTTTCCAAACGGAATGCACATCTGATGCTCACACCTGTCATGGAAGAGTTTGGTTGCTCCCCAGTCTCACCCACAATTGTTATTTTTTTACTTTTTTTTATTTCAGCCATTCTGGGTGGGGAGGAGGGTGTAAAAAGCACATAGGAAGTTCAGATGCTCCTGGTCAGCTCACAGATTCTGAGAGTTTGTTGACAACAGAGGGGCAACCTGGTCAACCTCCATCATTGCTGGATTTATTTCTTAGCATCTGACCTAAAACAAATCAGGATTGAGATATTTTAGTGGTCTGTGACAACATTATCATCACAAGCCCTAGAAATGCTCACATCCTGGGAGATACACAACTTAGGGACAGTGGCAAATAAAAACTCAAAGATCCAATAGGTTATTAGCCTGGTGTCCAACCCCCTTTTTGCAACTCTCTTGCATAACAGGGTTAGAGGAATGTGTGAGCAATACCAATGGACTGAAAGTTCATCAGTGACCTACTAGTGCCCCCAGAGGACCCGTTAGTAGAGCACATGAGGCAGCTCCATCTAATGCCAAATGAAGACTGTCTTCATCTGAGATAAAAATGTTTCTTTCTTGGTTGTTTTCTTAATCAGTCTAGTTTGGATATGAAAACCTGATGATGTGCANTCCATGTTTATTAAAATTCATCAGGCTTTAATGTACCTTCCAGGTGTAACCAAAACAAATATAAGGACATTCTGGATTTATCAAAAAGGCATTTACATGTTCTGTATACCAATCTTGGTCTAGTCCTTGTTCACATCATTATCACCTACCACAATATACTCCCCTCGTGTCTTAGCTGCTCATCAGGGCCAAGGTACCTGAGGAAACAATGACACCCAAGTCCTGGCTATTTAGCCAGGTGACACTCCTCCAACCTTAGCCTCCTCTACCTGACACTCAGGGCTAGGAGGGAGGGGCATGGATTGAAACTTGGACATTTGAGTATTACAAGGTCGGGCAATTAAGTTCGTGAACTCATCCTAGAAAAAGTGCTACATACCTCATTGCTGAATATCACTATGGTCACCTTCGAAGTACTCCTCTTGGGAAGCTACGCACTGACACCAGTGCCTAGTCCACCCTTCAAAGCAATTTTCTGGCCATTCCAGAAAAAGAGTATTTTTCTGGAATGGCCATCAGAGCTGTTGTATTACCCTT
This sequence comes from Hipposideros armiger, assembly GCF_001890085.2. Lineage (NCBI taxonomy): Eukaryota > Metazoa > Chordata > Mammalia > Chiroptera > Hipposideridae > Hipposideros > Hipposideros armiger. The sequence goes on from NW_017733339.1 coordinate 33,259, forward strand.
GATGTCCTGAATGTCATCAAAATGTCTTCCTTTCAATATTTCCATTATCTGGTAAAGAAAGAAGTCACTGGGGGCCAGATCAGGTGAGTGTGTGTGTGTGTGTGTGTGTGTGTGTGTGTGTCTGTGTCTGTGTGTGTGTGTGTTCGTTCCAATACAGTTATTTGTTTACTGGCTAAAAACTCCCTCACAGACAGTGCCGTGTGAGCTGGTGGATTGTTGTGATGCACGATCCATGAATTG
>NW_017733339.1:36328-40015 GCF_001890085.2 Hipposideros armiger
GGGGGGGTGGGCCGGGGATATATGGACCAGCGACTGTCATTGTAATCCCAAGGGTGGAGCCCTCCTCCCAGAGAAAGAGGAAGTCTTGTCCGTGAGTTTTAGAGGTGGAAGATCAAAGTCTAATTACTCACCGCAGGGTTAAAGAAATAGAGGATCCCAGAGGGCAAGTGGGCAACAGCAGTACTCAGAATGCAGGTGCCCCCGAAAATAACTGTCCCTGAATCTGTAGTTCCAATCCAGGGGTGTTCTGCTCACTTCTAGTCCGACCTTGGGACTGGCCAGTCTTCGCTGGGGCAACGGGAAGCTGAGACGCCTGTGCGTGTCCCCTGGGGGGCGCACTGGGGACGGCGCGCCTGGAGAACAGCAGGCGGGCGCAGGGCACGCAGGACCCTGGTCCCGGAAGCCGGGAGCAGGGGAGGATGCTGCAGGAGGTACAGGGAGTTAGGTGGCAGGAGAGCACCGTCCACGATCGACCGGACCCGCTGCCAAGGTGTCAGGTCCCTGGCTGGACGGCTGGAGCAGTCGTGGTGTCTCCCAGGGAGAAAGGTGAGCCTCTGTGCTCTGCCCAGTTGCACAGAGCCGGTGCCCCGGGGGCGGGGCCGCGGCAAGGGAGGCAGCACCCACCAAGCCGCCCTCTGGGACTCTGAATGCCACCCACATACCCATATGCTGCTCCTGAGGGTGTGCAGGGGAAGCTTCTGCCAACCGAGATGGGGTTGGGGAGGTGGGGTGAGATTGGGTTTGCCTCCTTCCGGGACTTGGAGAGTTTATAAAGACCCCCAAGCCCAGAAGATACTGATATTGCCGCTCCTCACCATTTCCGCATTGGGGAAGGCAGACGGAGCTCCCCAAACCACAGAACTCACTTTGTGTGCCTGGGTTGTCCACCGTCTCTTCTTTCATTCAACAAACAGAACTGGGGCTGGGTCCAGAGCCTTCTTCCTACCCTTGTGTGATTTGACCATGTGACTTCACCTCTGAGCCTCAGTTTCCTCATGTGTAAAATGGGAATGACAGCAATACCACTTTCATAGTTTTTTCAGGATTTAATGAGAAAGCAAAGCAAGAAAGGCCCTCAGCTAAGGGGGCTGTTACGGTTGGTACTCTTCTTCTCTACCCCACCCACCCCACTCTCTCAGCCTGAGGGAGATCTCTGCCTGTTCTACCTAGAAGCCCAAGCCTGCTCGTTATTTTGGGGTTGAGTAGGGAGAACGGCTAAGGCCACAGCTGGAACCAGCACAATATAGGCTCTGCGACCTTGGACAAGTCACTGGTCCCCTCTGGGCCTCAATTTCCCCATCTGTGCAAGATAGGAGCTGCACTGTAAAAACTGAGCAACAACAATGCCCGGTCCATTTATGGGGCACTGACTGTGTGGTCCACACTTACCTGCTTCCCAACAACTCTTGGAGGCCTCCAATACCATTTACAGCCCCACTGTACAGGCAGCGAGGCACAGAGAAATGGGGTGACATGTCTATAGTCATGCAGCTAGTAGTAGTTCTTGGCTTGAACCCCACTTCCTGTCTGAGTAGCTTGGTCCCCTTGGAGTACAGGGCTAACTTTGGAGGGGCTTCCACTCCCTCTCTCCACCTCCTTTCCAGCCTCCATTGGGAGGTGCTCCTTGCAAGGAACAGCTGCCACCCCACCTCCACCAGGCTTAGCACAAAAGACAGTGACAGGGCTGCTGCTCTGTCCAGCTAGTTGGGAAATGGGATGGAAAAACACATGGGAGTGGGCCTGGGGTTTGGGGGAGGTTGTTGTGGGAGCCTGTGCTGGCTCTCTGGGCCTGCAGCTTAATAGCCCCAGAAATGAGATTCAGTTTTTTTGGTAATATAAGCACCTAATGTATGCCTGGCTCTAAGTGAGGCCCTAGGGGTGGGGAGGAAGAAGTGGGAGACATCCCTCCCTCAAAGGGCTCCCCCTAAATCACAGAAGCCAGTGTTTATGGGAGACTTACTATGTGGACTACATCCTTTAATTCTCACAACCAAGCTTATGGTGCTATTATTATCCCCAAGTGACATATTTGGAAAATGAGGTCCAGAGAGGGAAAGTGATTTGTCCAAGGCCACACAGCTAGCCTGTGTTGGAGCTGAGAATTAGACTTCTTTGAATCAGAAAATTTATTGTTAGGTATTGACCTTCTAAAAACAAAATAATGCTTTTTAATCTCCAAACATATTTAGCTTGCTATTTATTTTGTAGCTTCAATCATCTATTTCACTAGTGTTTGTCTAGTATATCTTCCCAATGTTTTAATGAGAAACATTTGTGTACTTATATTTAGGTATGTCTTTTATAGATTATCCAATCTGGATAAAGCTTTTGAAGTCTCATGTTAAGTTCTATTTGTCCTGATAGTTTTTTTTTTTTTAAAGATTTTTATTGGGGAATTGGGGAATGGGAACAGCACTGGGGAATTGGGGGAAGGGGAACAGACAAGTTGCTGTCCTTTTGTTCTTCAGTCTAGTTGTGGAGGATGTTGCTTCACTNTGTGTCTGTGTGTGTGTGTGTTCCAATACAGTTATTTGTTTACTGGCTAAAAACTCCCTCACAGACAGTGCCGTGTGAGCTGGTGGATTGTTGTGATGCACGATCCATGAATTGTTGGCGAAAAGTTCAGGTCGTCTAACTTTTTCACGCAGCCTTTTCAGCATTTCCAAATAGTAAATTTGGTTAATTATTTGTCTCGTTGGTACAAATTCATAATCCCTCTGATATCAAAAAAAAGGTTAGCAACATCCTTGCAACAAGTTCGCGAACTTAATTGTCAGATCCCATATGTTCTGAGATTCTGGGTCGTTTCCTTTTTTTTTTTCAGTTTCAGGTGTACAAAACAATGCGATAGTTATCCTTTTCACCCCTCACAAAGTGACAACCCCCCTCCCTCAATCCACCCCCCCAACCCCATATCATACATATCTATTACAATTCCATTGACTCCACTCCCCACACTGTACTCCACATCCCGTGACTATATATATGAGACTCTGGGTCTTATTTAAACATTCTGTTTTAGCTGGATTTCTGACACTGCTCAAGGGGTGGGTGTCCTGCCTTATTATTGCCAGATGAGTGTGGACATCCAGGTTCCCCACTTGGCCTCCATTAACCCTTGAGATGTGAGGTTCTCCTTACTGCTGGGAGTGGGGGTGGAGTTCCAGCTCCCCATCAGGGCTCCAGTAATGCCTCAGTGGTGGGGACCAGTATGAGTGTCTCATTAGTGCTCCCATGTGTCCTCACTGACACCACGGGTAGGAAGAACAGCCTCATTGCCACTGGGTGGTAGAGAATGCCTCTTCTGACAGCACCCCAGTGGGGGAGAGGGTGGACTTCCTTGTTACTATTGGGTTGGGGGTAGAAAGCCAGGCTCTCTCCAATCTATACTGACACCAGGGAGTGGAGGGCTGAATTTCTTAGTATCTGGCAGGGATGAAAGTCCTGGCTCCCTACTGAGTGTTCTCTGACACTACCACTAACTGCCCTCCTCCCACCCCTGTCAGGAGGGGATTAGAGAGCCTCATTACAACCTGGCGAGGATGGAAGTACAGACTCTCCACTAAGTCTTTTTTTTTTTTTAAGGTTTTATTGGGGGATTGGAGGAAGGGAACAGACAAGTTGCTGTCCTTTTGTTCTTCAGTCTAGTTGTGGAGGACGTTGCTTCACTGGCCCAAGTTGGCACCA